>NW_027530683.1:76250-216161 GCF_008692635.1 Crocuta crocuta | reverse complement strand
ATGACCTAAGCGAAAGTCGGACGTTTAACTGACTAAGCCACCCAGGCGCCCCTTAAGCATCCGACTCTTGATTTGGGCTCAGGTCATGATCTTGCAGTTGTGAGATTGAGCCCCACATCATCCTCCCCATCCCCCCTCCCGCATGGAGCCTGCTTGGAATTCTCTCCTTCTCTTTGTCCCTCATCTGCTTGTGTGCATGAGCTCTCTCTCAAAAATAAATAAATAAATATTTTAAAAAGTCATAAGGAAGATAAAATACATTTACATTATTGTGTAAAATCCACCTGTAAATCAACTTGTGCAGTTCAAACCGTGTTAAGGGTCCACTGTCTGTCTTTTGAGAGTTCCGTTACCCTCATTCCCTGTATGCTATGCAAAGTCAACTCCTGTCAATTTTATGTTCTAGGTACTCTGCAATTCATCCTTTTACTTCTTTCGGCTACTACCACACTAATCCATAATCTAGGCATAGATTATTATCCAACATTCTACTCATATGTACCATTGCAATAATATTTTTACAGTAGGATTCAATTTTTACAATAGGATCATTCATCTACCCCTTCTAGCCCCCCCTCCATGCCGATACATAATAAATTCGTTCTCCACACTACAATTGGGGGTCTTTCTTTTATAATGCAAATATGGTCATATCCTCTTGTGCTTAAAACATATTAATAACTTTCTGTGAACCTTAAGGTGAAGATCATAGTTCTTACTGTAGCCTACAAGGAAATTACTGTAGCCTACAAGGAAATGCTATTATTGTTGAGGCCTGAGAAATGTATGAATATGAGGGATAACCAGACACTTTCTAATATGGCATGGTGTTGAATTTATATATTTAAGGACCTGCACTCAAGATGATATTCTCCCAAGTTAATGTTTAGTCAGTGAATGCAAACAGGTTTAACACAGGTGGGTAAATTTGTAAAATTAGTAGACATTTTCAGTTGCCCATTTAAAGTCTTTTATTTATTTTTTTATTTTTTAAGTTTATTTATTTATTTTGAGAAGTGGAGGGAGGCAGAACACAAGCCCAGTGCAGGGCTTGAACTACCGAACGATGAGATCATGACCTGAGCTGAAATCAAGAGTCGGACACTTAACCAGCTGAACCACCCAGGTGCCCCTAATTGCTCATTGTTTGTGTATTATATGTTAATCATTTTTTTCTATGTTAACCATTTTTTTAAACCCACTTTGAGATACAGTTGATATACCAGTGTGTAAGGTTAAGGTGTACAATGTGATGATTTGATACAGATGCATTTTGTGAAATGACTACCACAATAGGGTTAACACCTTTATCACCTTACATAATTACTATTTTTGTTTATGTGTTGTGAGAACATTTAAGATCTATTCTAGCAGTTTTCAAATATATAAACACTTTTTAACTATAGTCACCTTACTGTACATTGGATCCTCAGAACTTACTAGTCTTATAACTGAAGTTTGTACTTTTGACCAACATCTTCCCATTTCGCCTCCTTGCAGCCCCTTGAACCACCGTTCTACTCTGTTTCTATTAACTTAGCTTTTTTCACATTCCATATATAAGTGGGATTATGATTTTATAGTATTTGTTTTTCTCTGACTTACAGCATTTTGCATAATGCCCTCAAGGTCCATCTATGTTGTTGCATATGGCAGGATTTCCTTCTAATGGCTGAGTAATATTCCAGGGAGTGTGTGTGTGGGGTGTGTGTGTGTGTGTGTGTGTGTGTGTATGTATACATACCATATACACACATGTATACTATATTTTCTTTATCCATTCATTTGTCCATGGATACTTAGGTTGTTTCCATATCTTGGCCATTATGAATAGTGCTGCAGTGAACATGGGAATCAGATATCTCTTCAAGNTACATACCATATACACACATGTATACTATATTTTCTTTATCCATTCATTTGTCCATGGATACTTAGGTTGTTTCCATATCTTGGCCATTATGAATAGTGCTGCAGTGAACATGGGAATGCAGATATCTCTTCAAGTTTCTGATTTTATTTCCTTTGGGTGTATACCCAGAAGTGGGAATGCTGGATAATAAAGTAGTTCTGTTTTAGTTTTTTGAGGAACCTACACACTGTTTTCCATGGTGGGTATACCGGCTTACATTCCCACCAGTAGTGGGATTTCCTTTGCTCTCTATCCTTACCAACACTTGTCTCTTGTTTTATTATATTTTTTTTAATTGTAATGTATTTTTATTTTCTTTAAAAAATGTTTATTGAGGTGTAGTTGACATACAATATTAGTTTAACATATACAGTGATTCGACATTTATATACATTACTCAGTGCTCATGATAAGTGTAGTCCCCATCTCTCAACCATACATTATTTTAATATTATTGACTAATTCCCTGTGCTCTACCTTTCATCTCTGTGACTTATTTATTTTATAACTGGAAGTTTGTACCTCTTAATCTCCTTCACCTATTTGCCCACCCTCCACACCCCTCCACTCTGGCAACCACCAGTTTGTTCTCATAGTATTTATGAGTGTATTTCTGTTTTGTTTGTTACTTTCTTTTAAAGATTACACATATGAATGAAATCGTATGTTATTTGCCTTTCTGTGTCTGACTTACTTCACTTAGTGTAATACCCTCTAGTTCCATCCATGTTGTCACAGATGGCAAGATCTCATTCTTTTCTTGGGGTGCCTGGTTGCTCAGTCAGTTAAGTGTCTGACTTTGGCTCACATCATGATCTCATAATTTTGGGGTTTGATCCCCACATCAGGCTCTGAGCTGACAGCCTGGAGCCTGCTTTGGATTCTGTGTCTCCCTCTCTTTCTGCCCTGCCCCTGCTCAAGCTCGCTCGCTCTCGCTCTCTCGAAAATAAACATTAAAAAATTAAAAAGATTTCATTTTTATCTTGAGTAATATTCCATTGTGTGTGTGTGTATCCATTCATCTTTTTTATCCATTCATCTTTTTTTTTTTAATTTATTTTAATGTTTATTTTTGAGAGCGAGAGGGAAAGATAGAGAAGGAGGGAGGGAGGGAAAGAGGCGGGTAAGGACAGGGAAAGAGGGAGACCAAGGATCCAAAGCGGTCTCTGTACTGATAGCAGAGAGCCCAGTGGGGGCCTCAAACCCATGAACTGTAAGATCCTGATTTGAACTGAAGTCAGGCACATAACTGACTGAGTTACCCAGGCATCCCTATTGATTCATCTTTCAGTGGACCTTTGGGTTGCTTCCATTATCTTGACTATTGTAAACAATGCCACAGTAAACATAGAGGCCTATGTATCTTTTCAAATTAGTGTTTTCGTTTTCTTCAGATAAACACCCAGAAGTGGAGTTGCTGGATTTTAGGATATTTCTATTTTTGATTTCTTGAGGAACCTCCATAGCATTTTCCAGGGTAGCCACACTAATTTACATTATCACAAACAATGTGCAAGGGTTGTCTTTTCTCCACATCCTTGCCAAAACTGTCATTTTGTTACTAGCCATTCTTACAGGTGTGAGGTGATACTTTATTATGGTTTTGATTTGCATTTCCCTGATAACTAGTGATGTTGAGCATCTTTTCATATACCTGTAGGTCATTATGTCTTCTTTGGAAAAATTTCTGTTCAAGTTCCATGCCCAGTTTTTAAATTGGCTTGTTTTCTTTTTGCTTTTGAGTTGTATGAGATCCTTGTATATTTTGGATATTAACCCATTACCAATATGTGGTTTGCAGATATTTTCATGCATTCTTTAGATTATCTTTTTATTTTGTTGATCGTTTCTTTTGCTGTGCAGAAGTTTTTAGTTTGATGTTGTCCAACTTACCTATCTTTGCTTTTGTTGCTTGGGCTTTTGGTATCATCCAGAATAATTTCCAAGACCAGTAATATCAAGGAGCTTTCCCCCTATGTTTTCTTCTAGTTGTGCAGTTTTCCCTTTTCTTGTTTCTGTATTGTTACACCACTTGCCTCCACAATGAGTTTGCAGTTCTGTGAGGTGTCTTAGGGAGATTTTGCAGAAAATAGATCTGTTTTTGAAAACCTTTAAGCTGTATGATGGAGCATGTGCTTTGTAGTAGGTGTCTAATGCTGTAGTTTGCAACGTTCTCCTTTTTTCTTCCAACCTCCTCCTACCCAGATCACTATCCAAACACGATTGCTTATATTTCCCTGCTTGTCTATCCTCCCAAATATATTTGTTTACTCCTGAGAATAGATTACACAAGATTCTAATCAGCTAGTCCACATGGTAACTGTTGTAGCTAGAAGACCTTCAAAGGTTTTTAGCTAAACAGAGGAAAAACATCTTGTTATATTTTCTTTTGGATAGAGTGGAGAACTTTATGTTTGTTTATTTATTTGTTTTGGAGTGGAATGTGAGTCCTTTTAGGTGTATTAGGATTTCTCCAGGTATAATTTTGGGATAAAGAAACTATTGCATACATCAAAAGAATGTAAAGATTTTTTCTGCCCAACAGTCAAGATTTTATCTGAAGATTTTCATTTTTAAAAAGGCTTTTAAATAGAACTACTAAATAAATAATTAAAAGATAATGTAAATTTCAGAGTAGAGTAAGGTAGCAGGTTGGTATGTGGGACTTTTTCTGTTCCCTCTGATTTAGGGCTGAGGTCCGAGAGCTGAGAACAGAATATATTAGTGTCTGGAGATTCCAAAGCCGGATACAACTCTGCCTGTGTAGAACTTGTTATGGTCACAGTCCCTGCCAACAAAGCAGTTCTAGGCAGTTCCTTGGATATGGTGGCTCTGTGTAGTTCCATATAACTCTGCCAGCTCATTTACAGCTAATTGGAGATTATGGTTCCAATGTTCTCTCACTCCAGCTATAGCCAGGTCAGGAGCCTATAAGATGCTGCCACAAAGGCACTGCCCACGTAGGGGCCATGGCCAGTTACTGGTCAGTGAGCTTCATTCTTTTTTCAGTTTTTTTCTTTTTTTTCTTAACAGAAGTTATAGGAATATATTGGCTGTTGATTACAGGGGCAGAAATCAGAAAAACATAGATAAAAAACTGAGTCATGTCCATGTTGAAACCATAAAATCGAGATCTACCAATTTCTGTAGAGCCCCTGAATCCAAATTTAAACAAACACACAACCCCATCCCCTCAACCTCTTTTCATCTGATTAGTTTCTATTAAAGTTTTATATAAGCTTGTTTTTAAGTATAAATGAGGTTTAAACTACTGGGAATAGTGCACACAGTTTGTCAGTTTAATGGGAGACAAGTTTTTCTGCTTCCATTCTCCATATGTATCTACTTGAATCCTTATCTGAGTGGCCACAGTTGTTGCACCAGTGATTCGATTTGAAGTTTCTGCTATAATTCTTGTCCACTTGAGCTATAAGAACTGATAGCATCTTCTGTTGCTATCATGACTCCTTTAGGCACAATGCGTAGTTAGATTTTTTTTATCTGTCAGGAAAGGAAGTCTCACATAGTGTTTATTTTATAGAGTAATAATTTTTTTTCTTAAATGTTGTTCATACTTCTATTCCAGACAGTGCCACTGCCAAATAAAAACTTCACTTTTAAGGAGAAAACATGTACTAGACCATCAGGATTTAGTATAGGGTTAATGCTATTGGCTTCTGGTGCCTTTGATGTAAGCTATTAATATGTGGTTATATAGAAATCTAATAGATTAAAGAGAGAAAGGCATGTGCACACACACACACACAAACACACACACACACAAAAGAAGGGAGGGAAGGAGAGAGAGGAGAAATACCACCTTCTTTTCTAGGTTTGTGCTTTCCATCATGAACCTGAGAGAATAATTCAGCCTGTATAAATAACTGCAGGCCTCACTGAGTTTCTTTTGATTTTCCAGAGAGAAATTTGTATTGAAATTCTCATAGTCACTACTACCTCTGCCTATTAAGTAGATAGTGGGAACGGCCTTCCCTCTCTCTCCAAGGAAAAGGTTGAGTGTTTGAGTTAGAGGTACAGAATGCTCAAGGAACCCTAGTCTGACCTTTTGGCTGCTCTAGTTGAGGACATTTCTTGCTTTTATTCCTGGTAGCTTTTTTGTCAGGTACCAGGAAGTACCTTTTGAACAGCCTATCTCTATGACAGCACTTCTTAGCATTCTTCTTATAACTGACTGTTGAGGAGCCTGAAATCAAGTCCTCCATTAAGAGCAACCTCCGGCTGCATGTAGCCCCAGTTCCAGGAAAAGCTTCAGTTGAAGTCACCCGCGGACCACCCTGGATCAGCCAATCAAAAGAAATGTGTAACATTCCTGTGGTCTGAGTCAGGGCTGGGAACTGCAGATAGTTACTTTGTATAAACTAGCCAATCACTCACCACTTACGNCCTTACCCCATAAAAACCCTGCTCGCTATTGTTCGGGGCTTCACCCTGCTGCCACTGCACCGGTTGATGGGTGAGCCCTTGCTCAAGCTTGTAATAAAGACCCTTTTGTACTTGCATCGTGCCAGCTCCTTGGTGGTCTCTGGGAATTCGCGATTCGGGCACATCATTTGGTGCGTTGGCCGGGAATCACAGGACCCCCAGGATCCCCAAACCGAAGGGTAAACCGGCTGGTAAGAACCTAATTGTCTCTGCTTGTCTGGTCTATCTGTTTTATGTTCTGGTCCTGGGGCATACTGGTATCAGGAAATGGTCAATAACAGTCAAAGAGGACATACTGGGGGCCAAGACCACGGGGGGTCTGGGAGACATTCCAGGCCCCGGTGGAGGGGATGGAGTGCCCCTAATCTTGGAAGAACTTGGTAAAGAGGGGGCAGAGTGCCCCTAACTTCAGTAGAACTCGGTAAAAGATGGAGCAGGTCGCTACCGCGAACCGGCGTGAGGCTGCCGTCTTATTTTTCTATTGGCTAGCCTTTTGTGTCTCTGTCTCTCTGTGGTTGTCGATTTTCTTTGTTGGTGTCTATTACCTTGTGACTGAGACTGACGCTATGGGACATATTTCATCCAAACCCCTAGACTTAATGTTAGCCCATTTTGGAGAGGTTAAAAAACGAGCCCATAACCTCTCAGTGATTGTCAGGAAGGGTCCATTTCAAACTTACTGCAGCTCAGAATGGCCCACTTTCAGTGTGGGGTGGCCGCCAGAGGGGACCTTCGATCGCGACACCATTCTGAAGGTCGAGGATCGGGTTTTCCAACCCCGAACAGGGCATCCCGACCAAGTCCCATACATCGTGGTTTGGGCCGATCTGGTTAATGACCCTCCCCCTCCTTGGATTAAGAGTTTCTTGCTTCCACAGAAACCTGAGGTCCAGGCGGTAGCTGAAAAGCACCTGCCCTCCCGGGCTTTGGAGCCGACGAAAAAGGAAACTAAACCCTCTGCGCCGCTCTACCCTATCTTACAGGGCAGAACGGAGGAAGAGTTCATTTTTCCCCCTCCTCATCAATCCCCTCTACAAGGCCCAGCAGGAGGGGCAAGGGCGCCACACGAACCACCGGCGTCCCCTGACCCACCGGCCCCATTGGCCCTGGGATTGGCAGAAATGGGCCCTGCCCAAGGGACCCGAAGCCACCGTGGAATAACGCCTGAGGGACCAGACTCTACTGTCCTGCCACTGAGGGCCACGGGCCCCCCTGACGATAGGGGCAACCAGCCCCACCATTACTGGCCCTTCGCCACAAGCAATCTGTACAATTTGAGGTCTCAAAACGCTCCGTTCTTGGAGAATCCCCGTGCCCTTATTAACCTATTAGAAACTGTTCTGTTCACTCATCAGCCCACCTGGGATGATTTCCAGCAATTGTTGCAGGTCCTGTTCACTACTGAGGAGCAGAAAGAATCCAGTCGGAAGCCAGGAAATTGGTTCCTGGGCCCACTGGAGTTCCCACTACTGACCAGGCTTGAATTGATGCTGGGTTTCCCCTAGCATGGCCAGATTGGGACTACAACATGGCTGGAGGTAAGGAGAGTCTCTTGGTCTACTGCCAGACTCTGTTGGCAGGTCTCAAGGCTGCGGCTCGCAAGCCTACCAATATGGCTAAGGTATATATAATGTCAGTCAGGGACCAGAGGAAAGCCCCACAGCATTCCTTGAAAGAATAATGGAGGCATTCCGCTAGTACACCCCTATGGATCCTGAGGCCCCAGCAAACCTAGCTGCAGTGGCCATGGCTTTTATCAATCAGTCTGCTCCCAACATTCGGAGAAAACTTCAGAAATTAGAACGTCTAGGAGAAAAGAGCCTCCAAGATCTAGTGGTCATGGCAGAAAGGGTATACAGCAACAGGGAAAGTGCAGAGGACAAACAGGTAAGAGCTGAGAAAAGACAAAACCAGGGTTTAGCCAAGATCCTACTCGCGGCAGCTGTGGAACTGGAGGACTGGAAAAGATGTCTCAGGCAGTTGGCCTCAGGAGAAGAAGGTAAGAAAAACTCCCAATGGGTTCCTCGCCTGGGCAAAAATCAATGCGCCTACTGCAAAGAAGGACATTGGGCCAAAGAATGCCCCCCCCAAAAAAGTCTAAAACTCCCATTCTGGTAATGGGAGATGACAGCGACTAAGGGAGATGGGGTTTGGCACCCCTCCCCGAATCTAGGGTAACTCTAAAAGTGGAGGAGAGGTCCACCGAGTTCTTAGTGGACACTGGGACACAACGTTCTGTGCTCCTGCAACCAGTTGGCCCCCTGTCAAACAAAACATCCTGGGTCCAGGGGGCCACAGGGATAAAGCAGTATCCATGGACTACCCGAAGAACGGTGGACCTTGGTGTGGGCCGGGTATCCCACTCCTTTATGGTCATCCCAGACTGCCCCTACCCCTTGGTAGGCCGCGATCTGCTGACCAAGCTGGGAGCTCAAATTCATTTTTCTGCTGAAGGGACTAGGGTATTAGACCAGGCTGGGCAGCCAATACATGTGCTCACCTTGGGGTTGTTGGACGAATATCGCCTGCATGAGACGCTGCTGACACCAGATGCGAGAATTCAACCTTGCCTCCAGCAGTTCCCATCAGCGTGGGCTGAAACTGGAGTAATGGGGTTAGCAAAACATAGTCCCCCATTGTTCATGGAACTAAAGCCTGGGGCAGACCCGGCCCGGGTCTGCCAATACCCCATGTCCCTGGAAGCAAAAAAAAGGCATAACTCCCCATATCAGGCGCCTACTGGATCTAGGAGTTCTGAGGCCATGTCAGTCGGCCTGGAACACACCCTTGTTACCCGTCCGCAAGCCAAATTCTAATGATTACAGGCCTGTACAGGATCTGAGAGAGGTCAACAAACGGGTAATGGACATCCACCCGACGGTGCCCAACCCCTATATTCTGCTGAGCTCTATTCCGCCTAGCCACATTTGGTACACGGTCCTAGACCTAAAGGATGCCTTTTTTAGCCTCCAACTAGGTCCCAAGAGCCAAGACCTCTTTGCTTTCGAGTGGCACGACCCTGACAAAGGAATCAACCAACAGTAACATGGAGTAAGACTCCCCCAGGGGTTCAAGAACTCCCCCACCATCTTTGACGAAGCCCTACACAAGGACTTGGGTGAGTTCTGCTCCCAACACTCCCAACTGACTCTTTAGCAATATGTGGATGATCTGCTTATTGCAGCTGAGAGTCAAGACACCTGCTTGACCGGTATCAGGAAGTTACTGCAAACCCTGGGGGACCTAGGATACTGGGCCTCAGCCAAAAAGGCCCATATCTGTAAAGAAGAAGTACAGTACTTGGGCTATATCCTCAAGGGAGGTAAGCAATGGCTGTCACAGGCGAGAAAAGAGACTGTCCTAAGAATCCCTACCCCTAGGAATGCCAGACAAGTGCGGGAATTCCTAGGATCAGCCAGTTTCTGCAGTCTCTGGATTCCTGGGTTTGCTGAGATAGCCCGACCTCTGTATGGGGCCACCAAAGGGCAGCCTAACTTTATCTGGACTGAGGAACATCAGAGGGCTTTTGAGACCTTAAAACAGGCCCTCCTGTCAACACTTGCTTTGGGCCTATTGGACGTGACTAAGCCATTCATCTGTTTATAGATGAACACGGAGGAATAGCCAAGGGTGTCCTGACCCAGGACTTAGGCCCATGGCGCCACCCCGTGGCCTGCCTATCAAAGAAGCTTGACCCAGTGGCCGCAGGATGGCCCCCATGCCTCTGCATGATAGCGGCAGTAGCTCTTCTGGTTAAGGATGCAGACAAATTGACACTAGGACAAGAGTTAACTATCACCACTCCCCATGCCATCGAGAGAGTCTTAAAACAACCGCCAGACCGATGGCTCAGCAATGCCCGCATGACACACTATCAGAGTTTGTTGCTTAATCTTACCCGAATCGTTTTCCAGGCCCCCCCACAGCCCTAAACCCAGCCACGCTGCTGCTGGATCCGGACTTAGAAGCACCTTTACAAGACTGTGCCGAGGTCCTGGCTCAAGTTCATGGGACCCGCTCTTATCTGAGGGACACTCCACTTCCAGATACAGAAGTTACCTGGTTTACAGACGGCAGCACCTTCCTACAGGAGGGACAAAGGTATGTGGGGGTGGCAGTAGTGTCAATGGAAAAAACCATTTGGGCATAATCTTTGACCACTGGCACCTCGACACAGAAGGCTGAGCTCATAGCCCTAACCAAAGCCTGGACTCTGGGAAAAAACAAAAAATTAAACATATATACAGACAGCAGATACGCTTTCGCTACTGCACAGGTCCATGGGGCCATATACAGAGAAAGGGGGCTACTCACAGCTGAGGGAAAAACTATCAAAAACAAAGAAGAGATCCTAGCCTTACTAAAAGCTTTATGGCTCCCCAAAAAGCTGGCTATTATTCACTGCCCAGGTCAGCAAAAGGATAATAATCCGATCTCTAAGGGCAACAACCTAGCAGACCAAGCAGCCAATCAAGCTGCTCTCAGGGCCAATCATACCCTGGCCGTCACCCTGGTTGACCCTGGAGATCCTGCTCTCCCTAAAGTCCCCGAATATAGCAAAGAAGATTTACAATGGATCAAAAAGCTGCCTATGATCCAATACCTAGAAGGATGGTATAGATCAGCAGATGACAAGCAAGCTCATCCTCCCTGAAGATCTAGGGATGAGAGCCCTAACCACGATACACTGTGCCTCCCATATGGGAATCAAAAGAATTCAAGATTTAGTTCGCCATACTAAGATAAAAATCAGAGATCCTAAGATTGAACAGATTGTGGCCAATTGCAAGGCATGCCAACTCACTAACGCCATGAAAAATCCTAACAACCCCGGAACCCGCCTGAGGGGAAGACGACCCGGAGCCTACTGGGAGACAGACTTCACTAAGGTAAAATCAAGACTATATGGGTACAAATCTCTACTAGTGTTTATAGATACTTTTTCAGGATGGACAGAAGCGTTCCCAACTAAGCATGAGACTGCCCAGATCGTGGCCAAGAAACGCCTAGAAGACATCTTCCCCAGGTATGGCTTTCCTCAGATGATAGGGTCAGACAACGGACCTGCATTTGTGTCCAAGGTAAGTCAGAGTTTAGCCAAAGTCCTGGGGACTGATTGGAAATTACATTGTGCGTACAGACCCCAGAGTTCAGGACAGGTAGAAAGAATGAATAGAACCCTAAAAGAGACCTTAACTAAATTGACCTTGGAGACTGGCGGAGACTGGGTGGCTCTCCTTCCTTTTGCACTCTATAGGGTGCGCAACTCTCCATACAAGATGGGATTAACTCCTTTTGAAATCATGTTTGGGATGGCCCCTCCCATTATTCCCAATCTCCAAGCACAGGTGATTAACGAGTTTGAAGATCAGCACCTACTGAATGCCTTAAAAAAGATCCAGTGGGCCCATAAACATGTTTGGCCTAAATTGCATGCCCTCTATGAAACAGGTCCACCACTGGAGCCGCATCGCTTCCGCCCCGGTGACTGGGTCTACGTTAAGAGACACTGCCAAGCAAATTTACAGCCCAGATGGAAAGGCCCATACACCGTGCTTCTTACAACCCCGACGGCCCTGAAAGTTGATGGAGTTGCCACGTGAATTCACTATACCCATGCTTGGCTAGCCGACCTGTTTGCAGTCAAAGAAGACTACCTGGCTCCAGACCCTCAATGGACGGCCACAAAGAACCCCGAAAACCCGCTCAAGCTCAAGCTATGCCACTCCTGATTTTTGCTGCTCTACTAACTGTATGTAAATCCAGTCCCAGCCCCCATTTCCCCAACCCTCACCAGCCTACCACCACCAAATGGGTTTTGCGAGGACCCCTAGCAACACCTAGAGACTTGGGATGGATAATTCAAGAACTGACGTTAACTGGACCAGCGTCCATTACATTCCCCACCTTCCACTTAGATCTCTGTAGTCTGGCGGAAGATCACTAGAACACAAATCCAAGGACTTGTAATGGGCAGTGGGTAGACTGTAACACTTTCGGGTGCCAATCTGGTGCCAGCTGTCAACACCAAAATCTAAGACAACAGACCTTTTATGTGTGCCCTGGAACTGGTAACTTTTGACACCTGCGGAGACACAGAACAATACTTTTGTGCTTCCTGGGGATGTGAAACTATTGCTCCATGGGTCAAACAACCCAATAACGACCTAATTACCCTTGTTCGGATCAATAATGAAACTAGTCCAACCAATAGAAACCCAGTCTCTATTCAATTCACTCCTAAAGGCAAAACAGAAAACTGGTTGGTGGCAAAGGTATGGGGCATTCGACTCTGGCTCCCCGGTAACGACATAAGCTTTCTATTTTCTATTCAAAAGCAACTAGTACTTCTGTCTCCAATGGCAATGGGACCTGCGGCCCCATCGGCTGCAAATCATAAACCTAAATCCACCCCAAGTGTGCCTGCCCTTACTCAGGCTATACCAAGCCTCAGTGCTACTAATTTCCCTTGGGTGGCTTACCAATCCAGCCCCTGCCCCCCAAACCAAGGCCAGTAATCTACTCTGTTCTAAACCTTACAGCTTTTTAAATTCCACAGATCTCACCAAAACAGATTGCTGGCTTTGTTTAGATCCACGACCACCTTTCTATGTTGGGTGGGCAATTTCTGGGCAGGTGTCCTACGACACAGAAGGCCACTGTTCCTGGGGACAGCATCCTGTTTTAACTTTACAGGAAGTAAGTGGCTCAGGCCTTTATGTCTTAGGAAATGGAGGAACTCTGACTACCTTCTCACGCTTCAGTCACTTATGTAACCAGACCATGACTGTTACAGGGTTCTCCTACCTTAGACCCCCTAATGGAACATGGTTCGCAGGTACTTATGGCCTTACTCCCTGCCTCCACCCTCAAATATTAAATAATAACACTTTATGTGCCCTAGTCACACTCTTTCCACAAGTATATTACCTACCTGCATCTACATCTTTGTTCTTTGAGATCCAACCTGAACATGAACACTCCCGAGCCAAGCGAGACTTCGGGGTGTCGGCCGCCCTCCTAACCCTTATAGTTGGAACAGGAATAGCGGCTGGGGTCGGAACGGGCACAGCTGCTCTAATATGAGACAACCAGCAGTTTGATGCTTTGTCCTAAGCCATTGACCTTGATTTAGCCCAACTAGAAAATTCTATTCGCCACTTACAAGGTTCCTTAGATTCTTTGGCTGAGATGGTGCTACAGAACAGGCGGGGACTAGACCTAATCTTACACTAAGGAGGATTATGCCAGGCTTTGGGAGAACAATGTTGTTTCTATGCCAATAACTTGGGAATTGTACAAGACAGCTTAGCTGTTGTACGCAAACATCTACAAGAAAAAGCAAAAATAGAAGAACAGAGTCAAAATTGGTATGAAAACATCTTTAACTGGTCTCCCTGGCTCACCACTCTCATTACAGCCTTTGCAGGCCCCTTCTGCTGCTACTCCTGACTTTAGGACCTTGCATTTTAAATAGATTGCTCGCCTTCATGCGTGAACGCCTGGGGGCAATACACTCAGGGTATTTAGGTTCCAGTACCACCACCCTAATGATTGGGACCCAACAGAAGACCCATGATTGGGCCTTCAAATACACAAGAGAAGGGGGGAATGAGGAGCCTGAAATCAAGTCCTCCATTAAGAGCAACCTCGGGCTGCATGTAGCCCCAGTTCCAGGAAAAGTTTCAGCTGAAGCCACCCTTGGACAACCCTTTTATCAGCCAAACAAAAGAAATGTGTAACATTCCTGTGGTCTGAGTCAGAGCTGGGAACTGCAGATAGTTACTTTGTACAAACTAGCCAATCACTCACCACTTACCTAAACCCCACGTAGGCCCTTTGAGCTCACCTCATAATTGGTAGTTTTCAAAGGATTCTTAAAAGTCATGATTGGATCCCACCAAAAGTAACAGACACCTCACAGATACTAAATGGTCAAAACTGTTACCATGGGTGCTGTACAATTGTAATTGGAGCTTATGTGATGATGCTATACGTACAACGTGTGCACTGTAACACCCCCCTCGTCCCTTGCCCCATAAAAACCCTGCTCACTCTTGTTCAGGGCTTCATCCTGCTGCCACTGTGCCAGTTGACGGGTGAGCCCTTGCTCGAGCTTGTAATAAAGACCCTTTTGTATTTGCATCGTGCCAGCCCCTTGGTGGTCTCTGGGAACTCGCAATTTGGGCACAACACTGTTATCTTAGGGTCTTCCTTTAGTAGTTGCGTTTCTTCTACAGCTCCCAGTAGCAGGTACTCCCCTGTAGCTTCTAGCAGTGCTAACAGCTGGTTTGATCCCAGGCCTCTTGCTAACTCCTATAGAAACATTGTCTGTTCTCAGCCTTCCTTTCTAGCCTCAACTCTTACTAGTTATTACCTTTCTGTTCTTCCTCAGTGAACGTTTTCATATCAATATGCTTGCCATTTTTCAAATATGATTCCCTGTTTGATATTCTTGCTCCTCTTCTTTTCAGCACCCAACTTGGGATCTGGGGTTATTCTTTGTGTGATTTTCCAGACCAAATTAACTGCTACCTCATTTGTGCTCCTCATATATACTCTAACATCTGTTATAGCATCTCTAATTCTTTGTTGTTATTCACGTCTCCTTTGAGTGGGGCAGGAGAAAACCCTGCCTAAATTGTAGATTCTTGAAGAAAATAAATAATATTCTTTTAAGCCACTAAATTTTGGGGTAATTTGTTATGCAGCCATAGAAACTGAAATAGATTTTGGTATTTGGAAATGGAGAGCCATATAACAGAAACCGAAAAATGTTGCGGTAGCTGAAGCTAAACTAGACAGGACTAGACTGTGGGCAGGAGATGGGAGGACTTGGAAGAGATAGTTGCTACAAGCCTGGGATAGCCCTCAAAGAGAAAGTCAGTGAAGGTTTATTTATTTATTTATTTTTAAAAATGTTTATTGATTTTGAGAGAGAGAGAGAGTGAGCAGGAGAGAGGGGCAGAGGGTGAGAGAGGCAGAGAATCCCAAGCAGGCTCCATACCATCAGTGCAGAGCTCTGACACAGAGCTTGAAGTCACAAACCATGAGATCGTCACCTGAGCCAAAATCAAGAGTTGGATGCCCAACTGACTGAGCCACCCAGGTGCTCTGGAAGTCAGTGAACGTTTAAAGGAAAGTAAAGAAAAATATCATTAGGAGTTGGTGAAAAAATCCTTGATATACAATAGCAGAAAGTTTAGCAATAATGTCACCAATAGTAATGTGGAAAATAGGAAATGTTTTGCATGACTATAATGAGTTGTGTGATAAAGGTATTTCCAGGGATGTTTTCTGCCTGTTTCTTGCTGCTTGTAGTCAAATATGATAGGAGAGAATGCTATGGTATGAATATTGGTGTCCTCCAAAATTCTTAGATTAAATCCTAATGCCCAGTGCGATGTTAGCAGTTGGGACCTTTGGTTGATACTTATTAGGTCATGAGGGTGGAACCCTTATAAATGGGATTTTTATAATATGCTTTTATAAAAGAGATCCTACAAAGCTCTACTAGCCTCTTCCACCATGAGAGAACAGTGACAAGTTGGCGGTTTGCAATGTGAGAGGTTCTTCAACCAGAACTCAACCATGCTGGCACCCTTATGTTGGGCTTCTAGCCTCCAGAATTGTGGGAAATAAGTTTTTGTTGTTCATAAGCCACTCTGACATTTAAAACAGTCTGATCAGACTAAGAGAGATAAGCTAAGGAAAGAATTGTTAAATATAAAGGAACTAGAACTTACTGAGTTCAAAAATAAAACTCTCTTTTCTAGTTTCTCCAGATGGCAGATAATTCTCAAATTAAGAAAAGTCTAATGGAAAGAAACTTAAAAAAATAACAATTTAGAAGAAAAGAAAAAAAAAGTCTAACGGAAAGAGATTCTAGGATATTGTCAGAAAATTAGATTTAACAATGAAGCCAAGGGAGTGATTATAAAACTATTTGAGGCCTCAGGAGATTTTAGTGTCATCGTCACAAAGACAATAGTCTCTTTAAGGACCTGAGGACCTGCAATACCTCAGACCTTTAGTAAACAAAAGGTTCTCTAAAAAATTTAAGAGCACTGTCCCTCAGGACTTATTTTGAAATTTATGGGTGTGGATTTTTTGTAATGGAATGGATTATACAGTGATTCACAGGAAGTCCACACAGTTAAAAAAAACAATCAAGCTTTTAAAGAGCAGTTTTAGGTTTGGAACAAAATTGAGCAGAAAGCACAGAGTTTCCAAATACTCTCTGCCCCTCTCGTTCACTGGCATTGTACATTTGTTAAAAATCATTGAGCCTGTGTTAACATATCATTATTATTCCTAGTCCATAGTTTACATTAGGATTCACTCTTGGTGTATTTTCTGTGGGTTTGGACAAATGTATAATGACACATATCCATCATTATAGTATACAGAATATTCTTCCTGCCCTAGAAATCCTCTGTGCTCTATTCATCCAGCCCTTCCCCCACCCCCTGACAAACTAATCTTAACTGTTTACATAGTTCTGCCTCTTCCAGAGTGTCATACAGTTGGAATCATACAGTAGGTAGCCTTGTTAGATTGGCTTCTTTCACTCACTAATATGCATTTAAACTTCTTCCCCGTCTTTGCATGGTTTGATAGCTCATTTCTTTTTTTTTTTTTAATATTTTTATTTATTTCTAGGAGAGAGAGAGAGACAGCGTGAGCAGGGGAGGGTCAGAGAGAGAGGGAGTCACAGACTCTGAAACAGGCTCCAGGCTCTGAGCTGGCAGTCAGCACAGAGCCCGACGCGGGGCTCGAACCCACGAACCGCGAGATCATGACCTAAGCGAAAGTCGGACGCTTAACCGACTAAGCCACCCAGGCGATAGCTCATTTCTTTTTAACACTGAATAATATTCTGTTGTCTGCTTGGTTTATCCATTCACCTACTGAAGGACATCTTGGTTGTTTCCAGGGTTTGGCAGTTACGAATAAAGCTGCTATAAACTGTGTGCAGGTTTCTGTGTGGACCTAAGTTTTTACCTCTTTTGGGTTAATACCAAGGAGTGTGATGGCTGTATTGTATTATGAGTATGTTTAATTTTGTGAGAAACTGTTAAATTGTCTTCTAAAGTGTCTGTATCATTTTCCATTTCACAGCAATGAATCAGATGTCCTATTAGTCCATATCCTCACCAGCATTAATGTCAGTTTTCTGGATTTTAACCATGCTAGTAGGTGTGTAGTAGTATCTCATTTTAATATATACTTTCCTAATAACGTATGATGTTGAGTATCTTTTTATATGCTTATTTGCCATCTGTATATCTTCTTTGGTAGATGTTTATTCAGATCTCTTGCTCATTTTTTAATCTAGCTCATTTTCTTACTGTTGAGTTTTAAGAATTCTTCATATATTTTAGGTAACAGTTCGTTATTAGATATGTCCTTTGCAAATATTTTCTCTGAGTCTGTGGCTTCCTTTCTCATTCTCTTGATCCACGTGGCCTTTAAAAGTCTTTTAAAAAATTTTTTGATGTCTTTATTTTATTTTGAGAGACAGAGACAGAGAGCAAGCAGGGGAGGGGCAGAGAGAGGGAGACACAGAATCTGAAGCAGGTTCCAGGCTCTGAGCTGCCAGCACAAAGCCCAACGTGGGGCTCGAACCCACAGACTGTGAGATCATGACCTGAATCGAAGTCAGACACTTGACCGACTGAGCCACCCAGGTACCCCTAAAAGTTTTATATCAAGACTTATATATGCCTTATATACTGGAAGGCACAGAGATGGTACAAAAAGAGGCCTTTGGATCTTAAACTTCTAAAGACAAGAAGCATGCCAAGAACTTGGCTATCTACCATGAAACCTATAGCCCAGAATGAGGAGAAATGAGCCACAGTAAACCATTCCCATCAGTACAACTGACACCTAGTTGAGGAACTAGCAGCATATGCACAAGTGAGTTTCAAACTTTTAATGGACCTATGCCTGCTCCACCATTGTGTATTCATGTTTGTGGAGACAGATAATGTCTCTTTTTTTGTGTGTAGCTCTTTACATCAAGAGGAACTGTATTCAGGGGCTATATATAAGGAACTGTTTTATCCATACCTGGACCTCCTGTCTGAGCCTGAAACTGTGGATATTGGGGAAAGGAATGAGTATAGTTTTGCATGTTGGAGGGATGTGAACTGCTGTGGCCAGAAGGTGGACTGTGGCATATGGTATTTTTGAAGATTGGTTTCAACAATATTTGTGGTCCCACATGCTCTTCTAGAACCATGCCACTGAGTTTATTTCCCTTGCTCTTGAACTTGGGCTGGACTTTGAACTGATTAATAGAATGTGGAGGAGGTAATACCGTATGATTTACAAGGAAGGCTAGGTCACAGAAGGTTGGTATTGTTTCTTTTTATTTTTTTTTAATTTTTTAATGTTTATTTATTTTTGAGACAGAAACAAAGCATGAAGTGGGGGAGGGGCAGAGACACACACACACAGAATCCAAAGCAGGCTCCAGGCTCTGAGCTGTCCACACAGAGCCTGATGCAGGGCTCGAACCCTTGAACCATGAGATCATGACCTGAGCTGGAGCTGGACACTTAACTGACTGAGCCACCCAGGCGCCCCAGGTTGGTACTGTTTCTGTCTGGCTCTCAGTATGCTTACCTTTGGAACCCAGCCACCATAGAGTCAGGAAGCCTAGGCCACATAGAGAAACTATGTGGAGATATTCTGCCACCAGCCAAGGTTTCATTTGACGACATTGGCCGACAAACATGTTAGTGAATGAGCCTTTATTTAATTTCAGTTCCCAGCCTTTGAGCCACTGCAGTTGATGCTGAATGGCGTAGAGACAAACTATATCTTTTGTGGCCTGTTTAAATTGCAGATTCATGAGCAAAATAAGTAGTGTCTTAGTAAGTATTAGAATTATTATCATTATTTTTGTATATAGCCATAGAAACTTAAATAATTAGAAAGGTAATAGTTTTGGGTTTGTTTTTAAATTAAGTTTTGGTAATAAAGTTTTTCTGGCTTCATGAAATGAATTGGAAAACATTTCATCTTTTATTTGGTATGTCATTTTTTAAAAAAATTTAAATTTTAGTTAACAGGTTTTAGAGGTAGAATTCAGTGATTTATCATTTACATACAATACTTAGTGTTCATCACAACAAATACCCTCCTTAATACCCATCACCCCATCTAGCCCATCTCCTACCCACTCCATCAACCTTCAGTTTGTTTTCTATTGTTAAGAGTCTCTTGTGTTTCATTTCTCTTTCTTCTTTTCCCTCCTCTTCCCATGTGTACATCTGTTTTGTTTCTTAACTTCCAAATATGAGTGAAATCATATGATACTTTCTCTGTTTGACTTATTTCACTTAGCATGATACATTGTAGCTCTATCCATTATTGCAAATGCCAAGATTTCATTCTTTTTGGTGACTGAGTAATCCATTGTATACGTATGCCACATCTTTATCCATTCATCAGTTGATGGACACTTGGGCTCTTTCCATAGTTTGGCTATTGTTGATAATGTTGCTATAAATATTGGGGTATGTGTACTCCTTTGCATCTGTATTTTTATATCCTTTGGGTAAATAGCTAATAGTGTAATTGCTGACTCATAAGGTAGCTCTATTTTTAGTTTTTTGAGGAATCTCCTTAGTGTTCTCCATACACCAGTGTGCATTCCCACCAGCAGTGCAATAGGGTTCCCTTTTCATTATGGAATAATTTAAATAACATTGTAAGTATTCCTTAACTGTTAGAATTCAGATTTAAAGGTATTTTGGGTGCGTTATTTAAAATAATAGTCACCTTCCCAGTCTCTTTTTTTGGTAATTAGTTAGCTTGGGTTTTCTGCTTGGTTTAATTTGGATTATTTGTGTTTTCTAGGAAATCATACATTTCTTCTGTTCCTAATCTTACTAATATTTGTTTTGTTTTATATTTGTAAGCAGTTAAAAAAACATATTTTGGAATTATCAATTCTCCTACTTTTTTTTCTGTATCACCAGTTATACCTGTTATTTTTATTCTTTATATTTTTTCAGCTAATTTTGTGGGGTTTTTTTTTTTAATCCTTAAGATAAGTATAGCATTCCTGTTATTGTAGCCATTTGTCTTTGTAGTGAAAGGGTTTAGGGATATAATTTTTTATCGAAATATGGCTTTTGCTGTGTTCTGTAAATTTTCATGTATTTACCTTTTCATTAATTTCTATGGAGTTTGTGATTTTTCTCTTTGATCAAGAATTTTCAAGTCATTAAGATGTTTCAAACCATTTAAAAATTATTTTTGGTATTGAGTTATGATCCGTGTCTGGACTGTAATATATTTNCACGAACCGTGAGATCATGACCCAAGCGAAAGTCGGACGCTTAACCGACTAAGCCACCCAGGCACCCCAATATATTTACTTTTAAATGTTTGTTACAATTTGCTCTGTGGAAATTACTATAAAACTGTGAACAAATTAAAATGTAAATTCTCTCACTGAGTGAAGTAAGATTCCATATTGTCTTAGTTTTAGACTCTTGTAACAAAGACACAGCTTCACCCTTTGAAACCATCTGTTCCCTGGGCTCTTGTACTCTGGGCTTGTGATGGTAGTGGCAGCTCTGATGATATCTGGTTTACCTCGACAGTGGGTGCTGGTGGTGGTATTCTTTCCTTCTCTGGAAGAATAGCACCTGGCTTCTGTTGAGATGGATGTTTTAGGTCTATGGTTCATATTTATATTAATTACCTTATCAAGTGGTCACTTTGCTACACTGTTTTCTGTTCTCTTCCAAAAACAGTTTCTGATTTTTTTGCAATATTCAAGTTATTTTTCTCTCTTTGCATTTTACCATAAGTGGCCAGGAGGAACCAGGCCACTCCATCAACACTTTGCTTAAGCTCTCCTCAGGGAAATAACCAGTTTCATTGCTTCCGAGTTCTTCTTTCCACAAAACACTAGAATATTAACACAATTCAGCCAAGTTCTTTGCTACTTTATAGTAAGGATCATTTTTTTCTTTAGTTTCCAATACCATGTTCCTCATTTTCATCTGAAACCTAATCATAGTGGGCTTTATGGTTCATATTTCTACCAGCATTCTGTTCAGAATCATTTAAACATATTTTTTGAATGTTTATTAATTTTTGAGAGAGACAGAGTGTGAGTGGGGGAGGGAAAGAGAGAAGGAGAGAGTCCTGAGCAAGCTCCATGCTGTCAGCACAGAGCCCAATGTGGGCCTCCAACTTGTGAATCATGAGATCATGAACTGAGCTGAAGTCGGACCCTCAACTAACTGAGCCACCCACATGCCCCAGAATGATTTGTTTTCTAAGAAGCTTGAGGTTTTCTCTCCAGCTCTTCTCTTTTCTTTCTGGGCCCTCACCAGAATTACCCTTTAATGCTCCTATTTCGAGCATGCACTTCTAAATTTTTTTTTTGCCGCTACCCTATCCATTACCAAAGCCACTTCCACATTATTAGGCATTTGTTGTAGCAGCATCCCTCTCTCGGTTCCAGAATCTGTAATAGTCAAGGTTCTCCAGAGAAACAGAAAACAGAACCTGTGGAGGCTACGAATTCCCACGATCTGCTGCCTGAAGCTGGAGACTCAAGAAAGCCAGTGGAATAATCCATTCTATATTTGAAAGCCTGAGAACCAGAAAGAGCCAGTGGTGTAAATCCCAATCAAAAGTCAGGAGAAGGCAAGATGAGATGTCTCAGCTCAAATGATGAAGCAGGAAAAAAGGGGGAAATTCCTCCTTCCTCCATCTTTTATTCTATGTGAGCCCTCGATAGATTAGGTGATGCGCATCCACATTGAGAAAGGCAGTCCACTGAGTATGCCAGTTCAAATGCTAAACTCTGGAAGCAGCCCTCACAGATACACTCAGAAATAATGTTTACTGTGGGTACCCCACGGCCAGTCAAGTTTACATATAAAATTAACCGTCACACCCACACACATATATATAGAAGAAAATCTTTGAAATAAAACTTCAGTAGATGAATTTAAGGAGAGTTACTCTGGAAATCTGCCTGAATTAGTGGGTTGGAAAGATCAAGAGGAAGAAATACCTAAAAACTAAAAACAAATACATGCAAAAAAATAAATTGGGACAGAGGCATTCACTTAAAGACTCATTTTTCACATACTTCTATGGAAATTACTGGAATTAGTGAATTATCAAAATAATGACATAAACCAAGGGAAAAGGAAACTAAATTGAGTAAATAGAATCTAACACAAAAGGCAAAAGAATGTACCTAATGTTGGTGAAGAGAGATTCTAAATGATAGCTGTGCAGGCCTGGAAATAACCAGATTAGTTTGAAAAAGGTCAGAAGGCTCAAAGAGACTTCTTCAAGAAGATGAAATTAATGAAATACCTAACAGTATATTGGGAAAAGATTTACACAAGTTCTGGAGAATATGGGGGATATATATTAAATTATACAGAAAAGCAAAAAATGAAAAACTAATTTTTAACTGGGGAAAATGTAGTAAATTTTATGTAGTAAACTTGATAAATACTATATCAATAGTATTACATAGTCAATATAAACAATGGATATTAAACTAAACAATGGATATGGATCCTATTGCATCAATCCTGTGGTATTGATACTACAGGCCTCGAGAAGGACTGGTGAGTGGCTGGGGCAGCTTAGAGGAGAAAGATTAGTTAGGGAAAAATAATGGATTTTGATCTATCCTTATGATAAGATTTCAGAAAAACAGGGAACCTGTGTGTGTGCATGTGTGTGTGCATGCAATGGTGGTTGTATGTGAAAGAGCTAAATTCTCATCTTTTATAATAAATGTTATTAGTAGGTATTAATGCCTATAATTAAAAGTTGGTAAGATTGTAAGAGTGTTATTTAGAGATAGGGGATAAATACCAAAAAGCATAAAGTGTTGATAGCAGTTGCTTTGGGAGTGAGCAGTTTGAAATATATGGGCCCTAATGTTTTTTGTAAAAAGTCTTGTAAAGTTTTAAAGTTTATTTATTTATTTATATATTTGGAAGTGCAAGTGGGGAAGGGGAGAGAGAGAAAATGGTACCTCATGTCAGTAAAAGACCTCTAAGTTTGCATCTTGAAGGATACCCTATTCCCTCATACCAACACAACTTTTAATTACATTGATAAGAAAAACTGGTAATAGGTGTATCCCTATAAAATTTTCAAACTCTAAAGATAATGATAAAATCTTACTGGATTCTATACAGAAAAAAAGAAGTTATTTGCAAAGGAAAAAAGAAAAATCAGACTGAGATTGAGTTTCCTGTATGCAACTTTGGAGACTAGAAGCTGGTAGGATTATGTGAACAGACTAGTGAGGGAATTGTACCCCATGACTCCTATACTAGGCTAAACTGTCAGTTACTTCTCAGGGAGAAAAATATTTGCAGATGTGTGAGGATTTAGAGAGTAGAGAAGTCTTAAGGAAAAATACTAACAAAAGTGAATAGGAACTGTAGGAGATGAGAAGGTAAAAAAGAGAAGAAATCGTGGTAAGGAATAAAGTTGGCAGTATATATACACATGGTTGAACCATGAGGTTCAACCTCATTGGGTAATGACAGACTGTTGGAAAACNGAAATCGTGGTAAGGAATAAAGTTGGCAGTATATATACACATGGTTCAACCTCATTGGGTAATGACTGTTGGAAAATGCTTACTGTAAGTACTAAAGAAATATTCTGATTTCTCCAGCTGTCAGATTGAAGATCTTCAGCCTGAAGGTTTTCAAAATAAAAATTTGAAAGGTTTTAACCTAGATTGAACAATTTCTTTTATAGTATTTCTCTTCTAATTCAGGAATACTACTTTAGAAATGGCCAATTCCAGGGCAGGAAAAGTATAAGATAAGCCTGCGTTGTTTTAACATGCCAGAAAGCAAGGAATTGCTCAAGGATGAATGGGAACATGTCAAAAGGGCAGAGTGTGCATGCAGAAGATCCATTTGGGGGTACTTTTGAGAAAAATACCCATAAGGGAGTAAATAAAGCAGGATTGCAAGAGAAGGTTTCTGAACTGTGGTGTAGTTATCTTCTATATGGGGGGCTCTGGACCTGAGATGGCTCTTTAGAGGTGTCCTGAATTGAGGCAAGGGGCTGGCCCCTGTACCTCTCGTGGTCCATTTATTTGATGTGGGCTTCCTCTGAAAGGGGGCATATCCTTGAGTGAGGAAGCTCCCTTCAGTGAAGGGCATTTTCTGGGGAGATGCCATTTGTGAGCTGCTGCATATAGTAGTCTCACTGTATACGCTGGGGAAGAGTGTCCTGGTCCTTAAGAAAATCCTGGACAGTGAGTGCATGCTGACAATTTCTACTCTCATCTGTTTGCTTCATATGATTAGTTTCTGGGGATAGCTTTTCTAAGGATCATGGTTGGTCTCTTCTGTAGAAATAGTAGTGAAAGGTAAGTAGGACTTAACTTTTTAACTCCAGGCTTTCTTGGTACAGCTGGTTTTGGGGCTACAACTAACAATTCATTATATCCCTCTGCTATCAATTATAGAATTCCCCTTACTTTTGGCCAACACCTTTGCTGGTCTAGACAGATTACCTGAGGTCATTGAGTCCCTTATACCTGAGAGGTTCAGAGACGTACTTACCATTTTCACTATAGTCTCCAGACTGCAGCTGTTGTAGCTGTCCATTTGCTATCAAAATTGGGCAAGAGAGTATGAAGAGATGCCTTTCATATATACTCTTCATATGACAAGCATATTTGTAATCTGGGTGATAAAATTGTATTTCCCTGCACTTTTGTGATAGAAGTCCTACCTCTTCCTGATGGCCCAAATCGTTTCTCCTGCCAGATTGGTGACTCCTTTCCTTGTCCTATGGTCTCTTGGCCCAAGGTGCTTGGAGTGACCAAGTGGCAGTTAAAACTTAAATGGGCTGTGTCCCTTGATAAGAACAGGACCTCTGGATTCATAGAACCTAGGATTGCTGTGAAAGGAATTGCTAAATGGGTCGCTGGGAATGATAGCAAGTGAGGCCATTCCCGCTTCCCCCACTTTGTTTCCTGGCTGCATGTATTTTACTTATTACAGATGCAGCACCATATAATGGTTATCGATTTAGAGTGTAACTGCATCTTGGAGGAGGTGGATACTATCCACATGGTATCATCTCCAGAGGGATGCTTCAGCCATGCCTTTAGAAGGGCTTTGCTCTTAGACTGGCAGCTTCTGAATGTTGTAGTATGTGATAGGACAAGTAGATCCCATGGTATTTGCTTATATCCTTTACTATAAAGAGGATCCCTTGGTCTGAAGTAATGTTATATTGGCTATATTTAAAGTGGACCTGAAATGTTAGCTCTCAGGAAGTGGTGCTAAGGCCTTATGGTCAGGAAAGGCAGACCCATACTATAATATGTGTTGATTCTTATCAAGGTGAATCATTGTCCCCTCCAGAGTGCAAAAGGTCCAATGTAATCAATTGGTATTAAGTGTCTGGTTGATCTCTTTGAGGGAATATGCCATACTGGGGGCACAGCATTGGTCTCTGTTATTGGCAGGTTGGATAATCTGCAGTGGTAATTGGATCAGCCTGGGTGAGAAGGAGCCCATATTGTTGGGCCCGTGTGTAACGTTCATCCCTGCCACCGTGGCTACTTTGTCCATTATGCCAGCACTAAGGGGACAGTGGCAGAAGCTACATGATACATTTGGTTAGTATTCTGTGTACTTGGTTGTTTTGTGCCTCTTTTGTGGTTAGGTGTTGTCTGTGGGTATTAATATGTGACACAGAGATCCACACACTTTGTGTCTACTCCCACAAGCCCATCCTCATGCCCTGTCCCCAGGAAAACCAGTTTAGAGACTTTGTAATATTTTATTTTATTAAAAAACTTTTAAAATATTTATTCTATATTTGTGAGAGAGGGAGGGGAAAGGGGAGAGAGAGAGGGAGATAACAGAATCTGAAGCAGGCAGAGGCGGGGGGAGTGGCAGAGAGAGAGAGAGGGAGACACAGAATCTGAAGCAGGCAGAGAGAGAGACAGAGTGCCAATGGGGAAGGGACAGAGAGAGAGAGGGGGAGACACAGAATTGGAATCAGGCTCCAGGCTCTGAGGTGTCAACACAGAGCCTATTGTGGGGCTTGAACTCACGAACCACAAGATCATGATCTGAGCTGAAGTCGGTGCTTACCCGACTGAGCCACCCAGTTGAGACTTTGTAATATCTTAGATGGGAGTTAAAGAGGTCCTGAGTTAGCAGAATGGCAGTGAGAATATAAATAAACATATCTGAGCAGTGTTTCAGGTTAGGTTTGTGACATTTTGGAGACTCCAAAGTTTTCAATGTGATTGATTAGGAGAATCAGAAATCCATTTTAATGATTCAAGGGATTTAGGAAAAGGCTGGTCTGTAGGTGGGAGACATACATTTTGTTTTGAGTCACCAGACTATTAGAATGTCCAACTCTTAATTTTGACTCAGGTCATGATCTCACAGTTCAAGAGTTCAAACCCCGTGTTGGGCTCTGTGGTGACAGCACAAGGCCTGCTTGGAATTCTCTCTGCCTGTCTCTGCTCTTCCTCCCCCTCTCGCTATAAACAAACAAATAAATAAAATTTTTAAAAATCCTTAAAAAAAACATTCCTGGTCCAGAACTCAAGCAAGGGGTTAGAATTAGAGACATAAATGTGGGCATGTCATAAGTCTACCCATTTCACAAGTCATAACTGTAGTGAAGAGTTTATATCACTGCTCTGATATACCATTTGCAGGCTTCAACCTGCTGCTCCCTGGGGGAATGAGTGTATGAGAGAGCAAACAAATAGCAGTAAGAAATACAAGGAAATTGTTTTAATCAGGTTTAAACCTTGGTCTCATATAAGCATTTAAAAATTTCCTTTTAACAGTGCTTAATGTTTTAATATAACTGCTCAGGGTCTCACTTAGCTTCTCACTTTAAGATAGCATCTGGGTGTGTGATGGAGAGGTGGCTTCTGTGATCTTCCTGCTTGAGAAGTCAGGATTCTCAGATTCACATATTGTCTCAAGGCTCCTCTGGTTGCTGTGTAATGCCCTTAGTTGTTGCTGCTGCTCTCCTGTCAGCATTTGGACTCTTCTCCTGCAGTTTGGGCAGAGCCTAGTGATGTTTCTTGGCTGACATGGCCTCTAGTGCTAGAGATCTGGTCAGAAGTTAGATGACTCAGCTTAGGTAGCTCACTCTGAGACATGGTCCTCACCTAGACCCAGACACCTCAACTGGAAAGCTCCCTAGCCAGGACCTTTGGGAAAGCTAAACTCAGAGGCTTTTTCTGACAAGGCATAAATTTATTTTGATACTTTCTTGTCCATTTGCCTGTTTAATTTATTTAGTATCTGTCACGAACCACCCTTCCCTTCCAACACACATGCACACTGGAATATCAATAAATGATAATGAGGATCTTGTCAGTTCTTGTTCATTGCTAAATCACAAGCTCCAAGGAGAGAAGTATTGGTCACCTGGTTGACCATTAATAGGCCTTTGTGAAGTCAATGAGGACATAAATAATAGATGAAATCCCAAAGGAAGTGTATGTCACATGAGACCAAGATGAGGACTAATCTGTTTAGTACATCTTCTACCTTCTGTTTTAGAGGTAGACAGTAGAAGAGGTTCCAGGGAAGGAAACTGAGAACTGATCTGGAGAAGTTCTCCAGAGCAGCATTCCCCATGAATGCAGAAGAGTGGGAGAAGCATGTGTCGGTAAAGAGCAATAATCACTTTGTCAAAGGCTTCAGAAATAGAGTAGGAGTAACCAAATTTGACAACTTGGAGGTTATTGATAATTTTCGGGAAAGTACAAACACATGAATCTGGTAAAACTCAGATCTTAAGGAATTGTGCCATAAAAGGGAGAAGAGAATTGTGGCAGTAAGTAAAATCTTTTGTGAAGGTTAACAATGAAAGGAAGAGATTAAGATTTGTCACTGGGGTCTTCAGCAGGACTCATGGAGAGCTTTTTTCCCCTCAAGACAGAAGAGACTTGGTGTTTAATATAAAGGGAGGAACTGGTGGAGGAAAAGGAAGAAGACTTAAAGGGATGGTTTATGAATTAAGATTTCAGAACTTAACTGGGAAAGGATGAGATCAACGTTAGAAAGGAGGACAAGAAGGAAAGAAGAATAAATGGAAAATAGAACATCTGATACAAATGGGAAGAACATAAAGGAATTTACATCAGATTTTGCTTAGGAAAGGTGTCTAGGTTATCTGCTAACAATGCGTGTGCACAGAGGCTTGTGAAACAGGGCCAGTTCATAAATACGGCTGACACTTCTTTTGCACATTCTTTGATCCTATCTTGACTGAAGGTGAGTGGGCATATTCCCTGGAAATGCCTTCCCAGAGTATTCTGAAGGCAGAAATTCTTTAGTTCTTGTTCATAATCAGATAGGAGACTTAGTCGAGAACCAATTATCTTTCCCTATAGGGAAATTAATTTCCAAGGAGATATCTGGGTGTTCTGGGGTTCCCTAGAATTGATATGAGGATCTCAATAGATTCAAAACTCAACTCTGTGATCCTGGATTATGTAACTAATATGGATAAATTCAAATAGTACAAGCTTCAGATTCCTTTGTGCCTTAGCAATCCTGACTCATTATCAAATAAAATTTATTTACTCTGAGTGTTTCCTTTTTACTTGGCTCTCTTAAGAGCTGATGAGAGTCCACTAATTTCCTATTTTAGATTATCCTTGTTAATTAAATGGTTATATGCTGATGGGAAAATTGTATGGTAAGGTAATTTCATATTCTTTATTTTACTGATTTCATATAAATGGATTTTGTAAAATGTAGTTTTTTGGACAAGGTAAATGATACCACATACACAAAGAAGTATATAATGTGCACTTTTGGAGTTAAAATATATTTGTTTTGAATTAATAAAAATTTTATAGATGATACTTGCCTTTCTTGTGCTTTTTGATTGTCATTAATTTTTTCATTTATCATGTATTTATTAGCTATAATGTGTAGGTTCTGTTCCAGATACTGGGAATATAAATGTGAAAGAGATACAGTGCTTAAATTTTAAGGAGCTTATGGTCTGGTTATGGGAGACAAATAATTGTAATAAAGTAAGCACAGTAGGATGTGCTAAGAAAGAACTATGTACAGATTGGAGTAGAGCCCAAGGGAGGAAGTAGTCAGTTTCTGTCTCTGAAGGATGGGAACCTGCTGTTAAGAAAGATTATACTGATGAAATGATGCCTGAATCCTGAAAGGTAAGAAGGTGTTTTTGTTAAGTTTGCCATTAGATAATACAAAGTCTTTGAGGATAAAGAATCTCATACAAATTTGTGTTTGAGCATAAAGGAAGAATTTGCCAGTAAATGAAAGACTGTAAAGTTACCCAATTTTCTAAGGTTTGCAAGTTTAAAATTATTATAAAAGGTATTTTTTTAGTTACCAGTAGGTGGCAGTGTTACCCCATGAAAAGAGACTGCTCACCCAAAGTTGAAGATGACTCTTGAATTTCCAAACCTGATAGTGAGGGTGTTCTGGGTTAAAAATAGATGAGAAAAAAGAGAGTTTGAATTTTTTTTTCTCTGCAGGCAAGTTTTTCCTTGAATAAGCCAATGTCTGCCCTCTCCCCTTCCCATTCATCCTGAGCCCTAGAGATTTACATAAAATTGACTTGGACACCTCTCATTCCAGGGCCTGTGGGAGTCTAAAGCCCTCCTCAGGATTTCTGCACTCCATTGACCCAGAAACAAAACTGAGCTCCCTGCCTAAAAGCCCATTCACATTAAACATTCATGACTTTAAGAGCCTTTAGTGAAGATTTGGAGAAAGGATAGCAAGCTGAGTTTATATAACAGCAATTCAAACCTCAAATGAATCAGGCAGCCTCTCAGGTCTCAAAATGTCCTTTGGCCACCCACCACCTTGGGGTTTTACTGAATTCTTTTGTTTCAGCTTTTATCTAGTTGGTTCCTCTTTCTCCCTTCTTGGCCCTGGACTTCAGATTCTTTTCCTTATTTCTGTTAACCTTTCCTTCATATTTCTCTGCCTCCTTTCCCTTCCCTCTCCTGACCCCTCTCCCTCTTTGACTCTTCCTGTCTTACCCCTTCAAACCTACCAAGGTGCTCTAGAGTAGAGGGCTCTTCACTCAGTGTGATCCCCTTCCTTTGAAGGCAGTAGTGGCAGTTTATTACCCTGAAACAGAAAGCAAAACTTTCTGTTTTCAAGTGTAATAAAAATACTTAAAAAAAAAAAAAAAAACACACCCTGCAGATATTTTGATAAAAACTTCCATCATGGTTTTCAGCTGGTGGTTGCAAATTTTTCTGTAGCAGGATGATATTAAATGAGCGTTTTAATGTTCTTTCCTCCTGCCATCATTCATATGCCTAGAAAATAAATCCTACTCCTTCATGATCTATCATATTTGTATTATTGGCTGCTGATGTTTTCTTTTTTTCATCGGATTATCTGTGTAACTCATTGTGGTCCCAGGATTAGTACCATTTGCAAATTGGTTGGCTGTAGGGGAGTATTCCTTCCGTCTCCCCCACCAAACTTTCATGAAAATTTTTAATATAAAGAAAATTTGAAAGAATTGTTGAAAGAACCTATTAACTAGAGTCTGTGATTCTTAACATGGCATTATATTTGCCTTCTATCCATCTATCTTATTTTTGATGCATTTCTAAGTTGCAGACATAAGTAAACTTTACTCCTAGATATTTCAGCATGCATGCAGTTAACTGGAGTTTAGTATTTATTTTCAATTTGTGTGTGTTAGGTAAAATTTATGTCACAGTGATATCCAAATCTTGAGTGTACCATTAGATAAGTCTTGACTGATGCAAAAGCTAGGGTTACTCAAAACTCTATCATGATACAGAAAATTTCCAGAGAGGATTTATTTGGTTTTATTTCCACACACAGGGAGTATAAAATGGTTAAATTCTAGACTTTTCTAGGTCTGCATAAACTGTTGGGAGGAAATTACTTCTCGTAGTCAAAGGAATTTCACTGAGTTCTTTTTATTTTGTAGGTGTAGAAGCACATCTCAGATTAAGGTCTGCATCTGTGCCTTTTTTGCTTCAGTTTGATCTCTGTGACTTAAGTAAGTAGGAACAGTCAGAAGTGAAATGGTCAGTGTCTGTGGGTTAAGAGCCAGAACTAGGTCTATTTTTAAAATGTATCTCAACTACCTGGAATGCTTTATACCTTTGGCACTCAATAAATATTTGTTGTCTCTAGACTGTCTGCTACAAAAACTTACTGGGTCTATTTTATAGCTATTGTTTGTTCACCTAGAGAATAATCATGGGATCAAAGAAGTCAAAGCCACAGAAAGTGTCACACATTTTCCTCAGCTGTTCATCAGTCATTACTTGAAGTAGGTTTAGAGGTAGAGGATGTGATACTGAGCGTTTCAAGGACACAGGTGAAGAAAGAAGGGCAGCTAAATTCAGACAGAACAGCATTGAAGTCCCAGCAATAAGGAGACCTGGATTCTGAGTTCTCTTCTGCTGCTTATTGGAGTTCAGACCCAGTGCTTGACCTTTCCAGGGCCTACAGTACATGCAGATGAGTAGTTACTGCTCCTTGAGTGTGTTTATATGGAAAAATTCTGATAAATGCTTGTAGGAAGGAATGTATAGCAGAAAACAGCATGTTATTTTATTAAACTAAGTTATAGTCAAGGAATTCAGATATACTTTAAATTTCAGTACACAAATGCCCACTGAGGCCCGTTACAAACCATTGCTTGCCATTCTTTGCTTATGAGTATGTTTCCCACTTAACTGACTTAAAGTCAAATATGCATAGTGAAATCTGTCTCTGAATTGCCATCTTGGTTGCAAGTTATTTTCTTCCCAGATGGAAATTTTCTCCAGAAGAAATGATTAGTAGTATTCTGGTCATTGTTTAATTGAGGAGAATAAGAACTCACTCTAACTAGTTTAAACAGAAAGAGATTCATCACAGAGTATTAAACAGCTTACAGATTGTAGGTTGAACTTCCAGGAATGGTTCCCAGATGGATATTGGCTGTTAAGGATTGTTGCCTTTGCCACAGTTAGGATGCTGTAATATCAGAAAGATGCCACCACCACAACTATCAGCTTCAGAGCTTCTGCTATGAACAAAAAATAGCCTGCCAACTTAGGAAGTTGCTCTTACAGCTGCTATCCCAGACTATGCCACTGCTGTTCCAAGTCACCAATGCAAGTGAATGCTGGAGTCCAATTTAACATTGATTGTAGGAACTTAAATGAAATGTGGAAACCTGGGTGCAAGAGATTGGGAAATAGTTTTTAAGCTTTTTAGCCCTGACATTGTAGAAGAGGTTAGGACATGAACTGAACGAGTCATTTCTCAACATCTATTTTAGACATATCTAGCATTTGGAGATTTGACCAAGATAGCAATATAGAAGGCTCCTGAACATACCTTCTTCTGTGGATGCGCCAAATGTACAGCTACACTGAGAGAAGTACCATATGAAAGAAATCCAAAAAAACTAGCTGAGCAACTCCACACATTGGACAGAAGAGAAAATACCAAATGGGTAGGAAAGGCTGAGGCAGAGGGTTTATCAGCCTCTGATAAACCCTACCCTTGTAGAGTGTCATAAAATTGAGAGGAAACCCCTAACTCTCAGCTTCTCTCTGGGGAACAAAGAATTTGGACTGCACATCTAGCACAACTTATGACTTCCAACTGAGGGACTGCAATCGTCCTCTCTGTGACACAGATGGATCTTGCATACCCTTGCCTACTGGGGGCCACTAAGAACAAAGGTGGTGGCTTGAGTGATCATAAAAATTTTGAGTGATGATCAGGAGCTTGGGTGGAACTGATTGATGAAATTCATCTACATGAGACCACTCTGTCAAACTGGGAGAGGTGGCTTTTGTATCTAATGTGCAAAAATCAGAGTCAAGACATCTAGATTGGAAAGCCAACAGGGCTTCCATCTACAAGACCCACAAGATTATTGCATACCTTTAAAGAAGTAGTTCACAGTGGGTGTGTAAGCACTTGACACTACTGTCTCCCCAGCCTCAGAGTAGAGGGAACAGGCAAAAAAACAAACAAAAAAACCCAAACAAAACAAAACAAAACACCCATCTTCTAGTCTTTCACTGAAAGGGGTCCAACTGCATACTTTATAAGTTGCAGTCTAAGGGTCTAGCTTTTAATTTTAACCTGCGTTAGGGCTATCTGCAATCCTCCCCTGAGTCCAGAAGAGACAATGGGCTCTTGCCCTGCCTTATCTCTTGGGCTTGCTTCAACAATAAAACCAAATCACCAGTATTTCCCTGAAAGCAGCGAGTACACACAGCTGGCACCTTGTTTTGCAGCTTTTGCCTGAGGGAGAGGCCCCCAGGTCATCTGGCTCTGATAGCCAATGTGGCTTGCATTTCAAGTGTCACTGGATTGTAGCAAAGAAAGAAGCAGTTCCTAATAGGTGGGAACATGTAAACACTTGCCACAGCTATACCCAGGGTTCAGCACTGAAGGATCTGTTCTAGTCTTTCCCTAAACGGGATCTGACTGGATACTTTACATGCTATTATCTGAGGGTCCGACTTTTAATTTAGCATGTATCTGGTGGTTAGCTGTGATATCCTCTAAAGACTGGGGAAGCTTTTGGAAATTTGCATGGCCTTCTCCATTCAGCTTCATACAACAGTAAAACTTAATTGCCAAGATCTCCCTGGAAGGAGCTTGTACACATGTACGGGCCTCCAACTTTTGTGGCTATAGCTTGAGGGATGGGCCCCCAAACCACCTACCTGTAATAGCCAATAGAGCTTGCATGCATGAGTCCCAAAGGACTATAGCAAACAAGCAATATTTATTGATTGATTGATTTAAAATATATTTTATTGTCAAGTTAGCTAACATACAGAATATACAGTATGTTCTTGGCTTTGGGAGTAGATTTGCATGATTTATCACATATAACATTCAGTGCTCATCCCAACAAGTACCCTCTTCAGTACCATCACCCATTTTCCCTTCCCCCCCACTTCCCTATTTGTTAGTTCTCTGTTTTTAAGAATCTCTTATGGTTTGACTCCCTCACAGTTTGTAGCTATTTTTTTTTCCCTTTCCTTAAACAAGCAATTTTTAAATGGGTGCAGAAATACCCTTCTCTGACTGTATACCTGGCCTTGACACAAAGGGGGCAGGCAAAAATGCTCATGACCCAGATTCTCCCTGAAAGGGGCTGAACTACATTTATAATTTCTGCCTGAGGGTATAGGTTGTAATCAGCCTGCATCCAAGTAATGAGGGAGCAAGAGGAAAGCTGATGGCAAAGTAGAAGCTAACACCCTCAAGCCCCCTACCTGCTTCAAGGTGGGATATGTGTGACATTCCTCAGGCACTCCTGAATGCCTAAGAACAAATGGAAGAGGGAAACAAATTGTTAACAGAGAGAGATCACAGTCGCGAAGGACCCGAGTCTCCAGTTTGCAATTGTCTTAATGATTTACAAGAAAAAAGCAATCTTACCAATAATTGGACCTCCAGAAGTTTATAGACTCAATTTCCTGGAGCCCTAATTTCACCCCCCCCCCCCCATAGGATAGACAATCCTACATATTCAGTCACTCCTCACACTTATAATGTAGTTCTTTCTATCCATGGGTCCTGTTTCCATGCTATAATAAAAACACCTTTTTGCACCAAAAATGTCTCAAGAATTCTTTCTCGGCCATTGACTCCAGAACCCTTCTCCAAACCACATCATAAGTGCTGACTTATATAGTTGGGGGCCTTGCATATCCTTAGCTACTGGGAGCCACAATAACAAAGATGGTGACTTCTACAGTCATAAAGGTTTGAGAGACAATTAGTAGGTTGGGCTGAGCTGATTGGCGAGCTTCATCTCATACACAAGACCACACTGTCAAACTGGCAGAGGAAAGTTGATTTATAATAATGAAGGAGTAAATTCATTAAGAGGATATAACATCTGTAAATACTATGCACTGAGTACCTAAATATGTAAAGCAAATACTAACAGTTCTGAAGGAAGAAATAGCAATAAAGTAATAGAGAGGGACTTCAATATCCCATTTTCAACAATAGCTAGATAGTCCAGAGAGAGAATCAATAATGAAACTTGGATTTAAGTGACATGTTGGACAAGATGGACCTAATAGAGCATTTTATCCAAAGCAACAGAATACACACTCTTCTCAGGTACACACGGAACATTCTCTGTGATAGGGCGTGTTAGGCTACAAAACAAGTCTTAGTAAATTTAAGAAGATTGAAATCATATCAAGCATCTTTTTTGGCCACAGTATTCTGAAAGTAAAAAATTAATTCACAAATAATATTGGATATTACAGCATGATTCTGGAGCAAAAAATGGGTGAAAGAAATCAGAGGAGAAATAAGTATCTTAAGACAAAAAGGAAAGACAACATACCAAAACTGACAGGATGTCACAAAAGTAGTTCTAAGAGAGAAACTTACAGTGATAAATGCTTACATTAAGGAAAAATAAAGATTTCAAATTAACAACTTACTTTTACACCAAGGAACTAGGAAAAGAAGAACAAACTAAGTACAAAGTTTTAGTAGAAGGATGGAAATAGCAAATATTAGAGGTGAAGTATATGAAATAGAGACTGAAAGCACAATAAAAAAAGATCAATGTAACTAAGAGCTAGTTTTTGAAAAGATAAAATAAACCTTTAGCTAGACTCATCAAGAAGAAAAACTCAAAATCAGAAATGAGACATTACAACTGATACTACAGAAATACAAAGGATCACGAGAACACTACCAAGTAGTTATGCCCCAACTAATTGAAAGAAACAGATAAAAGAAATAGATAAATTTCTAGAAATATACAGCCTATCAATGCTGAATCATGAAGAGACAGAAAATCTGGATAGACCAATTACTAGAAAGGAAATTGAGGTAATAATCAAAAACCTCTCAACAAACAAAAGTTCAGGACCAGATGGTTTCATTGGTGAATTCTACCAAATACTTAAAGAATTAATACCCATCTTTCTCAAGCTCTTCCAAAAAATAGAAGAGGAAAGAACACTTCCAAATTCATTTTAATAGGTCAGCATTATCCTTATATCAAAGCCAGATGAGAACACTACAATAAAAGAATATTACAGTCTATTATCTCTGATAAATGTAGATGAAAAAATCCTCAGTGAAGCGTTAGCAAACCAAATTCAGCAATGCATTAAAAGGATTCTACAGTGTGATCAAATGGGATTTATTCTATGGAAGCAATGATGGTTCCATGTCCACAAATTAATTAATACACACCACTTTTAAAATGAAGGATAAAACTCACGGTTATTTAAATTTTTTAAAAAATATTTATTTATTTTAGGGAGAGAGAGTGTGAGACAGGGAGGGACAGAGAGAGGGGGTAGGCACAGAATCGAAAGCAGGCTCTAGACCCAGAGCTGTCTGCACAGAGCCTGATAAGAGCCCGAATTCACGAACTGGGAGACCATGATGTGAGCTGAAATCAAATGTTTAAGTGACTGAGGCACCCAGCTGCCACATTTTTTTTAAGTTTATTTATTTTGAGAGAGAGCATGTGAGGGGTAGAGAGAGAATCCCAAGAAGACGCATGCTGCTAGTGCAGAGCCCAAGGCAGGGCTTGAACCCACGAACTGCTAGACCATGACCTGATAGGAGATAAAGAGTTGGCTGCCTAACTGACTGAGCCACCCAGGCGCCCCTATTCTGATCATTTCAGTAGATGCAGAAATAGCATTTGATAAAATTCAACATCCTTTCATTATAAAAACTCGACAAACTGGGTATAGAGGGGAGGTACCTCAATGTAACAAAGGTCACATATAGCAAGCTTGCAGTTAACCTTATACTCAATAGTAAAAAGCTGAACCTTTCCTCTAAGATTGGGAGCAAGACAAGGGTGACCACTCTTGCTGCTTTTATTCAACATACTACTGGAATTTGTAGCCTGAACAATTAGACAAGGAAAAGAAAGAAAATAAGCCACATTGAAAAAGAACAACTGAAATCATCTTTTTTTTCTTTTTTCGAAATGACATATGGGAAACCTAAACACCCTACTCTGATACTGTTAGAAGTAATAAATGAATTGAGTAAAGTTGCATGACACAAAATCAAGATCAAAATACAAAAATTAGTTGCTTTTCTGTACACTAACAACAAATTACCAGAGACAGTTCCACTTTCTCATGAGGCTTTTGACTACTCTCTCCCTTCCAAGATAGTTATTTTTATCTTCCTGATCATTTTATTACTGTATATATTTCTTATATTTTATGTAAAATATATGTTTAATTATTTTTATTATTTTATTACTGTGTATTACTATATTTTTTTTACATGTGCTGAGCAATTTGTTATTGTCTTGATTACTAAAGTATGATTTTTTTCAGTTTAGTCTTATACATCCTCAACACACAGTATTGCCTGATACACAGTGAGCACTTAGTAAATGAAGGACTTGTGTCAAAAGGGGTGATTGAATAGTAAAAAAGAATAGTAAGGGATATAAGGGCTAGAGGTTATAATTAGAGTATAGAATGAGAACAATTAGGAGTTAAGAGTATAACAGATGAAAGGGGGGAACTTGTATTCAGCAAGACAAAATAATAAAAAAATTAGTAAGGTCAAAGATGCGGTGGTGCAGACAGATGATTGAAGAGATAGAGAAGGTTATCAGAATTGTATTGGCCGAGGAGCTGTGTTGGGAGTGTTTACCATGGAAGGTATAGCATGTGAAGATGGAGTAGAAGATTGAATCACCATAGTAAATTAATAGAAAAAAAAGACTGTCTTGCCAGATAGTACATAATAATGGAAATAAGATAGTCTTGAGTGATTGATATAGAATTTCAGTGAGACTCAGTTCCCAAGAATTGGTATTGGATCAACACCTAGTTCTAGGCGGTGGGGAATAAGGGGAATGCAAACGTGTTCTCTTTGCCCCATGAGATCCATAGGAAAATGGGAGAAGGAAGGATTTTCACTGGGCAAGTTTTTTATTTTTTAAATGGTAACATACAGTAAGTATCAGTACAGGTGAAAAACTAAAAAATACAGAAAAGCCAAAAGAAAAATCTAAATTGCATAAAACCTGCTCTACTGTCAGAGACCCCAAATGTTAATTTTTTTCTGGATTTTTTCTAGTATAAATATATACCTTAAATGACTTTTGTTTAATATTGAACAAAAGTGATATTGTACTGTACATCCTATTTTTAATCTTTCTTACTCATGATTTGTATGCACAGAATTTGAGTTTAGATACAGGTGGATATATATATATTTAGATTTGATGGAGAGACTATGAGAATACTTAATATCACTTGTGTTTCTGATAGCTCCCCAATTCCTAGTTCTAACCTCTTGTGATTCCTGGATCCATTGCAGCCATTTATCTTTATGTGACACCCTCATTTTAATATGTGTCACAATTTTTGCTTAAGGTAGCCCAAGTTATTTTTTATTCTTTCTTTTATGCCTAGCAACCAATGGTGTATAGTGTGTAATATTTTATCTCTATTTTTCCACCACTCTTTTTAATCTTTACTAAAATGATACATGGAAAAATCCTTACTTAAAATTGTGTTGGGGTGTCTGAGTAGCTCAGTTAGTTGAGTGTCTGACTCTTGATTTCGGCTCAGGTCATGATCTCAGGTCGTGGAGTGAGCCCTGTATTGAGCTTTGTGCTGAATGTGGAGCTTGGTTAGGATTCTCTTTCTCCCTCTGCCCGTCTCTGCTCACACACGCTTGCGCATGCTCTCTCTCTCTCTTTCTCTCTCTCTATCTTAATATATATATATGTATATATGTATTATATATACATATATATATATAATCTCCACACATACTGTTTCTTCCATTATAAGCCTATTTTGAACAAAGCATTTTCCATTTGTCTTGTTCATATCACATTTAGTTCATTTTGTAATAGTTTTGCACAGCCCTGGTATTCAAATTTCATTTATTGTTCATCTGTAGAGGCCTGGTTTTTGCCCAAGAGAAATTATGGGTGTACACCCCTTGGCTTGACTTTCTACTCTATTTTAACTTGGCACTTTCTCAATTGCTTCCTTAGAATTTGAACTGGATTTGAGCTGGAGGCTTGGAAACATATGGCTTATAATCTTTATTCTGGTCTTCAGCTAGTTGGTAGTAAAGGGAAAATGAGCTGTCAACAGGTGTCTAATGTTTGAGTGTGTTGAACCCACATCCCCTGAACATACATCATTTCTGGAGGTGCTTTCTCTGAATGTTGGGTCTGCCTCCACATCTAGAGAAGCAGTTTGCCCAGGAAGAGGAAGAACCAATGTGAAGCTGTGTGGCCCATGGCATTTTATGTGGTGGCATCTCAGTGCTTATTTCTGCTCAGGGTTTGTTTTCCATATATTTCATTCTTAAGGTATTGTTTTTCTATACCGAAGGAATACACTTTTCAGTAATTTAATGATGAAGAGAAGAGAGGGAGGTAGCAACAGACAAAATATTTGGGAGGGGAAGTATGTGGATGAGATGATTTTCAATCATTTAAAGAAAATCTAAGGCAAATGAACCATAGAGAAGCTGAAATGTAAGTTAGTCGAGGCCAAGGATCTTTGTCCATTTATCCATCTCTGTGTCTGGCACAGAGTATATGCTCAATCAATATTTGTTCAATGAAGAATTGAAGACAGAAGAGATGAAATGAGATTCTGAAGTAGAAAATAGATTTAAGGTTATCTCCTTCCTTTCAGGTGGGAGACAGGAAATAAGAAATAGCACAAGTACATAGATTTAGAGGTAAAGGAGAGAGAAATTTTACCTATGATATCTGTATTCTTGGTGAAATAGGAGGTCAGGCCCCAGGTTGAGAATTAGGGTGAGAATAGAATAGCATAGAGCAGTAGATTAGGATAGAAAATGCAGCTTGAATAGAGGATTAAATCTTTGGAAATCTTCCGTAGAAGTTGGAAAGGTATCTAACTTGGAGTGCATCCAGGGGGTACTGAATAGTGTTGGAGTCCTAGCTTACAAATGTGAACCAAGCAATTTGATGATGCAGTTTTTTTTTTCCTATAGCTATGGTATTTATTTTTTGGTAGTCTGAAAACCGACGAGAATAAAATATGCCCACTACTGGCTATGAAAGTGTTGTGGAATGTCAAAGGAAATTGAAGGTATGGCTATAAAATGGTAGAAATACATGAGGTAATACTCATACAGCATTTAGAATAGTGCCTGGTAGAGTAAGCACTCAATCAGTGTTAATGATAACTCCTGGTTACATTGGAAAGGCATAATTAAAGGAAAGAGGCCTATAGACTAGGAAAGTGGTTAGAGAGGTAAGCTCACTGAGACGTAAGCCTTGAGATGATTAGGCAAATTAGGTGTTGTTTAGTTTCACAGTTCAGAAATCCAGAAATGCAGTGATTCTGAATGATGGCAAAGTTTTGAGTATTTCCTGAGAAATTTCAAGTAGAGGCCAAGTTTGTGGTAGCAGACCAGGTCAGACAACTGTACGGTTACTATTTAGCGGATCCTTCATGTGAGTGACTAAATCAGATGGAATGTGACAGGACTTTGAAGGATATTGAAAAAAAAAAAAGTTCTGAAGTGCTACTATGGAGCCTGGAGAGTAAGTAACCTGACTCCGAGAGTGCCCAAGCAGTCTTCTCTCTGACCACACAGATAAAAAGGTGAGAGATGGGATATTTGTTTTCTCCCAGGGTCTCTGTCACTTCTCTAATCGGTCTCTTTTTTGTTAAATGTGGATCAGAATAGCAATTTCTGTATTGGTTACTCTGTTTTTTGAGAAGTGAAATTATCACCACAGCAGAGAAATCTGAGACTATTTTAGGTTATCTGCTTTGTGAGAATCAAATGAAACTGCAGAGGTGCCTGGGTGGCTCAGCTGGTAAGTGTCTGACTCTTGATTTCAGCTCAGGTCATGATCTCAAGGTCATGGGATGAAGCCCCATGTCAGGCTCTGTGCTGACAATGTGGAGCCTGCTTGGGATTTTCTCTCTCTCTCTGCCCCCTCCTGTTCATGCGTGTGCTCTCTCTCAAAATAAATAAACTTTCAAAAAAGATAGATTAAAAAAGAAAACAAATGAGACCATGTATTTGGGAATGTTTTGAAGAGGGTAAAGGGTTCCAAATATACTTATCCTTATAAATCACATTAAAAGTAGGATTAGAACTGAGATTCTCATAGTTTCTACAAATGAAGTCACTAAATTGTATTTTATAAACAAGTAAAATCTTAATAAACAAAGATCAACATTACTGTGCCATTTATTAAGTCTCTAAATTCTTAAGCCCTCTGTATTCTGCTTTGTGATGCTGGGCCTTCGACTCTGCACACTCCATTTCTGCTGTCAGTTGGCTCCCTGTTAGGCTCTGCCAGTAGGTGGCATTAGAGGGAGAATGGGAGACTGAAGGAGAGAGAAGGGACTTACTCTATCCTGTTGGCTTCTAGTTTTCTTCCTTTCTGATCCTGTAAGCATAGTCCAGTGACATTTCACCAGGAAGCTGCAATTCCCTTCTACAGTGTTAGTTGGGATGGCTTACATGCTTTCCAACACTAGTCACCTCTCTAGCCCCCGACGTAAGCACTAGGCAAGCAAATCTCCTCTTCAGAAGTTGGGAGTCTCCACAAGCCCCTCTTCTACATTTGTAAATTTTAACAACCACTTTCCTTGTTCCCCTAACCCTGAAAGTGTGGTGCTAGCTGCTTCCTGCAGTTGCTATTTCTGTGATATCTTTGAGTTCTTTTTTTATTCTTCCAGTTGCCAGTTCTTTATTTAAAAATCACTCTGTTTAAATAACTCGTATGGTTTCTACCTTCTGACTGTTCTCAGACTGATAAAATTGTCTTACTGATTTTTTAAGTTGTGGACAATATAGAGTTAGGTCGTTTTTGTTTGTTTGTTTTTAATTTTTGTTTTCTTAAGTAGGTTTCACTCCCAGTGCAGAGTGCAACATTGGAGTTGAACTCAAGATTCTAAGATCAAGACCTGAGCTGAGATCATGAGTCAGATGCTTCACCGACTCAGCCATCCAGCATAACCCCAGATAAGGTTTTTTCTTAATTGTATGTAACATGCATTTATTATATGTTATTTAGTGTACAATAACATTTTTCCAAATATTTAATTATAACAAGTATTATAGACAAATGAAAATTGAACAAGTTCAATTCTATGAAAAAATTGCTGCATTGCTCTTACTTTTTTCCATTTTACTGCAGACTAATGAATATTTCATCAGAGCCTCTCTGGCCTGTGGACAGCCATGTGGGAACTACCTACTTAGTACAAAGGATTAGATTTTAAATTAAAATGTTTCGCTTTGGCCCAGACTCACAAGTTTAGGTGATTTAATTGACATTTCTGAACTCCAAATAAAACCAGATTAAGTTATAAATTTACTTTTGAAGGATAGGATATAAATGCCCATCATAAAAATTTATCTTGAGGTGGTTAATTTGAAAATCTCTAATATCAGCATTGCTCCTTTGGTATCTTTCATCCCTACAGAACTCTTAAGATAAAAATCTGCAGTTTGGTCTCATTAATGTACTTTCTCCCTTTATCATTTACAAATCCATAAAGTTAAAGATAAATAAGTTATTACATGTAAAATATGTATGGGGAGGAGGCTCTGAATTGTTACTCCTTCTTGGGATTGAACCTGGGCTGGGGATTCTGGTTTTAGCTATGAAATCAAAATCAGTTCTTGGTAGCCAAGGCTGTCACTCTTTAGTCCACTTCTATCTATCAATTGATTGATTGAAAGAATGTAAGAAGGAGTAAATAATGAATTAAAAAAATCTATCCCCATCTTTCCATTCTGCTTGGCTAACTTCTCTCAGAGCACAACCCAGTTTATTTCCATTATTCACGCTCACATGTTCTTTTTCTGTTTTCTCTCACCACACATCCTAGTGATCTAGAGCATTTTATCTTCTGTATTCTATATCCATAAAAATTTTGATTTTGTCTCTAAACTTCCAAAATAACAATTTTCAACTCATAATGGCTAAATTATATAGTTTCAAGGGCTGATCTAGTCTGTTTGTGGTCTTGCAATAACCTAATTTATTGGATAAGGATTATTGTTCTGATTAATACTAATATATACATTTATATGAATGTGGTAATGGTGAGAGACCAGTAATGATTTTTTCTTTCTAAATTTTATTATTATTATTATTATTATTTCTTTATTTGTTCTTTTTGAGAAAGAGAGAAAGAGAGAGAGAATGATCAGGGGAGGGGGCAAAGAGAAAGGAAGAGAGAGAAAGAATCCCAAGCAGGTTATACACAGCCAGCACAGAGTCCAACCCGGGGCTCGAACTCATGAACTGTAAGATCATGACCTGAGCTGAGATCTAGAGTCAGATGCTTAGCCAGCTGAGCCACCCAGGTACCCTTATTTATTCATTTGTTCTATAGAGTACCGCTTTTCTGGCTAGGTATGAATATTTCATTGATCGTAAAATTATTTTGATGAATGTAGATTTTAATAAAAGGAAATAAAATGATCCTAAAACATATTTAAGCCAAACTATTTCAAATTGTCCAATTCAGCCTTCCAATTTCTGGGATGTGTTTTTATTTTTTTTTTAAGTTTATTTATTTTCAGAGAGAGAGAGGGGGAGAGAGAGAGATTGAGAGAGAGAGAGAGACTCCAAAGCAGGCTCTGTACTCTCAGCATGGAGCCCGATGCGGGGTTCAAATCCCTGAGCCATGATTTCATTACCTGAACCGAAGTCTGATGGTTAACAGACTGAGTCACCCAGGCACCCCTCTGGGATGTGTTATTTTATTAAACCATAATTACATTGGCTCTCCTTTATTTGGAAATGACATAAATCATACTTAAAAATTTTTATTACCATTTTCTTTGTTGGAACTTGTCATTTTAAATCACATTGATTTCAACCAAAGATAATTAATTTTCTTTAAACTTTGTAAAGTCTCACCTTTAGTTTAATTCTAGAAACATGCCATATTTTGTTTTTTCTCAAATGGATATTTTTAAAGCTATTTTCTTTTACTCATTTCTAAAACTTTTTGAATATTTGCCAGAAAAAAATCATGATTGATCCTTAATGATGAAAAAAGTCAACAAAAGTTAGAAAGTTCCATCAATTTACAACAAATAAATGAGCAAAGGTAGCTGAGTCCATGATGATACCTGTAGTAGACACCTCATGTGATTACTGCCTAACAGCCAACTCAGAAGAGTTGAAATGATCTTCAACACATGCAATGGGTACCCAGTAACTACATTTATATACTGACTTTCTGTCTATAACTGAATTATACGGGATGGTTAACCTGATTTAACCTTGCTCAATCAGATTCTTTCTCTCAAGAATTTAAAGCTTAGAATTGAGACCTAAAGAGTGGAGGTTTTAGGAACTGGGTCAAGTCAATAGCAACATTCTTTTTTTTTTTTAAATGATATTTACTTTTTTGAGAGAGACACAGAGTGTGAGTGGGCAAGAAGAGAGAGGGAGACACAGAATCCAAAGCAGGCTTCAGGCTCTGAACTGTCAGCACAGACAGATGCGGGACTGGAACTCAGGAACTGTGAGATCATGACCTAAGCCAAAGTCCAATGCCCAACCAACTTAACCACTCAGGTACCCTAATAGCAACATTCTTAAACACAGTCTCTGTGAACTTCTGGGTTTGATATCTTCAGTTGCCCTTGCTCTTGCTCTTTCTGGGTGTATGTTTTCAAATTATTCTTGAATTCTGTGAGCTATCCTGGTGTCCAATTAATAAGGTTATATTTTGGTTTGGACTAATCAGGATTGACTCTAATTTTTTGCAACAAAAATACCCTGGTGAAAGAAAAAGGAGAAGAACATTGAATGAAAAAGGATGTTTTAAAATTACTGGAAATAAGGAAGTCAAAATATACTGATTAAAACTAGGTTGAGAATAAAATCTTAGGTTGTTAAGGCTTGAGTGAATTTATTCTTTAAATATTGCCTTTAACAAACTCTTTTGTAAATAGTAATTGCTATTTTGCTTTGATTTAAGAAGTTCATTTCTGTAATGACAGCATGTCATTAACCTAAAAAATATCTTTTAGGCCAACTCATGATTATTAGAGCTGTTGAAAAATAGGAGAAACCCATTTTATTTGGCAGCTATATTATAAACAGACAATCTACAGTGTCCCAGAGGAGAGATGAATAACTTTAGTAACTTTCTGTAATTCAGACTAATATCAATCTAGATTTAGGGAGATGGTTCTTACTTATAGGAAATAGTTTGCTCTATTTGACCCACATGACACCTAACTTTCCAAACTGTTAAACCTGAAAACTATTGTATTGTCCAAACACTATCATATTGTCTCAATCTGAAAATGTGGAAAAATGACTCACACTGGTAAATTTTGGTTATATATGTTGCTAAGATAATTACTTACCTTCATTCATTCATTCATTCATTCATCCAGTATTCTACAACCAGTTATTGCATGCCTATTATGTGTTAGGCTCTGTACTAATGTCTGAGATTCATCAATTGAAAACCAAAGACCTCTGCTCTTGAGATGATTACATTCTAGTTTTAGAATGGATTTATTTTTTGGTATTGCTAATTCAGCTGTATTTCTGTTGGCTTTTAGCCAGTTTGAAGCCTATTCAGATTGTATCAATCAAGATTATTTAGGGTACTGTTAATGTGTGGGCAAGAGGCTGATGGTGGACAAATATCCACTATATAGACATCAAAAATTGTTTAAATAGTCTATTATTTTATGTTAGGATTCATTGAGTAATATAACAATGCTCATATTTTGATTTTGGTTAAAAAGAGGAAATTAATATGGCAAATTAAGGAGACTAGGAAATTTGTGAATATATATGCATATTTATGCATGCCAAATAAATATGCATTTGCCATATATATACACGTATATGTGTATGCGTGTGTGTGTGTGTGTGTGTGTGTGTGTGTATGTGTAGCTATTTTGCCAAATCTAGTTCAAGGGCTTATTTAACTATCCTTAGGAGTTTTAGCACATAGAGATTTTAAACAACACAAGATGAACAGAAGCAGTTTGTTACTTTTATAAGTTAATTACAGTACTGATGTGTAATTAACTCTAATGAATTTGACAGTCATAAAGAAATCATTAAATTGACTTCTATAACTAAGAACATTGTCACAGTTAACTAACTGCTGATGGCCATTTTAATTTCACAAACATTACATCTGTTTGTGAGCATATTCACTGTGTATTGTTGCTGGTTCAGTCTGTGGACTTGAACTGTGTGTCAAGAATGGAAGCTGTAGCCCTTGCTTTAGTCACTGGGCTCTTTGTGAAAACTCTTAAGAACTGATTTGGTTACTGTTCATTCTCCTGAAAACTGCATTTTCTTGTTAATCTAATAGACAAATTCAACTTTTCCTACCAATAATTAGCAAAAGATCAGAGCAACAGTTTCAAAGTAGTTCTTTTCTTCAGGGAGTCTGCAAGGTCAAAACAATACTTAGACTATTCTTTCCCCCTTTCTAGAGGCTATATGATGTGATGGCATCGTTGTTTTTGTGTTAACATATGAGGAGTTTATTATGGTTTTTAAATAAGTAAATTGATACATATTCCAATATTTTCTCAGTTTTAATTTCTAACATTGTAATAATTTATTGACGTAAACAAAAGCTTTTTGGTGGGCTTTCGTAATCTCTAAGAGGGCAAAGGGATTCTGGGACCACTTGTGGATATTCAGACATTATTTTCTGGGTCCTATTATATAGTTGCCACACTTGTGCTGCCTTAGCATGTTAATACCTACTTTCAAGGGTTTTATTTTTCAGGTGTCTCTATTAAAATACTACATGATCCTTGTGATACACCTTTACAATCAGTATCACTTGCTGTTCATTATGAGGTAATTGATTTGCTAACTTGAGGTTTTAAATATTTGTGGATTCTTCATAGCACATTGAAATTCACCTTTTAATAAATAGCTGTGAATCATTCCTAAACAATTAATAATAAATAAGCTTTCAGGTCTTGAAATTATCCCAAATCCTTTCTGAGTTTTAGACATTTATCTTGGTTTATTTGAATTATAATACTTTGTAGACTGGCTATCTTTCCAAATTATTAGTTATATTTACCTCACTTAGAGAATTTTTGCAAAAATAAGTAAGATTCTTCAAAACATGCTGGTAAAAGTAATATAAGTTTAAGGTAATGAAGATAGCACCATGTAAAATCTCTTTTAGCGAATATAATCTCAAGGTNTATGTGGAAACTAATTTGACAATAAACTATTTGTAAAAAAAAAAAAATTCTTCAGATTTTCAGTATTTCCAATATTTACATCAACATTTAGGATTTGAATAATAATGGTGCTGTTTATCTCAAGTGGCAATTTGAAATATTATATATGCTGGTGAAAATTCCTGTATAGGTTTATTTTGATTATAGAATATAAATAATACACTAAGAATACATATATATATATGTGTATATATATATATACCCACACACATATTTTTGTTTACTTTCTTATTTTTTAATTTACATCCAAGTTAGTTACCATATAGTGCAATAATGATTTAAGGAGGAGATTCCAGTGATTCATCCCCTATGTATAACACCCATTACTTATCCCAACAAGTGTCTTCTTTAATGCCCCTTAGTTATTTAGCCTACCCCCTCACCCACAATCCCTCCAGCAGCCCTCAGTTTGTTCTCTGTATTTAAGAGTCTGTAATGTTTTCTCCCCTTCCTTGTTTTTATATTATTTTTGCTTCCCTTCTCTCATGCTCATCTGTTTTGTATCTTAAATTTCACATATGAGTGAAGGCATATGATATTTGTCTTTCTCTGACTGACTTAATTTTGCTTAGCATAGTGTCCTCTAGTTCTATCCACGTAGTTGCAAATGGCAAGATTTCATTCTTTTTGATTGCTGAGTAATGCTACATTGTATATATATACCACATCTTTACCCATTCATCTATTGATGGATATTTGGGTACTTTCTATACTTTGACTATTGTCAGTAGTGCTGCTATAAACTTTGGGGTATATGTGACCCTTCGAAACAGCACACCTGCATCCCTTGGATAGATACTTAGTAGTGCAATTGCTGATCATCAGGTAATTCTATTTTAAATTTTTTGAGGAACCTTCATACTGTTTTCCAGAGTGGCTGTACCAGTTTGCATTCCCACAGCAGTGCAAAAGAGATCCTCATTCTCCGTATCCTCGGCAACATCTGTTGTTGCCTGAGTTGTTAATGTTAGCCATTCTGACTGGTGTGAAGTGGTATCTCATGTGGTTTTGATTTGTATTTCCCTGATGATGAGTAATGAGCATTTTTTCATGTGTCGGTTGGCCATCTGGATGTCTGCTTTGGAGAAGTGTCTATTCATGTTTTTTGCCCATTTCTTCACTGGATTATTTGTTTTTTGGGTGTTGAGTTTGATAGGTTCTTTATGGATTTTGGATACTAACCCTTTATCTGATATGTCATTTGCAAATATCTTCTTCCATTCTGTTGGTTGCCTTTTGGTTTTCCTGATTGTTTCCTTCTCAGTGCAGAAGCTTTTTTTTATCTTGATAAGGTCCCAATAGTTCATTTTTGCTTTTGTTTCTCTTGCCACCAGAGATGTGTTGGGTAAGAAGTTGCTGTGGTGGAGGTCAAAGAGGTTTTTGCCTGCTTTCTCCTCTAGGATTTTGATGGTTCCCTGTCTTATGTTTAGGTCTTTCATCCATTTTTAGTTTATTTTTGTGTATGGTGTAAAAAAGTGGTCCAGGTTCATTTTTCTGCATGTTGCTGTCCACTTTTCCCAGCACCATTTGATAAAGAGACTGTCTTTATTCCATTGGATATGCTTCCCTGCTTTGTCAAAGATTAGTTGGCCATACGTTTGTGGGTCCATTTCTGGGTTCTCTATACTGTTCCATTGATCTGAGTGTCCATTTTTGTGCCAGTACCATATTGTCTTGATGATTACAGCTTTGTAATGCATCTTAAAGTCTGGGATTGTGATGCCTTCTGCTTTGGTTTTCTTTTTCAGGATTGATTTGGCTATTTGGAACCTTTTCTGTTCCATACAAATTTTAAGATTGTTTGTTCTAGCTCTGTGAAGAATGCTGGTGTTATTTTGATAGGGATTGCACTGAATATGTAGATTGCTTTGGGTAGCGTTGACATTTTAACAATATTTATTTTTCTGATCCAAGAGCACGGAATATTTTTCCATTTTTTTTGTGTCTTCTTCAATTTCTTTCATAAGCTTTGTATACTTTTAGTGGATAGATTTTTTACCTTTTTCGTAAAAAAGAGGTAAGGTTTATTCCTAGTTTTTTTATGGTTTTTAGTGCAATTGTAAATGGGATTGATTCCTTGATTTCTCTTTCTGTTACTTCATTATTGGTGTATAGAAATGCAACTGATTTCTGTGCATTGATTTTACACCCAGTGACTTTGCTGAATTCCTGGATCAGTTCTAGCGTTTTGTTTTGTTTTGTTTTGTTTTGTCTGAAAATATTGAACTAGATTATATGCTTGAAAAATTTGAAATAGTGAGTTATATGAATCCTTTTTTTAGATAGGCAGTATAGACCAGAGAAAAGAGTACTTTGGAGGAAGAAGATTATTGTAAATTTAAAGCATTCAATCATATACATTTTCAATTATTATTAAAATGACTACAGTGAAACTTTGTCACAGAAATATTTCCAAGTATAAAATCATTTTTGTTGGAGAACATAAGAAAGCCTCAGTTAACTGCCATGATAGGGTATTCTCTTCGCTTGTTGATGAAAGCTTATGCTTTGTTTTCCCCAAATAGTTTATTGTTAAGTTGGTTTCCATATAACACCCAGTGCTCATCCGCACAAGTATCCTCCTCCATGCCCATCTCCCTGCTCCCCCCCCCACACCCATCAGTTCTCAGTTTGTTCTCAGCATTCAAGAGTCTCTCATGGTTTGCCTCTCTCCCTTTCCCCCACTATTTCCCCCTTCTTCTCTCCTCCGTTAAGTTCTTCCTAATCCTCCTATACGTGTAAACATATGGTAATTGCNGTCAAGTAAGAAATTGCTGCGGTGGAGGTCAAGGAGGTTGTTTCCTGTGAAGGCTTATGCTTTAATCCTACAACTTTTTTGCTCTATAGATCTGAAGCTGAAGAAATGGAAAACCAGCGTAATGGGGTACAAATGGAATTTGTACAGACTTTAATCAACTCTTTGTATAGGCACAATACAAATGGTTTTTTAATGGTTCGCATTAAAAAAGTTCAGAGTAAAAATCCTTCCTTTCATCCTTTGCTTCAACCACCAGTTCCCTTACTTGGAATCAACTTGGAGTCTCTGGTAGAAGTCACCACCACCTTTTGTCTGGATAATGCAAAAGCATCCTAATGGATGCCATGCTTCCTCCTTTGTCCATATATTCTCCACACAGCAGTCAGGTTGGTACTTATAAATATTTATTCTTTTAAATGTTTACTTTATTTATTTTTGAGAGAAAGTGCAAGCAGGGGAGGGACAGAGAGAAAGGGAGTCAGAGACTATAAGGCAGGCTCTGTACTAACAGCAGAGAGGCCAGTGCAGGGCTTGAACTGTCGTACCGAGATCATGACCTGTGCCTAAGTTGTTGCTTAGCCAACTAAGCCACCCAGGTGCCCCCAGAGTGGTGCTTTTAAACATGATCACATCATGTCACTTTTCTCTGAAGGTGCTTAGTAATTTCTTCTCTTATTCAGAGTAAAAGACAAAATCTTTGCTAATGTTGATAGAACCCTACAGGATCTGCTCCCTCCCCCATTACCTTTTTGATATTGTTCCTCCTTCCTCATAGCATTCCATATTCTGACTTCCCTGTTTTCCCCTGTTCCTTAGCATGTGTTTCTTCTACCTGAAAAGTGCTTGCCACCATATCCTTAGGCCTGTTTAAGCGTTTGAGCAGGTATCTCCTTATCATAAAGGCTTTTCTTAATCATCCTAACAACTCAACATTCCTTAATCAACTTCCCAGATTATTTTTCCTCATAAAACTTCCATGACTACAAATATACCCAGGATTATTTATTCAAATGTAGTAAGGCCAATAGATGAGAAGATTGCTACTGAAAAAATAGTTTGTTATAGTTGGCAAGGGGAAGAGGCATTCATTGCTATGCAGGGCTATATGAGGAAGGATGGCAGTAGGGGGTTTATGTTAGGATGCAGAAGGAGTGAGGGGGAAGCACAGGCCAGAGCCATTATTGTGGTTTTTGTGGGGAGGAATGAGCAAGACAGAGCAAGAAGCTGAGTAAGTTTAGGATTGGGTGGTTTTATTTTGGCAGGCTCTGAGATATACAAATGGTCCCTAGATTACCACCTGATACTTCAGGCCCATTAACTCCTGTGTGGATTATCAGCGTAAGCACAAATGTTTGTATTTTATTTTATTGTATTTTTATTTTTTAATAATTGTATTTTATTTATTTATTTTTGAGAGAGAGAGAGCATGAGCATGGGAGGGGCAGCAAGAGAGAGAGACAGAGGGAGAGAGAGACAGAGAGACAGAGAGAGAGACTGAGAGAATCCCAAGCGACAGTGCAGTGCCTGATACAGGCCTTGAACCCACAAACTGTGAGATCATGACCTGTGCCAAAATCAAGAGTTAGACACTCAACTGACTGAGCCAACCAGGTGTCCCTTCAGTCAGCTTTTTATTGAAGTATAATGTATATACTGAAAACTTCAGAAATCATAACTTTACATACAGCTTGATGAGTTCTCACTCACCAACCCATGTAAACAGCATCCAGATAGGAATATGTTACTAGCATCCCCAGAAGTCTGCCTTCTGTCCCTGCCCAACCATTATACCCATCTCTCACTTCTATTGCCTCAGATACATTTTGTCTCTTTCTTGAAATTTGTGTAAATAGAATCATGTAGTATGCACTCTTTTGTGTCTGGCTTCTTTTGTTCAACATACTGTTTCTGAATTTATTATCATCGTAGCATGAGCATTCTCCTTGTTCCACAGTCTGACCAACATTTGATAATTGGCAGTCTTTTTAAATGTAGCCAATCTGTGAGTAGATGTTGATATCTCATTTGTTAATTTGATTGCATTTCTCTGATGACTAATGAATTGAAAACTTTTTCATATTTATATAGGTTATTATATTCTTCTGTGAGTTATTTGCTTATATTTTTTCCCATTTGTGTCTGTTTTTTCTTCTTTTTATAAAAAAATTGGTTTATAGTTAGTATAGTTCTTTGTGGGATGGATATTTTGCCATTATCTTTTCTACTCTGTGATTTGCATTTTTATTTTCTTAGCTGTGTTTTCTGATGACCAGAAGGTCTTAATTTTTATGTAGTTCAATTTAGCAATCTTTTCTTTTATGATTAACACATACTGTATCCTGTTTAAGAAATCTTTGATTGCTCCAGAGTCATAGAGATGTATTCCAAATTTATTTTTTGGAAGCTTTATTTATTTACTTAAATGTTTATTTATTTATTTTGAGAGAGAGTGAGTAGGAGAGGGGCAGAGTGAGAGAGAGCAGAGAGAATCACAAGCAAACTCTGTGCTGTTAGCACAGAGCTCGATGTGAGGCTCAGTCTCACAAAGTGTGAGATTATTATCCAAGCCAAAATCAAGAGTCTGAGGCTTAAGTGACTGAGCCACTCAGGCACCCCTGAAAGCTTTATTATTAAATCACATTTAGCTTTATAATTCATCTGGAATCAATTTTTGTAAATGGTGTGCAGTAAGGAAAAGATTCACGTTTCTAGATGGATATGCACACAGTGTCTCCTTTTTCATAAATTAACTGGCTGTATATGTGCAAATTAATTTTGTTATATAAAATTATGTATGTACCAGGAATTGTATATGGTACTAATGATATAGATACAAGTAATAGAGTTTATCTGTCCTGAAGGTGATCTTGGTTGCATGAGGAAGATAATAAGTGAAATAATAATGAGAAATACATAATCATATTATGAATTGTATGTTGTGAGTAAAGGGAATGAGTTTTTTTGTGAAGAGGTGAGGAAATCTCTGCTAGAGGAGTTGGAATTCAAGCTGGGTCCTGAAAAATGAGGAGTTGGATAAATGCATCCCATGTAAAGAGAAAAATATGTGAAAAGACCCAGGATTATTAAAGGGAAGGTGTCTTCATAAATGATGAGAAATTTGCTATAGGAAGCGGTATGTAAGAAGGTGAGAGGGAGAAGGACAAGGCAGGAAACAAGAGTAGATACATAGGAGGCTAGAACATTTTAGGCAGAGAAGATTACATGTGCAGAATTAAGTAATTATAAAGGAACATGACATACTTATCAAATGGTGAGAAATTCAGCATGGCTAGAAGATTGGTCGTATTTGCATGGGAGCAAGGTGAGAAGGAACATCAGGGAAAGGATGAGGAGCTAATGGAGAGGATGAGAATTGAATTGGGCTTTGTTTTTATATTTTTATAGTTTATTTATTTATTTTGAGAGAGAGAGAGCAGGGAAGGGGCGGAGAGAGAGGGAGAGAGAATCCCAAGCAAGCTCCGTAGAGTCTGTTAGTGTGGAGCCCAATGAATGTGGGGCTTGATCTCACAAACCATGAGTTTTGACCTGAACCAAAATCAAGATTTGGACACTTAATTGACTGAGCCACACAGGTGCCTTGGGGTTCGGCTTTATTTTGGAGGAAATTAGAGATAAAGAAAGTTTCCAACTAGTGAGCGGTATGATCACTTTGGTTTTAGGAAGATGTCCCCTGGGGCCATGGAAGATAGATTGCAAGGTAGGAGGTTGGTAGAGGGAAATAAGAGAAATGAGTATTGGCCAAGGTGTGGCAGTAGTGATAGTGAGATAGTGTCAGATGTGGAACTAGTCTGATGTATAGTCAAGAAGACTTGGTGGCCATGAATAGTGAGGAATAGGCAGGTGTGACAGGTGACTCCAAAATTTATAGTTTGAAAGAATGAGTGAATGGTTATACTATCAACTGATAGAGGAATTGTGAGAAAGAGAAGGCATGGTGGTAGCAAATAATAAATTCTGGACTTATTAGATTTGAGATGTTTGTGCATTATGTAGTTAGAAACATTTAGGAAAATTAACAATATGTGTGTGGAACTCAAGAGGGAAGTCAAGGCTGTAAGTATATATTTGAAAATCATCAGCACTGAGAAGACAGGTGAAACTACAGAAATGGATGAAGTCATCCAAGAAGAGTAAATGGAGGATTAAGACAATAAGTCCAGAGTCAATGCACCGTAACTTGAACACCTAAGAGGAGTATAGGAAAATGAGCCATGAGGTGGGATTTTTCCACTGGCATTTCAACAGTAGCATTATTTTTTTTGTAATACAAAATAAATAAAATGAAAAGAAACAACTAGTATGAAAGATAGGAGGAAAAACAGGAGAGAGTTATGTCAAGAAGTTAGGGATGTTCACAGCTATAGATGACACACAAAGTAAAAATAAACCATATAATTTGTTAATGAATTTTTTCCTTTGCTTTTCCTTTTTCTTTGCTTTAATTGGGATAATGTATGTATAGGGTAAAAAAATCAAATAGCACGTAAAAGAATTTAATAAAAAGCAACAATTTTCCTCTCTGCCCAGATCCATTTCTCAAAAGCAACCTATGTTTAACTTTTTTTTTTAGCTGTAAAACGTCTAAATATAAGTTTGATTAGTATGCTTGTTCCTATGTATTTTGATTTACCTACTTTAGATCGTGACTGTTGTGCTAGGCAGAATTCTAAATTGGCTTCAAAGATTCTTTCTCCGTGGCAGGCATGCCCTGGATAGTCCCTTTTCCTTGAGAGTTGGTGGGGCCTATCAGTAATATGGGCTGTCACTCTAATGATTAGATTATTAATCTGTTGACTTTTAGTTAATGCAAAGATTATCCTCGGTGGGCCTGACCTATTCATATGAGCCCTTAAAAAAGGGACCATGCCTTTCAAAAAAAAAATTCCCCTACCAGACTTGAAGAAGAAAGCTGTCATATTTTGAGAGAAGAGCCATCTGGCTAGGACCTAGGAGCGGAGAGCAATCCCTAGCTGACAGTAGCAAGAAATCAAGGACTTCAGTCACACTACAAGATGATGAATTCTGCCAACAATTAGAGAGTTTGGAAAAGGGCTCCAAGCCTCAGATGTGATTGCAGCCCTGGCTGACACCTTGAGTTCAGCCTGGTGAGATCCAGGGCAGAGGAACCAGCTGACCTGTGCCCAGACTCCAAGTCCACAGAAAACAGTGAGATAATAATTATGTGTGGTTTTTAAATTGATAAGTTTATAAGGAATTGTCATACAGAAATAGAAAACTAATACAAATTTTAACTCCAAACAAAAAGACATAATTTATTTACTTTATCTCTTCTTCATTTCCCTTCTTATTCTTTAAGTGTTATAATAACTTTAGTTCTTCAAGTGATTTATTTTGTTTAATTTCCTTCACTGCTATTTCTTAATCCTTTTAAATTTTAGTTAGAGTTTTGATTCCTTTTAATGTGAATGAAGGATATTAACATTTGTATTCTTTTTAAAAAAAAATTAATGTTTGTTTATTTTTGAGAGAGACAGACTGAGAGCGGGGGAGGGGCAGGGGAAGAGGGAGATAATTTTAAAAGAGGCTGCAGGCTCTGAGCTGTCAGCACTGAGCCCAACGTGGGGCTCAAACTCACAAACTGTGAGATCATGACCTGAGTTGAAGTCTGACGCTTAACCAACTGAGCCAGCCAGGTGCCCAATTTGTACTCTTTTTAAACTCCTGATTTCTACCTTTCACCTAGAGTGAGACATAGTGAAGCCTGCTGTTAGGAGAAAACTGGCTTCAGTCTGGGGCATCTAAGGACACGCAGCTGCTCAGTGATGGAAATATTATGTAATAAAAGCACAGTGCACCTGCTTGGAGTGAATTATTATTAATGTATAAGGAATGTGAGTTAATTGAAAAAGGGTATATGCTCTTGCCAGTTGATAAAACTTAGCTGGGTTTTGCAGGGATGCTCCGCCCTGCCTATTGAAACCATCCCCTGACATGTCCAGGGAAGACAAGCAAAAGCTGCCAGGGAAAGGCTAAGGGAAATTAAGTTAAGTGTAGGAACTCTGCCTAGGAGGCTAAAGGATAATTTAAGTTTATCTGATGTTGAGAGATTTAGTAAGGTATAATTTAATGCTGGGAAGATAAACAACAGTTTCATCTAATTGGGAACCCCCAGCATCACTAGGTTTCCCGATCCTCTTCAATCTGCTTGAATCCTTTGCTGTTAAGGAAGATGTATTTTACAGAGATATTTGGAAGTGTGGTAATAATGTCTTGTAACATTACCTTCTATGCATCCAGATCATTACCATTAAGAGTCTCTTCTATAACCAAAATTGTGTTCTGCGCTTAGTTTAGATTGATTAGAAAAGTTTAAAAGTGCTAAACAGTATTTCCAATGTTATGAACCTGTCACTGTATTTGAGTTGAAAGTAGAAAAAAATCACTTTTATTCATCTTAAGCAAAAGAGCTTTTTTGGTTGGGAAGGATCTCAGAGAGTCCCTGGGATTGATGGCAAGTGTGGAGAACCAGGCTCAGAAATGTGCTATAACTAAAGTAAATGTATGTGAGTTTGAAGAACTAGGATAGGGAATCTGGAAGGCCTCACTCTGAGGCCATGGGACAGTAGGTAGAGGAAATATCTGTTCTCTCCAAGGGAGTCTTTAGGGACTTCTTTGAATTTCAGCAGTGGTTGAGGGCAGGGCACCTTGATTACAGTTCCACCAAGACTGTACCCTGTAAAAAAGTATTTCCCAAAGGAAGTGGAGGAATCGCTGGCAAGGATGCCAGTGGATGCTGGGCAGTGAAAAAAAATTCTGAGGATCACATGGTGTCTAGAATTTGCAAACCTGAAGGGAATCTAGGCCCTTTTCAGGGCTGCAAAAGGCTAAACTGAAAAGAGATGTTGGGGGGGGAAAGCAGAGATGTTATCAATCATTAAGCTAGACTAAGAAAAGCAACGTCCTCATTCACTGAGCTAGATCAGCAAAGCACCTCTAAGTCTGGGGATTTAGACCTTTCTGCTTTAAAATGGTTGTTTTCCAAGTTGTGAAGGGCGATTGGAGAGGATTTCACAGTGTTTCTGCTTGCCTGCAAAGTTTCTCCACCTTGTCCAATTAATTTCAGTTGTAGTGTCCAGAATATTATTAAACTATTATTTATCTTTACTTGTGCCTACATAATAAGTCTTTTCTATGCTCTTTTCTATACCCAATTAAGTGAAGTATGGGCCATATTCTGTTTATTCCTGATTGCTCTCTGACCAGAAACCACACCTTTATTGTTTGTCATTGTATTGTTTCTCCCAACATTCTTCCACAGCTGTTTTAGGGCTTGCAGAAACCACTATTTGGATTGCAGTCTTCCTCTTGAAGTTGCAAAATGTATAGGAAAGCACTTTCTGAATTTTTAAGAGCTTGTTTTCCTTTTAGACCAGTTCTTCACTTGGACAATTAAAGCTGAGATTGGTAATTATCTTGAGACTTCAAAAGGAAAATCCTCTTGCCTCAATTACATAAAAGTGGATTACTTGGCTATAATTTGGCTAGCTGTATTTGTTCTTTTCCTTCACTTAGCCAGTTGGATCTTTGGCATAAGTTCCTTTAGAAGACAGGTAGATGCTGAAGAAGGCAGAATGCTTCCAGATATTGTGAATATCCAGTTGGGATGTAGTTGTGCTGTCACCTTGAGAAATGGTTACCGTGAAGATAATGTGATTGGCTTTTCTATCATCACTTTTCTTTTAGGCACATATAAGCCTAGATGTGGAAGACTTAATTTTATCTAACTGTGCTTATTTAAAAATCAGTAAAAACTTAGTAAAGCTATATCTGATTAGATTTTAATGTTCTAGGTTTTTCATCTTTAGAATTAAGTATAAAGTATGTAGAAATTTGTTTTAATGATTTTAGGGAAAAGAAAAAGTTCTTATGGGGATGAGACAAGAGAATCTATTCCTTTAGAGCCATTTTCTTCTTCTTCTTCTTCTTCTTCTTCTTCTTCTTCTTCTTCTTCTTCCTCTTCCTCCTCCTCCTCCTCCTCATCTTCCTCTTCCTCCTCCTCCTCCTCTTCTTCTTCTTGAGAAGATTGAAGTTCATCTTTTAAAAAATGTTTATTTATTTATTTTGAGAGGGAGAGCATCAGCAGGGGTTGAGACAGAGAAAGAAGGAGAGAGAGAATACCAAGGAGGCTTTACACTCAGTGCGGAGTCTGATGCTTTACTCAAAACTCACCAACTGTGATCTCACAACCTGAACTGTTATCAGGAGTTGGATATTCAACCGACTGAGCCACCCAAGCATCCTGATCCTTAATTTTCCATTCTGTCTCTTTTTCTACAGTCATCAACTCTTGCCTCATAAATATCTCTGGAAACCATCCCATCCTCTCCTTTCCCACCGCCCAATTTCACACTTGTATCATCTGTTTTGGAGACAACCACAACAGTTTTCAGTCTCCACTTCTTCCATCTTAATTCACCTTTCCTATTGCCACCAGAGTTATCATCCTAAAATGCAAAACTCTCTTGCTTAAAACCCTTTTGCAATTCTGTTTCAACTGTGGATTAAAACCCAAATTTAGGATCATAAGGTCCTCTGTCATAGATTTCCTGCACAGTCTTCTTTCTCACCAACCACTCCTATCCAAACATGTACCAGCAACCCTGAATTGTAGTTTCCTGAATGTTTCCTACTCTTCAAAACCTCTGTGCCTTTTCCCGTTTCTTCTGCCGTAATGTTCCCCATTGTTCCCCTGGCATACTCCTATTGAGACAGACCTCTGTGATGCCTTCTCTGACACTCCCAACAGAATGAGCCATCTTCTATTATATTTCCTTCTCAAATACTATACTACTCCCTCTATTGTATAACTTTTCCATATGTTTTCTTTTATTTAGAACTGACTCTACCATTTATAATTACTTGTTTATTCCTCTCTTTTCTTATCTGTCTTTAAGTTTCTTAAAATAGAGGCTTCATTCCAGAAGCTAGCTCAGGACTGCCATAATTAGGTAAGAATAACTGTAAAATTTTCTGTAAGTGAGGTATAATTGCCAGATAGCATTCTATTAGTTTCATGCATATCACATAATGATTCCATATATGTATAAATTGCAAAATGATCATCACTATCGTTCTAGTTAACATCCTCACAACACAGTTACAAAGTTTTTCCTTGTGATGTAAACTTTTAAGATTTTCCTTCTTAGCAACTGTCATATATACAGTAAAGTATTTTTAACTATAGTCACCATGTTGTACATTTGCAGTATTTATTTATTTTATAACTGGAAGTTTGTACCATTTACTTCTTTCACACATTCCTTTCCCTCTCTCTACCTCTAGCAACCCCTAATCTGTTCTCTGCATCTGTGAGCTCACATTTTTGTTTTTAGATTTTCTATATCAGTGACATTGTATGGTATTGTCTTTTTCTCTCTGACTTATTTCAGTTAACATAATGCCCTCAAGCTCCATTCATGTTGTTATAAATCTGCACTGTTAGTGCAGAGCCTGATGTGGGGCTTGAACTCACAAGCTTCCCAAACTGTGAGATCATGACCTGAGCTGAAGTCAAGAGTTGAGTGCTCAGCTGACTGAGCCATCCAATGCCCCTTATTTTTCTAGTTTCTTGAGGTGTTAAACTAGGTTGCTGATTTGAAGTATTTCTTTTTTAATGCATGCGTTTACATTTATAAACTTTACTCTTAGCACTGCTTTCACTGCATTTCATAAGTTTTGCTTTCTCACTTGTGTAAAGATATTTTTAATTTCCTTGTGATTTCTTGTTTGACCCATTCATTGTTTAAGAGTGTTTAAGACTTTCCATATTTGTGGATTTTCCAGTTTTCCTCAAGCTATTGGTTTCTAGTTTAATTATGATTAGAAGGATACTTGTATGATTTCAATCTTCATGAATTTGTTAAGACTTGTTTTGTGGCCTACTGTGGTCTATCCTGGGGAAGGATTTGTGTTCACTTGAAAAGAATGTGTGTTCTGCTGCTCTTAGATGGAATGTTCTGTGTGTCCTAGATCCATCTGGTCCAACATGTAGTTTAGTCCAATGTTTCCTTATTGATTTTCTGTATGGTTGTTGTGTACATTATTGAAAGTGGGGTAATGAAGTGTCCTACTATTATCATATTGTTATTTATTCTTTCAATCTGTCTTTGCTTTACACATTTAGGAGCTCTGAAGTTTGGTGCATACATATTTAGAATGTTCTTTCTTCTTGGTCAACTTTAGTGTAGTGTCATTCTTGATATCTTGTAGTAGGTTTTCATTTAATGTCTATTTTGTCTGATATTAGTATAGCCACTCCTGCTTTATTTTGATTGCCATTTGCATGGGATGTTTTTTAATCCTTTCACTTTAAGCCTATGTGTATCCTTATATCTAAAATGAGTCTCCTGTAATCAGTATATAATTGGATCTTTAAAAAAAGTCCGTTCAGCCAATTTATGTCATTTGATAGGAATTTAATCCACTTACATTTACATTAATTGCTGATAGGGAAAAATTTACTATTGCTTATTTTGTGAATTGTTTTCTGTGTATCTTGTATCTATTTTTCTCTTCTTTCCTGTCTTCCTGTGTTTCATTGACTTTGGTATTCGTGTGTTTTGAGACCGTTTTCATTTCCTTTTGTGTATATTTTATAGATTTTTTTGTGGTCACCATACCAATTATATAAAACGTCTTAATGTTATAACTTCTATCTTAAACTGATAACTTCAGTTACCTACCAAAAGCCTTTACTGCTCCACCTTCCTTTTGTGTTATTGTCACAAATTACATCTTTACATATTATATACTCATTGACATAGCTTTTTTTTTTTTTTCCTAGGAGAGAGAGAGAGAGACAGCGTGAGCAGGGGAGGGTCAGAGAGAGAGGGAGTCACAGACTCTGAAACAGGCTCCAGGCTCTGAGCTGGCAGTCAGCACAGAGCCCGACGCGGGGCTCAAACCCACGAACCGCAAGATCATGACGTAAGCGAAAGTCGGACGCTTAACCGACTAAGCCACCCAGGCGCCCCCTCATTGACATAGCTTTATGGTTTAAAAAATGTTTTCATCTTTTAAATTCTATGCTTGGGGGCACCTGCAAGTCGGTTAAGCTTCCGACTACGGCTCAGGTCATGATCTCACGGTTCATGGGTTCGAGCCCCACGTCGGGCTCTGTGCTGACAGCTCAGAGCCTGGAGCCTGCTTTAGATTCTGTGTCCCCTCTCTCTCTGACCCTCCACTGCTCATACTGCCTCTCTCTCTCAGAAATATATAAAACATTAAAAAAATAATTTCTATGCTTGAAAATTAAATAGGTCAGGCTATTGTATTAGTACACATATTTTAGCTTTACTGGGGAAACTTACATTTTCATATGGCTTTGTATTGCTGTCTCCTTATGTTTCAACTTGAATAGCTTCCTTTAGCATTTCTTCGTCAAGTGGGTTTGTAGGTACTGAATTCCCTCAGCTTTTGTTTATCTAGGAATATCTTAGTATCTTCTTTCTTTAATATTGAGATGTATTTGATATGTAATATTATATTAATTTCAGGTGTACAGCATCATGATCCAATATTTGTATATGGGAATGATCACCAGAATAAATTTAGTTAGTCCACCTTCCTTTTTAAAAACATTTATTTTAAATGTTTTATTTATTTCTGAGGGAAAGACAGACAGCATGAGTAGGGAAGGGTCAGAGAGAGAGGGAGACAGAATATGAAACAAGCTCCAGGTTCTAAGCTGGCTGTCAGCACAGAGCCCGACACAAGGCTTGAACCCACGAACCACAAGATCATGACCTGAGCTGAAGTCAGACGCTTAACCGAATGAGCCATCCAGGCACACCTTCACCTTCCTTTTTAAAAGACAGTTTTGCAGGATATATTTTGATTGACAGCTTTTTTTTTCTTCCAATACTTTGAACAACATTTTACTGCCTTCCATCCTGCTTATATTCTACTAAGGAATCTTATCTTACGGAATGGTAATCTTATGGAAACTTATTTGCATATGATGAGTTGCTTTTCTCTTGTGTCTTCCGAGATCCTTTCTTTTGTCTTTTACTTTAGACTGTTTGGTTATAATATTTCTTTGTGTGGTTCTTTTTGGATTTATTTTAGTTAGAGTTTTTTGGGGATTTAAAAATTTGTATGTCCATTTCTTTGCTCAGATTTGGGGAGTTTGGGTCATTATTTTTTCACATACACTATTTCTCTTTCTTTCTGTTTCTTTTTCATAGATTCCATAATGTATATATTTATCTGCCTGTTAGTGTTCTATCACTTTGTAAGACTCTCTTCACTTTTGTTTTCATTCTTTTTTCTTTTTGTTTCTTGGAATTGATTTGAAATGGTTTGTCTATGTTCTCTGATTCTTTGATCTGATCAAGTGTGCTGTTGAAGTCCTCTCATGAAATTTTCAGTTCAGTTACTGTATTTTTCAGCTCTAAGACTTCTGTTTGGTTCTTTTTTTTATAGTTTGTTTCTTTGTTCTTGTTTATATTCTTATTTTGTTCATGCATTATTTTCTTGATTTTATTTAGTTGTCTGTATTCTTCTTTAGTTGGTTGAGCATCTTTTTTGATATATAAAATTCTGTCAGGCAACTCTTGATTTGCATTTCTTTAGGATTGGTTTCTGGTATATTATTTTGTACCTTTGGTTGGTCTATGATTTTTTGTTTCTTTATAGGCCTTGTAATTTCTTATTAGATTTGGGCATTTGAAAAAACAACCACCTCTCTCGGTCTTTATGTACTGTCTTTGTGCAGGAGAAGGCATTGCTAATCAGCCTGGCTAGAGGTTCAAGGACCTCTTAGACTTTTTTCTGATCTCTTTCTCCCCCTGGCGTATGTCTATGGAACTGTAGCTTGAATATTTTCAGCAGCTTCTGAACTCTGGCCTTGTCCTGTCAGCACTTATAGTTAGCTAAGACAGACACTAAGACAGAGGTGTTTATACAAGGCAGAATTTTGTGTATATAGTCTATTTCTTATTTCTATACTGAGAAAGGAGCTCTGGCATGGAGTTTCCTCCTAAGTGTTCTGTGCTACATAGGGTGGGGGAAATGGTGTGCCAGATGGTAAAGTTTTCCTACTTCTTTCACTGGAATATCTTCTTGGTTTTACAGTGGCCTGGGTGCTTTATCTTTTCTCCTGGTCTCTAGAGCTTTCTGGTACATGTATTGTTAACTCAGTGTCTCTGTGAAAGAAAGAGAGCCAATAGCTTTACAGTTCACCATATTTTTTAGAAATAGCATTGTAAAGCAAAATAATTGCTTAGAATATAGGATTTATTGTCTATAAATAATGATCTTTTATTCTATCGTACTGTGAAATGACATGTTTTGAAATTCATTTATTTTCATATTTAGTTTATCCTGACCTGCACTTTTGCTGTGTCAGTTTATTTTAGGGGAAGATAGGTTTGGATAGGAATCCATCTTTGGATTCCTTAAATTCCAGTCAGCTATTTCCCTACATAGCACAAACATATTTTTTATATACTTAAAATTAAAAAAAATATTATTTGTGTTCAAACAATAGGCTACCAAGTATGCTTGTGCATGTGTGTGTATGTATGCATGCATGTCTATATGTAATGAGAAGGCAAAGGGAAGAGTATGATCTTTCTTCCAGACTTATTAGAAGTAGGACACCTGTATTTGAGACTAGAGGGAAATAGGATGTTTATGTTACAATTCATTTATGGATGCACTGAAAGCAGGGAGAAGTTCAGATTATAGAGAATGGTATTTTGATATTAGTAAACTAATGAGTAGTTATTGATTGCTACTGTTTCTCATTATCAGGGTCATTGTGTGATTATGTTAATAAAGGTGTATTTATTACTTACCTTAAGATAACTGTCATGAGATGAATTGTGTCATTTCCAAAAAACTACATTGGAATCCTAACCCCAAATACCTCTGACTGACCTTATTTGGAGATATGGTCCTTACAGAGGTAATTAAGTTAGAATAATGTTGTTATGGTAGGTTTTAATCCAGTATGACCGGTGTCCTTATAAAAATGGAAAATGTAGACACAGAGATAGATATGCACACAGTGACATCATGTAAACATAAAGGCAGACATTGGGGTGATGTGTTACAAGCCGAGGGATACCAAAGATTGCCAGGAAATCACCAGAAGCTAGGAGACATCATGGAACACATTCTTCCTTACAGCCTTCAGGTGGAAACAAGCCTATTGATATCTTGAACTGAACTTCTAGCCACCAGACTTTGACACCACAAATTTCTGTTGTTTGGCCACTCACTTTATGGTATTTCATTATAGGAGTCCCAGAAAACTAATACAGTAACCTTTTATATTATGTTGCATAATTTGAAAACAAATCTTTTTAAATGATTATTAAAGATGTGCTGTATCCATCAGTGTGAATGCGTCCTGGGGTAGAGTAGGTATATATTATCACTTGTCAATGCTTGAGAGGTTTCCTTTCAATCCAAAATTTTTCTGCTCTTACCTCACTCAAATGTTTTAATAGTCATAGTGTTGGCATGCAAATACACAAGTTTCTTTTATGATCTTGGGGAAAATGTTTGATAGAATAAATTGATAGTTTTGGGTGAAATCTTTTAGAGTCACCATCATCCCTGCTTTTCTCCCAAGAGATGTTTGGGTAAGACTCAGACACACTCATAATTTTGTATAGAACAGTTGTGGCAGGTGAATTGTTGAGACCAAAGAAGAAAGACTGGCAATGTCAACATGTCTAGTTCTATTTTTAGTTTTTTTTTTTTTTTCTCTTAGAAGGATTTTACTGGCCAAATCAAACTTTTTCCTTTAGAAATTGTTTTGCAGCATGGATTGCTATCACTTTAAGTTACTCAACTTTGGGCCAAATAAGATTTGCTGAGCAAGATAATACAGTTATTTGTGTGTGCAATAGTAAGGGAAAGAAGAATGAATAGCTTGTACCAGATGCTATGTTACAAATGTCAGAGTTTTCAATGAGCCCACGACTTTAAAAGGTCATACCATTTTATAGTTATACATTTTAAGCTCAGTAATAAATACAGGGTATGTGTTACACTTCCTACTTTAAATGGATTGGTCTCCCAATTTGCTGTGTCAGAAGATGGCTTTACCATCTGCTGCTGTTTTATAGCATTTCTTCAAACCCAAGCCTTTCCTCTTTCCTCATGTGCTTGTTAACTTGCAGGAGGTACTATCCCCAAGACCTCATACTGTGGAGCTTTATATTTGTCCAACAGTGATATGACTGATTGATTTGGAACAGCTCTCAATGCCAGAAATACAGTGGGAGAAGAATTATATGAATTCTAAGATCACTATTAAGATTCTGGTCAGCATGACTTGGTAAGCAGATCATGCTGTAGTCCTTTTCTGCATAGCAGTTTGTTCAAAACTTGTTTTTTCAAAACAAAGTTCTTTTATTCAAAATTTCTGTATCCTTCCTTATTTTTGTGTACTTTATTTGTCATGAACTGAGAGAATAATGTTAGAATTTCCTACTGTGATTATAGATTTATTTTTGCATGTCTATCAGATNGTTTCATATTCTGTATCTCCCTCTCTCTCTGACCCTCCCCTGGTCACGCTCTCTCTCTCAGAAATAAATAAAAACATTTAAAAAAAGACTATGCATAATTTCATGATATATCTTGATTGTATGCTTTATAATATGAAGCATCCTAATTATATATACACTGCTCACTTGACAGTTTGAGCTTTAATTATAATATGTATGATTACTGTTACTTTACTTTTTATTTTTAATTGTTTTTCAAAATTGTAAATAATCTTTAAATTGAGGTATAATTGATATATTAGTTTTGGGTATACTTTACTTTTTAAAAGCATTTAATATCTATATATTTTTATTCTGAGTCATTTGGTTTTGGATATGTCTGGCACAGACAGCTTATAGATAGCTGGGTTTAATAATGAAATAGACTTTCTACTTTTGATGTTTATTTATTTTTGAGAGAGAGAGAGAGAGAGAGACAGAGAGAGAGAGAGAGAAACAGAGTGTGAGTGGAGGAGGAGCAGAGAGAGAAAGGGAGACACAGAATCTGAAGCAGGTTCCAGGGTCTGAGTTAATACAGAGCTCGATGCAGGGCTTGAACCCACGAACCATGAGACTATATGACCTCAGCCGAAGCCGAACACTTAACTGACTGAGCCAACTAGGTGTCCCAACTTTCTACTTTTAATAGAGTAATTTATCTAAGTTTGCCATTTACTGTTGACATGTTTGAGATTATTTTTGCCATGTTACTTTGTATGTTTTATATAGTCCTGAATTATTTATTTTTCATCTCCCCCATTTTCTGCTCTTGTTTTGATCATAATATTTGTGTTCTGTTTTTCCCTTCTTATTGGTAGGAAATTATACATTCTGTTCCTCTGGATTCTACAGATTGATTTTTACTTTTTAAGGCATACATTTAAACATATTTTTTTTAAATCAGTATCTAAAACCAGCAAATATATCCTTTCTGAAGAAAGTGGGAACTGCAGTACTCTGCTTCATCTACCTCATCCTCTAGGTATCTCCCTCCAGTGCTGAGGTCATCTGAGATAATAGTTCCAGATCATTATTATTTAACATTAAAATTTATTTGATTAATATTTTATTGATTTTATTGCTTACCATTTTTTAATTTCTTAGATTCCTTTTATTTGTTTTTCTGGCATTCCCATATTGATCCCCCACTCTAGCTTAACTGAGGTATAACTGATAAATAAAAGCTATGTATATTTATTTAATAGTTTAAACTTTTTATTTCAAATAATTTTAAGGTTACAGAAGATTTGCAAAGATAATACAGAGATGTCTTATATTCCCATCACCATGACTCTCTTAATGTTCCATCATACATAACTCTGGTCCACTTATCAACAATCCACTTATAATATTGTTATGGTAAAAAGTTATATATATTTAAAACATACAGTGTGTTGTTTTGATATACCACATATGTTTATAGAGGGCTTATAGGAGATAAAATTTCTTTATCCTTGATAATCTGAAAATTACTTTACCTTAGTATTTGAATAATATATTGACTGAAAAACTGAAAAAAAATTTCAGTTTCAAAATAATTTTCACTTAGAACTTTGAAGATATTTTTCCAGTATCTTGTTGAATCTAGTGTTGATGTGACAATTCTTTTTTTCAGTGAATAATCCCCTACCCCATTATTCCTATCAAGCCTTTTCCCTTTTTAACTTTATTCTTGGATTATATATAAATGTGGTTTAAACTTATATAAAAATGTGTCCAGGTGTGAGAACTTTTTCATTCATCCTCCTTGGTCCTTCAGTTTTAAGGCCAGGGTCTTTTTTCAGCTAAAGAGTGTGTCTTCCGTTATTTTCTTGATTCTTTTCTTGGTTCCTTTCTTTCTGGTCATTTCTTATGGAACTTTGGTGCACGACGGCTGGATTTTCTGGATTTTTCCTCCATGTAGTTTGCAGGTTTTTTTTTTTTTTATCCTTTATTTAGAAATAGTTTCAAACTTATAGGAACATTGCAAGAATAGTGCAAGGAATTTCTGCATATCCTCCAACCAGATTTAGAAACTGTTAACCTCTCACTACATTTACTTTATCATTCTTTCTCTTTTTATGTGTGTGTGATTTCGGGGGGGAAACATTTTAGACTAAGTTAGTGTTGGTTCTGTATTACCCCTAAACACTTTAGAGTGAGTTTCCTAAAAGCAAGGATATTCTCTTTCATAATTGTATTACAGTTTAATTTAAACAAATTAAAATCAGGGTTTAACATTAATGTATTAGTATCATCTAATTAAAATTTTTTATACATTTTATCTTTTTGTTCCTTTTGTTGTAGTTTGGGAATCATAAATTTTAGCTGTGTTGATTCATTTTTTTCCCCCAGACCATATGTTTTTTTGCTTTTTTTTTTAATTTTTAAAAAAAATTTTTAAATTTATTTCTGAGAGAGAGAGAGAGAGAGGCAGCGTGACCAGGGGAGGGTCAGAGAGAGAGGGAGATACAGAATCCGAAGCAGGCTCTGAGTTAGCTGTCAGCACAGAGCCCGACGTGGGGCTCGAACCTATGAACCCATGAACTGTGAGATCATGACCTCAGCCGAAGTCAGTCACTTAACCGACTGAGCCACCCAGGCACCCCTTTTTTGCTTTGTTTTTGTTGAAGTATAGTTGACACACAATGTAACATTAGTTTCAGGTATACAACATAGTGATTTAACAACTTCATACATTATGCTGTGCTCACCACAAGTATAGTTACTATCTGCAGCTCATCTATTGAGTTTTATTTTGACAATTATTATTTTTCATTTGCAAGATCTGTAATCAGTTCTTTTTCATACCCTAATCTTGTTTCATGGATAGTGTGTCTTTCCTTGTTTCACCAGAATGATTAATTAATTTCTTTTAAATTTATTTTATGTCCCCTCTAATATTTATTATCACTGAATTCATGTGTGTATATTTCTTCTTTTAGTACTTCTCTTTTATTGTGTTGTTAATATTTTGAGGATTCTTGTTTGTGCGCTCATCTTTTTGTATTTAAGAGTCCTTATGGACAGCCAGTAAATGCCACTTATGTTTACCACAGCTTACTTCGGTTATTGTGGGGAAGGGTGAGCCAGTGACCATTATTCTGACTGTAATATTCTCTGTTTCTCATTGATGTTACTAGCCCCCAGATACCTTGACTTTCCTTGGCAAAATATGCATTCACATTAACTATTCTTGTGTCGCATGGCAAAGTAGTAGAAGGGGAGTTTGTATCAGTTTTCTATGGCTGTAGCAACACCAAAAACCTTTCTAAAATATAACAACTTGAAATAATTGCATGGCTACTTAGCTGACAATTTTATGGGTCTGTTAGGTAGCTCAACTGTGCTGGGTCTGCTTTTCTCTGCTGTTCTTATTTGTGCACCTGTGACCAGCAGATAGTTCTGTGATTCTGGTGTTCTGCTGTCAGTTGATGGATTGGTTGGAGGCTGGCTGGTCTCAGATGGTCTCACTTACATGGCTGGAAGTTGGTTGAACTCCTTGGTTCTCCTCCATGAAGCCAGTCTTTCTTTAGTAAGCCACCTGGGGCTTGTTCACATGGTTGTCTCAGCTCTAAGTATGATAAGAGAAAAAGACTTTCAAGCATTGCCTGCATCATATTTACTAATTTTCCATTGGCCAAAGCAAGTCATATGGCCAGCCCAGATTCAAGGAGTGAAATAGAGTCCACTTCTTGATGGAAGGAGTTTCAACATCGCATTGCAGGGATGTGAATGCAGAGAGGAAAGATTTGTGACTGTAATAGAGCAATCTGCCCCAGAGTTGCTGATCTACGTGGCTACACCAAATGTGGTTTTTCTAACAGTAACTTGAGTAATTTCCAGGCTGTCTTCACCCATCAGTGCTTGCCACTTCAGAGCTTGGAGTACCCCTAGCATCTTTTCATCTTGTTTCAGCTTCTGTTTTTTCCTGTGTTGGGACCATGCTTTTCTTCATACTTCCAACTCCACCTGCTTTCTCTCTTTTAGGGCTTCATTGTTATTCCTGATGTACTGAGGTACTTGTTCTTATTCTCTAGACCTCATACAGTCTTCTTAGTTTTTTAAACAAAATATTTAAAAAATCTAGATGTATTTTAGGCAGGAATAGCATTTGGTCATATTCTTGGTTTGTTTTCTTATTTGTATTACTTTTATTAACAGATTCATAAATTCGAAGTATGCAACTGAGTGCTTTTACTGACATATCACCTATTTCTACTGTCTTCTCTGAGATGACCACTTAAAGGTGGTCACACATGTTGTGGTCACACAACATGACTGTGTTCCACTATGAAAATTTTGTCTTAATTAAGAAATTTTATCTGAATCAGTAGAGTTTTCTTTGGAAGAATAAAAGAGCAAAAATTGACCACTTTAAAAATTACCATATTGTGGTGCCTGGGGTGCTTAGTCAGTTCAGCTCAGGTCATGATCTCATAGCTCATTAGTTTGAGCCCTGCGTCAGGCTCTGTGCTGACAGCTCAGAGCCTGAAGCCTACTTTGGATTCTGTGTCTGCCTCTCTCTGTGTCCCTCCCTGGCTCATGCTCTCTCTTAAAAAATAAACATTAAGAAAATTTTAAAAAATATCATATTATGTGGAGTTGAAGAAAGATTTAAAAATAATCAACTTTGAAAACCTTTTACATGTAGCTGCTTTTATCCCTGCTACCTAAAGTGAGTATTTTACAAGAGGAAACATTTATTATTTTTATTTTTTATTCATCATGTTAGCCATTGTAGTCTTTTCAGTTCTCAGGCTTAATATTAAAAGTCTCTCTCTTCAACAGAGGGCCTTTCAGCATAAAATTGCTCTTTGAGAGTCAGAAAAGATTGAATTTGTCTGGAAAACTGCTATCCTATTGAAGGCTAATGACAAAAAGTTCAGCTTGTTTATTCACTTCATTGAGTTCAAAAAATGGTGCTGTCACACAAATATGTTGGTTATTGAAACTATTTCCCACAGCATGCACTTTTTCTGAAGAGTGCATGCTGGTCATTCTATTAGTTTCACTTGGTTTCTTAAACCCAGGAGAATGAGTAAATGAATGGATAAGAACAACAGTAGAGAAGTATCTGAATCTTGAATTCTTCCCCTTTCGTCGGTATGTAAATACCTTCATCTGCTCATCTTTGAAGAGCCTCTCTATATCCACCTCATCCTTCCAGCAGTTCTCTGTCCACAGTTATGCTTCTCTACACAACTTCACTCTGTCCATTTTCTCACCTCCCACCCTCTGCAATTAGGCTTCATCAGAATTTTATTAAGATTGCTGAGGTCACTCATCACCTCTTTGTGACTAAACCCATTGGAAAAATTTCAGTCTTCTTTTATTTACCAAACATTTGTAGAACTCCTATTGTGTTGTGAGCACTGTTCTAGGTGCTGGGATACAGTGTTGAGCAAGACAGATAAAATTCCTGGTGTCATGGAGCTCATAAATAAGGATATTAAGTGCCGGTATGTGTTATGATGAAAATAAAATGAAAGCAGGAGAGAGAGAGTAGGGGAGAGAGAATGTTTTCACACTTGAATGACAAAAAGGAGCCAGCTTAGCTTTATCTGAACCTAGAAGCAGTGAAAGGAGCCATTGTAGCTATTGCTGTGGCATATTGGATGAAGCCATGTGGAAGCTTGCCTGGAGACAGGCTGTAGTGTTAGGAGATTAGGAGAAAGGGCTGGTGTGGTGGCTGGATTCTCCTTGAACAAGATATCCAAAGCTTTGGAGATGGCAAGGTAGAACAAATTTGGAAAGGTACACAAACAGCCCAATTGGGTAGCCCTCATAATAGTGACTTATTGTGGGTCTAATGCACGGAAACAACTTGTCTTTTTATTCAATTATATATATTCAATTTTTATTCAATGATATATGTCATTATAGTACATTAGCCTTATCATTGGTGCATGCGCTATATTTGATCTGTGGTTGTCACCATCACACCAATAATGCCCTTTGCTGGAGTTTTTGAAAGTCTTTGCCATAAAATTTCTAAGGAATTGTGACTGTTTATCAGGCATTTAATTTGTCATGGTGTTAGATTGACCAGGCAATTGCTCATGTTGGAATTTGTAGGTTATGATTTGATAAATTAGTTGACTGCTGCTACATAGGGAGCCATTTGTGTTTGCCTTTTCTTTGATAATTCACTGGAAAACTGTGAATAATAATATTGCATATAAAAGAGACAAGGATGGATAAAGGTGTAAGAGAATAAATTTTCTCTGTAAGTAGCAAACAGCCATGAATCTCTTATTAAATTTTCCAGGCAGGGAGTCTGTCACTCTAAGCATGAGTTCTTATTATAAGGAAAATTTAGACCAGTTATGGACTTATTGTTCCAAAGCACTCAAACAGAGTTGAAATGTTTTATGTCCTGATAACATTTTTGGGGGATGGAGGAGTCAGAGGTAAAGTAAAAAGCCATTTTTTTTTTGAAATTTCTAATAATAATAGTTCTTAGCTATAAGCAAGAAAGCAAATTTGGTTGATTTGAGAAGAAAATTATTTATTCAAAGAACACTGAGCTAGAGAGCCAGCCTTGGGACTGTTGAGATAGGAACAACATTCCAAATCATGCTGTGGAACCAGCTCAGTGGAGACACTACTGTCATTGCTGCTAAGAACTACAGCCTGTACTGCTGACATCCCTAGCAATGGACTCTGGAAGCTGCCATCAGCTCTGCTGTCCCTGCTACCTAAAGAACTTGATTTTTGTGACAGCCACCTCCATTACCATAGATAATTTATTCCTTCTGTGTCTCACCTGACAAAGAGAACAATGCTGCTTTGGTCAACAAGGGCCTGTTACGGGATTTGGTGGGTTTGAGGTACTTATGACATCCAAATTCATCCATTTTCCTCCATTCCAAATCTCAGTTTTGTTCTATCCTCATCAGTGCTTTTACTTACACATAAGTGATCTCAGTGGGCTGTGAATTCAACTGACATTATAATTTTTAGAAAGCTCTAGGATCAAGTTTGAGTTTGATTTCCCGTTATCTCAGCCCTCTGGCTGAAAGCGATAAGACATTCTTTTAGCAGTCAGAAATTTGGGATTTCACTTCATGCCTCTAGCCATGAATTTGCGATTTTAGCTTGTCATTCTTTCCCTTTAAGCACTGTAGCACTGTTAGAAGCAGCGTCCACACCCCACAGTTCTTGAATATACTCTTGTGGCAGTGGCCTAGGTGGTCCTCATTAGCCCTGTCTTCAGTGAGGACTTCTTTGAGGTGATGATTTGATAATTTGGGCCATGGGCTTCCATTCACATCTCTTAATACTGACTGGATTTTCATTGTTATTATTTCCTTTTTAAAAAATGTTTATTTATTTTGAGAGAGAGAAAGAGAGAGAGACAGAGAATATATGTGTGAGTGGAGGAGGGACAGAGAGAGAGAGGGAGACAGAGATTTCCCATGCAGGCTCCATGCTGTCAGCGCAGAGCCCAATATGGGGCTTGATCTAAGGAACTGTGACATCATGACCTTAGCCGATATCAAGAGTTGGATTCTTAACTGACTGAGCCACCCAGGTGGCCCCATCTTTATTTTCCAATGAGGCCAGATATCCCATTCCATTTTTTCCTTAGGGACCGTGGTCTACGACTGCAACTGGTAGCAATTTATATGTTACTTAGTGTTCTTAGTTGAATCAACTCTATACATTGTAAGCATAAAATGAATTAATTATTAGGACATTCAGCTGCACAGAATCTTCAGGGCTACAGAGCTAGGAACAATACTCCAGATCATGCCCCATAAGGACTCCATTATTGCTGCTGCTGAGACTGGGTTCTGTACTTTGCAAGGCTGACAGCAGTAATAATGCACGTTGGATTGGGGTCACTAGAACTACTGCCATTGCAACCCTAACCCTAGGGATATTATCATGCTCCATCTCTTTTCATTGCCAGACTGAATTGCTCACATTCTCCTCTTCTTTGCATTGCTGGTTCACAATTCAAAATTTACAGTGGATGCATCTGACTGGTAGAACTTAGGTAATAGGCTCATGTTTCAATTGAGAAGGCCACTAAGAAGGTGACTATCAGGCATTTTCCCCCTACAGTTTGTGGCAGGCTCTGCCATCTACCAGTACTCATAGTTGCAAGATCCCTAAAATATTGGGAGTAAGTTTTGCTAAATACTATACTAGATTGGGTCTTGCAACATTCATTCCAACTCTCTTCTATATAGTCTTTCTGGAAAGTGATGGGTTCCTAGGCTCTGTTGCCACTGTACAGTACACATACAAGATTTGGATATAAAGCCAACTCATATGGCTGCTTGCAGAGAGATTAGACCTTCTGCAAGCGTGGTAGTGAAGGTGATTTTTTATGAGTGGCTGTGGGGGACTTCTGGCATTCAGAACCAAGGGTACTAACCTGTGAGTGGGGTTGTTAATGAAGTTTCTTAGAACAGACCCACATCATAGCTATGCCTTTTCTCTTACTGTGTTGTCTTTGGCTCACTAACTCTGCTGTGAGCCCCCAAGCCTTATTCTTTGTCCCTCTCAGGGATTCTGTGAGCTGGCTAATATTATTCTTACATCCTTTTCTGCTAAAACTAGCTTGATTCAGTGCTACTGTTTGAAAGTAAAAGCCCGAGTACCAGAAAGTTTAAGGTGACAGGTGGCCCCAAAGAATGATAAATCCCACAATGTTAAAATATATATGTAAAGATTGGAGGTATTGATCTTCACTCACTGTAAGAAAATAAAGTGATTAGGGTACCTGGGTGGCTCAGTCAGTTGAGTGCCTGACTTTGGCTCAGGTCATCATCTCATAGTTTGTGGGTTCAAGCCGTATGTCGGGCTCTGTGCCGACAGCTCAAGCTCCATGTCCAGGTTGGTGCTGACAGCTCAGAGCCTGGAATCTACTCTGGATTCTGTGTCTCCCTCTCTGCCCCTCCCCTGTTCATGTTCTCTCTTTCTCTCTCGCTGTCACTCTCAAAAATAAAGAAACATCAAAAAAATTTTAAGTTATTAATATACTTGGAATGGCATGGTTGGTGACTGTGAGAGCAACGTGTTCTATTACACTTAAATCAGCTTGTGAATTTCAGGTCTCAAATGGTATCATCTATAGAGATGGGAGTATACATCAGAAGTACTGTAGATGCTGTCTCATTGTGATAATACTAATAAATAGCAATTGTTGAGTGTTCACCAGGTAATGCTACATGGATAATTTTATGTAGTCCATAGAATAAACTTTTGAAATATTTGTTCTTGTCATCTATATTCTACAGATGAGGAAATTGAAGTTAGACTAGTTAAAGTATTTTCCTAAGGTCACTCAGCTAGGTAGGCAGGAGTGGGATTTGGACCTATAGCTGTCTGATGTGGATTCCTCATTTATGCCATTAAGCAAACACTGCCTCTTATCATGAATATAGATTTACCTGCTCTGCTCAGAATTTCATAGAATTTGATGAGGAAGTTAAGATGGAAGATTCATATTTAACAAAGAAGGCCAGAGAAACAGCCTGAGTTCTCCATAGGGGAGTCATGGGCTCGAAGCTAATGAGTCTTCTGGGTGGATCTCTTGTGTATAGGAATTGGGAAAATTTTCCCAAGGCAGGTGAGTTATGCTCATTATGCTTGAAAGCCTTGATACTCAAGTATGGTCCATGGACCAGAAGCATTCGCATCACTTGGGAGCTTGTTAGAAATGACTTTGTTTATGAAAGAATGAAATAGGAATAGCAAATGAAGGAAGTTAAGAGACTTACTGGATGAAGTCTTGTGTGTTATTGTATAGGAGAGGTTTTTGTGTCCTAATGGAAATATTTATATGTCTAAGAAAGAGTGCAATGTAGACTTGATGTACAATTCAGTTTTTTTAAGTTTATTTATTTATTTTGAGAGAGATAGACACAACGTGAGCAGGGGAGGGAGAGAAAGAGAGGAAGAGAGAGAGAATCCCAGTGCAGGGCTCGAACTCATGAACTGTGAGATCAGGACCTGAGGTGAAATCAAGAGTCAGGCACTTAACTGACTGAGCCACCCAGGCACCCCAAGTTTTTTCCTAATATATTTTCCTTTTGTTCTCTCCTTTTAATTATTTTATGTGTAATATATATATACTTATTTATTTAAGTGAAAAATGAAAGATACTAACAGATACCAAAGGACCTAGATATGGGCCCAGGTTTCCTCACTGCTATCTTTGGAGCATTTACCATGCTCTTCCTTTATCCTTCCAAACTTTGATAGTCCATGTGGTATTATAGAGCTTGCTAAGGCACATGGTACCTAAGAGATAGTTCAATCACAGCCATCACTGACTTCAAAAAATATCATACTCTCTTTGTTTCCCCTCTCAATGATCCCCCAAATCCCTTAAATTTAGGAGGCCCTTGCCTGTCACAGGTGCAGTTGTGAGAAAAAACACCGTCAGGTTTTCTTCCTGGAACCAAAAAGCTTAATGGAGTCTAGGTGGTTTTCATAGCTCTTACCAGATATCTGTCCAGACCCATCAAGTCTTGGCACACGTTTTCTTGGGAAAGGACTAAGACTCACCAATGAATAAGTACTTAATGAATAGAAGTTTCCAGCTGTGTCCAAAAAGAATTTTTTTAAATTTTTTTTTTAATTTACATCCAAGTTAGTTAGCATATAGTGCAACAATGATTTCAGTAGATTCCTTAATGCCACTTACCCATTTAGCCCATTCCCCCTCCCACAGCCCCTCCAGTAACCTTCTGTTTGTTCTCCATATTTAAGAGTCTTTTATGTTTTGTCCTGCTCCTTATTTTCATTAGTTTTGCTTCCCTTCCCTTATGTTCATCTGTTTTGTGTCTTAAAGTCCTCCTATGAGTGAAGTCTTATGATATTTGTTTTTCTCTAACTTACTAATTTTGCTTAGCATAATAGCCTCTATCTAGTTCCATCCATATAGTTGCAAATGGCAAAATTTCATTCTTTTTGATTGGTGAGTAATACTCCACTGTATTATATACCACATCTTCTTTATCCATTCATCCATCAATGGACATTTGGGCTCTTCCCATACTTTGGCTATTGTTGATAGTGCTGCTGTATACAGTGGGGTGCATGTGTCCCTTTGAAACAGCATACCTGTATCCATTGAATAAATACCTACTAGTGTAATTGCTGGGTCATAAGATAGTTCTATTTGTAATTTTTTGAGGAACCTCCCTACTGTTTTCCAGAGTGGCTGCACCAGTTTGCATTCCCATGAGAAGTGCAAAAGAAATCCTTTCAGAATGTTTAATGAAGACAACTGATGAATGGCTTATTCTCCTAATTGTTCTTAAGGCTATAGCTTACTGATGTACACTTCTGGGGCACTAAGTATGCAAAGAAGGAATTTAAAATGATAAAACCTTTATCATTTATGAGGAACTATCCTCATTTTCATGTTTTAATTTATTTTATAATTAATTTTTTTTGGAATGATTCATTAAGACTCATTATTTCAATTACTTTTATTGTTCTCTTTTTCCTAAATCAGGGGGGAAATATACAGCCTTTACTTGAGTAGACATGATTGAGAAGGTTCTCCAGTCTCATCTGAAAAATTAAAAATAAGAATAAAGTTGATGTTGAGCTTAATTGAACCATGTCATATTGACCATTCCACAATCTGACTCCTGCCTCTCCCTCACCCCCATCTCTTACCCCTTTCTTCCTTACATCCCATTCTTAACCCTACTGAAATAGATATCCCTAACATACCAAATTGTTGTATAGGTCTTCCTCTCACCTCTTTTTCTTCATAAAATGCCATTCTTCATATTGTCTGCATTTTTAATGCCTTTTCATTTTCAAAGATGTATCCCAATAGCCATTCTAATTTCTCTATAGAAAACTGACTTTGGTGCCTACCGGTACCCAAATGGCCCATAAAACAAATTTTATGTGGATAATGAGTAAATAGTGATAAAGAATGAAACAGTGAAAAGCAAGAACCAAGAAGATGTCTTAACTCTTAAACCAGTGAGGCAGGACCAGAAAATCTCAGTCAAGAATTTTTTTTTTTTGCGTATATTTATGTCCTATTTGTGTATTGAAGACTCTGTGGTATGGGCTCCATGACTTACTCATGTTTGTGTCTCCATTGTACTCTCCAGTGACAATTTTGATCATCTGTTTGATGATGCTATTTTTAGATCAAATAATGATTTCACTGAAAAACTACTTCATTGGCTTAGGACATTCATCATGACCTTAGATTCCTGAACTATACTGCTTTTATTGGGTGTCTGAGAAGATTTATTTTATATAAAGTTTCTTTATAAATTTTCTTCAAATGTCAGGATTAAAAGTGCACATTTGCTCCTGAATGTTTATCTTGTTCTTCACTGATGATCAATTTACAATGTGTCTGTTCAGGCAAGAATAAACAGAGCAAACGATCTCTTTTTCCCATATGAGCTCTTGAATTTCACTTTCCCCTAGAATGAAAATTGCTTCTTGCCATTAGAGGATTTTTTATACTGTCATCTTAAAAATGGATTTTCTTTTATCAAACCAATAACCTTTGTTTTCACTTATGCGAAACTTTGAGATCTTCCATAGATTCTGTTTTGTGGTGAGTGCTATCAGTGGAAGGATGTCATTTGTCATATCTTAGACTTAGGAGAATCCTTTTCCTTATAGAAAATAAGAAAAATAAGCTCCTCTCTATCCAAATAAGACAAATATACTTGGGACACTTATTTTTGCCTGTGATTTTCTGATCTTGCATCACTGGTTTAAGAATTTAAGAATCTTCTTGGTTCTTTCCTTCTTATTATTTCACAGCTCTGTCACTACTTGCTCAATACCCATGTAAAAATTGTTTTATGGGCACTGTGAGAACTGAGCAAAATTGTAAAAGTCTGTCTGTGGCATTATCTTCTGTGTTTTCCTTTCTTCTGATCTTGACCAAATACTTAATATCCTTATATCCTGAGTACTCAGTTTTCTCCACATCCTGCCTGCCTTCTTGGGCCAGCATCCCAAAGACAAAACCATTCTTCTTTCTTCTGCAACTAACATGCTTACCAGTTGGCTGTCAAACGGAAAATCTCTCTGATTAACTTCCTCCAGGGAGCTACTGGTCATTAATGGCCCAATGTCTTAATGTTCTAGAGTGAAAATAAATGTGGTAGAACAGGTAAGAACTTAGTGACAAATTCATTAATCAAGCAAGTGACTCTGTAATTGTGGTATTTCAGCAGTCATGAGGTGGGACCCTGGGAAGCTGCATATCCAGGAAGGAAGTTGCATATCTAGGGGGATGCATACACTGCTGCCTACCCGGCCTGTTTGTAAGACTGCTGCTGGTAGCGGTGGAAGCAACCTGGAAGGATTTCCAGGTCTAAATTGTGCATTTCTGTTCTTCTCTAAATGCTGTTATGTCATGGTAACTGCATTGTGCTTCATATAATATAGACACTAAAGGTAAAACCATTTCATTTTTTACATTTTTTAAACAATATTACTGGTGGAACAGACAGGAACAAGATGACTGTTAACCTGTCAATAGTTAGTGGATACCATTATTGTACATTCTAAATTTTGATGAAATCTCTGATCAGATTATTTAAAGGTATGTGTATTAAAACATCTGTGACACAGATCATATATTCAAAATAGTTTACTTCAGATTCTCTGGAAACAAATCACCGGAGTAGACAGAATGTGCTTAGTCATCAAAGCATTTCTATTGTTGTAGATATGACTGATAAATACAGAAGAAAATTGAAGATTTGAAGTTTAAAGGAAACTATAACAATAGACAGCAGATGTCACTGTTGCTTTTCTATTACCTTACCTTAGCCTCTTTTTTTTTTTTTTTTTGGTTTTGTTCCTAGTTAAAGACATTTTTATTCGAGAGCTCTAATAGGTTAAACAAGTTCACATATGCTAAGCTTCTGTTTTGAATTTTATACTTGTTCAGGTTATGACTGTAAATCTTGCATGTATAGCTTATAAAGAAGATACTTACATTTTATATGCCTAGGTTCATTAATTCAATATTACAAGTTGATAGAATAATAACTTCTATAATTATCTCTATTCAAAATGAGGTGTTATTCATTTTGAATATAAACTTGTCCTGACTTTATTTCAAATGACCAATCATATCATTTGTTCTTTTCATGTACTCAAGCAGAAATGCAGGAAGACGTAGTGACAGTACAATTAAAATCTCTGAAGATATTTTTCCCCACAAAATCTAATCTTATTGTCATCTGTTATTCAGAACGCTCAAGCTTTACCATTATATTCTTAGACATGTTGAACATAATTTTAAATCTATAAAATAAGGAACTTGGGTGAACTAATATGCTTTCCATTGATAAAATTCCATGATTCAATAGGAAGCACTGAATAAAGATACTTAGAGAATATTACTTTTTATTTCAAAAATCTTATTAGGAGGTAATTTTGGTAGCATTTATAAAAGTTTGTATATGCCATCACCAGGTATAAGGCCTATCTTCAGAACTTCTGGAATAAATAATTTTCATCATGGATGAATTGGGATATGGTTTTTGGTGTTTGGTTATTTAACTTAGAAAATGTTCTGAAGAAGAACTTAGAAATAGGGCACTTTATTCACTGGTAGGAACTTAGGTGCTTAGAGTACATTATTTCTGTGGCATGTCCCAGGATAGTATACTTTGAACACATTGCATTTTCAGAATCACCTTTGGTTTGAAACGGCCTTGCCACTTTTATTTTTTTTATTTTTTTATTTTTTTTTTACAAATAGTTTATTGTCAAATTAGTTTCCACATAACACTCAGTGCTCATCCCCACAAGTGTCCTCCTCCATGCCCATCCCCCCCTCCCCCCACATCCGTCAGTCCTCAGTTTTTGTCAGCGTTCAAGAGTNTGGAGTCTCCGATCCCGGCCCGATTTTATCTTCCCCGGTTCGCACTCACGTTAGAAGGCTCTCTCAGTGGATTCTGCGTCCTTTGTCTCCCAATCTCTCAGGTTTTGTAAGGTTTCCAATGGCTTCAGATCTTTTCTGTGTGATGTATGGGCGCGAGTGCAAGTACGGAGCTCCTTACTTCTCCGCCATCTTGCCCCGGAAAACGGCCTTGCCACTTTTAATCTGTGTTACTTTGGTCAAGAAATTAGCGTCTCATAAATACAGTTTCCTTATAAAGACAAAATAATGGAGCTTACATTTCTCAGGATTGTTGTGAAGATTAGAGCTGATGCATTTGAAATACTCAGTACCAATATATGTGTAAAGTGTACATAAATTACTCATACATATGTATCATCAGAATCACTAATAGCAAATGTTTCTCAATGGCCTGTTGAGTACAGGCATTGTATTGGTTCTCAGAATATGAAAGGGTGGAATTTGTGGTCCCCACACTTAGAAGCAATGCTGAAGTAATATATTTACTAATTGGCACAGTAATTCTTTACCTGACATCTTTAACAATTGCTTTAAAAGATTTACTAGATTTGAATTTCAAAGCCTTATTAACTCTCCCTTAGTGGCAATTCCCTGACTGTCCTTTTTACCGACAAGGCTAGTGGAGTTGAACTACCAGTTTTACTGTTATACTCACTTTTCATCTTTAGAACTAGACATTCAAATGATGGAAGATATGATGGGATTTCAGAATCAACCTGATTGGGGCATGAAATTAGTGGAATATGGGGGTTCCCCTCTTGAAAACCAAGGTTGAAGGTGGACTGTACCCTTGGTACCTCTTGGCATGATTTGTGTATAGCTTTTATTTATTTAAAATGGTAGATTTATCAAAACCACACTGAGATACCACCTCACGCCAGTCAGAGTGGCTAAAATGAGCCAATCAGAGAACTCTAGATGCTGGCGAGGATGTGGAGAAACGGACACCCTCCTACACTGTTGGTGGGAATGTCAACTGGTACAGCCCCTCTGGAAAACAGTGTGGAGGTTCCTCAGGAAACTAACAATAGAACTCCCGTATGACCCAGCAATAGCACTGCTAGGAATTTACCCAAGGGATACAGAAATGCTGAGGCATAGGAGCACATGTACCCCAATGTTCATAGCAGCACTCTCCACAATAGCTAAAACATGGAAAGAGCCTAAGTGTCCATCAACAGACGAATGGATCCAGAAGATGTGGTTTATCTATACCATGGAATACTACATGGCAATGAGAAAGAATGAAATCTGGCCATGTGTAGCAACATGGATGGACCTTGAGGGTGTTATGCTGAGCGAAATAAGTCAGGCAGAGAAGGACAAATATCATATGTTTGCACGTATAGGAGGATTAGGAGGAACTTGACGGAGGAACAAGGGGGAGGACAAGGGGGGAAATGGTGGGGGAAAGGGAGAGAGGCAAACCATGAGAGACTCTTGAATGCTGACAAAAACTGAGGACTGATGGATGTGGGGGAGGGGGGATGAGCATAGAGGGGGACACTTATGGGGATGAGCACTGAGTGTTATGTGGAAACTAATTTGACAATAAACTATTTGTAAAAAAAATAAAATAAAATAAAATGGTAGATTTATAACATGGAAATTAAGAGCCATAAGTTGGGACTATGGATCTCAATTATCAGACTTTACAATGAGAGTGGGTAGGTTCCTCATCAGTCCTGTGGCATCTCACTTTCTCTGTTCTCTGGCCCCAGTACTTCACAGAATTACAGATGATTTATTTTTGGTTGCTTTCTCTTCCTCCCACTGCTTCACAATTTTAACTAATATTATTTCTGTTATCCTCATATATAGAATTTAGAAATGGAGTTATCATGTATCCATATACATGATACTTTGTTGTCTATAATATATATTTTTTAAACATTTATTCATTTTTGAGAGACAGAGAGAGTGTGAGTGGAGGAGGGGCAAAGAGAGGGAGACACAGAATCCAAAGCAGGTTCCAGGCTCTGAGCTGTCAGCATGATGCAGGGCTCGAACCATGAACTGTGAGATCATGACCTGAGCCAAAGCCAGGCGCTCAACCGACTGAGCTACCCAGGTGCCCTGTACATTTTTACTAGTATGAATTACTTCTTGAGCAATAATACATACTCTTAATATTTTTGTATCAGTCTTGAACTGGAGGTGAAGTCATTATCAAGTAATATGTGTTTGTGAGATAGGGGACCGCTGATGTATGTGAATATTCTCCCAAATCACTCTCTACTCCTACAATATTCATGTCTCCAGCACATTTACAATGTCCTAAGCATTGATTTAAGTGATTTACAAATAACAATGTATATATTTATGACAATCTAAGTGTGTACTATTATTATTCCTAATTTTGAGGATGATAAAACAAAAATACAGAGTCCCCTAGCTAGCCCCACCTGTTGTCCCAATCCTCATAGTTAGGAAGTGGCAGAGTTGGGGCTACCCCCCAAGTCTTCTGAGTGCAGAGTTTATACTCTTAGCACTTACCCTGCCAATCTTCTGAAGAGGTTTGGCTTTGTTATTTAAAATTGCTGGAAGAGGGGGACCTGGGTGGCTGAGTCGGTTGAGCTTCCAACTTCAGCTCATCTCATTGATTGGCTCATGAGTTTGAGCCCTGCATTGGGCTCTGTACTGACAGCTCAGAGCCTGGAGCCTGCTTTGGATTCTGTATTTCCCTCTATCTTTGCCCCTCCCCTGCTTGCATTCTCTCTGTCTCTGTCTCTCTCTTTCTCTCCCCCTCTCCCCAAAATAAATAAAAACATTAAAAATAATTTAAAACTACTGGAAGAGAGTAGGATGGTAAAGATGACTTCCATGGGAGGCTTTCACAGCCAGTGAATCCCCCCTCCCCCCCAGTGCATAGTTGTGAATGTGGCTTGTGGATCAGGAAGCACCTTTGAGCAACATGTAGTGATACAGTAATCCCGATATGATTCCATATTTTGGATTCATGCTTTTCTTATGATCTAGCTTTGGGTTGGAAAATGGATTGACACTGTTAAGCATTGTAAGTTCTACAGTGAAGATGAGGAAACTAGAAGTCAGACCTAGAATTCTCCTTCTGGTTCAGATTTCTTACTTAATTCAATTTACATATGTAACAAGCCCTGAGTATAATCTGTACTATTATCTGCCTTTAACTGAGGTCCTCAAGATATGGCCATCTACTGTTTTTTTGCAACACTTTGGAGTAATTCTGATCACCTCATTGAGTATTGTGAAATTATAAGATTTAAAAGTTTCTACTGTAGTATGAAAGTATTTTTAAGATGATGTTGCAGGTCTCATATAAAATATGTAAATCCTCTTAGAAGCTGGAAATACTGTTCAGTAATTTAAAATTGTATTATGTTTGGATCATATGTCAGTTTGGAATAAATTGATTTATCAAGCAACTTGTGGTGACCACCAGTACATCAGTTATCTTTGGAAGAAAAATGGTTTCTATTTTTCTTCCAAACTTATGAGCTATGACTATAGGTCATAAGTTAAGTCAGTTAGTCATCCTGGATATACTGTGTTTCTGATGCTGTTTCCTTACATTTGATCTGGCTTCTCTCTTGTACATTTGAAGCTTATTTAGGAGTGTGTCAGAAGAAGCTGTCTCTCAAGCCTAAATTGTTAACCTCAAGGGCAGGGACCACGTTGTTATAATATGTTCAGAGCATGGCACAGGAGAGTGCTGCCTAGATAATAAAGGATGGTGATGAGTTCAAGTGGGTGACCTCACTCATCAGTCTGGACACCACAGGCAGAGAGCACATGCCACTGTTCTCAGAGTTTTTTCCTTGATGACCTCTCTGAAGCTACTCTTCACCTAATGCGAAGTCTTATTTATTTATTTATTTATTTTTACTTTAAAAAGGAAGTCTGTATCATAACTTGTCTACTTTTGTTTTGCAAGCATTCAGTTTTAAACAATTTAAAGTCATACCTGATCTTGTTTTTTATACTTAATACTTAACAGAGTCCTGGCATATACAGGAGTTTGCTAAATGCATGTTGAATCAAATTGAATTGGTACCTTTGACAGTGGGTAATCAGGTAGTTGACAACAAATTAAGATCTAGAATCCAGGTTTCCTGTCTCCCCCACTCCCTGCCCAGAGAAACAGTGGATTCCCAATGGCTCTCTGACCCTCACTCAGAATCCAGCCTGGTTTAGGGTTCCTGAAGATTTTAAGGCCAGGGTATTGATAAAAACACAGACTTGAATAGATAGTTAAGTTTGTAATTGAGTTTGATGTCAACTTGGGTTTGTAATTTAATTTGTAGTCTGGGGAATGCCTGGTTTCCTTCCACTTCAAGAAGTTTCTATCATTAAAAGGGTCCAGAGGAGCTGGGAAGCTGGAAACAGGATGACTTAAACTTCTTATTAAAAATGGACTTTCCTAATGATGGCTGAAGCCTTATAAAACAGCTATTTTGGTGCTTTTCCTGGACATGTCTAAGCCTGTGTTGCTCAATGCCAGTATAACAGGAATAAGAAACTATGTTCTGGAAGTTAAAACATCCATTTGAGAAAGATGGTAAATTTATTGGGAACATTTCAGGGCTGAAGCATGTTTGTAACTGTGAGATATGGCCTCAATTATTAATCATCATGAGAAACTGAATAGAGAGGACTCTGATATGCTAGATTAATGGCACTTGATTTTAGTACCCCAAACTGAAATCATCATCTATGAAAAGAGATTTACAATCTTTTCAGTAATTCAGCCCTGGCTATGTTATAGCCCCAGAACTCTGGCTTTAATTACTACAGATTTCATTTTACCTTCTCCTAGCTATGACATTTTGAAATCTGGTGAGAGTATTCAAATCATTTCAAATTTGATACTTTGAACTAAAGTCAACCCAGAACTGTGGGGTTAAGAAGGTTGTGAGCTTTTTAGGCCAGTGGGAAATGGTGGAGGGAAGATGTCATTTTTTGAGCACTTACTCTGTTTTAGGAATGTTAGCCCAATGTAGGTATCAGACGAGAAAGCTGAGACTTAGAGCAGTTAAATTTTTTTTTTGCCTACAGCTGCCCCACTATAAGATGTCAGCCAGGATCCGAACAAGCCTGAATGACTTCTAAGTCCTTATGGTTCTGACTCTGCCTTCAAGATTCCCTCCTGAGTTTTGTACATATTTAAATCTCCACAGCAGTGTTTTCCTCATGTGGCACTTACTCTGGTATTAAAGTTATGTCAAGTTTTGTTTTATCCCATTAGTCTATATTCTTATTAATGAATAGGGTTGTATTTTATGCAACTGGCATAATGCCTCTTACATATAGTAGACATTTTATAAAACTTATTGAACAAAATTGTTTAATAATCTGACATTGTTTCCTACTTGATGTAGATCTAGGGTTCAAAACTGTTCTTTCCCAAAATAATGCTAGTGGTTGATAGTTAAAATGTTAAATCTCATTTGAAATATTGTATCTTTCACTTCTATCAACACTTTTTTTTTCTGAGAAAACAACAGTATGTAAATAGTGATTTCTTTTTGTTATAAGGTAGGAAAAAATATTCAGAGGGGATACATATAAATAAATGAAAGTCCTACCCTTTGGGAGTTCATAGCCAAGTGACAGTGATGAGAGATAGTCATGATACTTATAATATAGGGTAGAATGTTCTAATGCCTAAAGAAAATATTCAAGTAGAGTTGTAAAAGTTTAGAGGAGAGGTGATTTTTTAAAATTCCAGTTTAGTTAACATGCAGTGTAATATTAGTTTCAAGTATACAATATAATGATTTAGCAATTCTGTACATTACTCAGTGCTCATCATGATAAGTGTTCTCTTAATCCCCTTCACCTTTTTCACCCATTCTTTCTGCACCATCCCCTCTGGTAACCATCTGTTCTCTGTTAAGAGTCTGTTTTTGTTTTTGTTTTTTTTTCTCTTTTTTCCCCTTTGTTACTTTGTTTTATTTCTTAAATTCCAAATATTATTGAAATCATATGGTATTTGTCTTTCTCTGACATATTCTCTAGATCCATCCATGGTGTTGCAAATGACAAGATTTTATTCTTTTTTATGGTTGAGTAATATTCCCGTGTGTGTGTGTGTGTGTGTGTGTGTGTGTGTGTGTGTTATAGTATTTATATGTCACATCTTTAAAAAAATGTTTATTTTTGAGAGAGATAGAGTGCAAGTGGAAGTGGGGCAGAGAGAGAGGGGGCCAGAGGATCCAAAACAGGCTCTACACTGAAAGTAGAGAGCCTGATGAGGGGCTTGAACTCATGAATCATAATATCATAACCCAAGCCAAAATCAGGAGTTAAATGCTTAACTGATTGAGCCACCCAGGTGCCCCACCACCAGTTTATCCAGTCATCTATACACGGACACTGGGGCTGATTCCATAATTTGGCTATTGTAAATAATGCTGCAGTAAACATAGAAGTACATATATCTTTTCAAATTGGTGTTTTTGTTTTCCCTGGGAAAATACCCAGTAGTGAAATTACTGGATCATAAGGTAATTCTATGTTAATATTACTGTTTTCCACAATGGCTGTACCAGTTTGCAGTATAGCCAATGGTACACGAGGGTTCCTTTTTTACACATTCTTGGGAACATTTGTGGATTCTTGTGTTTTTGATTTTAGCCACTCTGAGAGGTGTGAGGTGATACCTCATTGTAGTTTAAATTTTTAAAAAAATATATTTATTTTTGAGAGACAGAGTGCAAGTGAGGGAGGGGCAGAGAGAGAGGGAGACTTAGGTTCCAAGCTTTGAGCTGTCAGTGCAGAGAGCTGTCAGAGTGAGAGCAGAGGAAGGGCAGAGAGAAAGGGAAAGAGGGAGAGAATCCCAAGCAGGTTCTGCACTGTCTATGCAGTGCTCAAACTCACCAACTGTGAGATCATGACTTGAGCCAAAATCAAGAGTCAGATGCTTAAAAGACTGAGCCACCCAGGCACCCCCTCACTGTAGTTTTGACTTGCATTTTCCTGATGAATGATGTTGAGCATCTTTTCATGTGTCTGTTGGCCATCTGTAAAGGAGAGGTGATTTTTAATTTGCAAGGATCAGGGAAATGTTCATGAAAGAGGGGACATTTGACCTGGAACTTAGAAAGATGAGAATATTTTGACAGATTTCAAGGGAAGGGACTCCAGGCAGAGGAAACAATTTGAGAATAGTTATGGAGACATAAATGTCAAATGAACAATAATCAGTTTAATCTGACTGCAGTATAAGCATATTAAACACATTGAAAAGGTGAGATAGGAAAGGGTACTTGGGGAGAGGGTTTGGGGAGCTTTCTGTTGGATGTTATTTAAGTTCCTTTTTAAATAGTTTTACGGTACTGTAATTCTTCAGTGCCATAACAAAGAACTTGGATTTTATTAAATAAGCAGTTGTGTCTCAAGACTATTTTGAATTGTGATATTTTATCTTCCTTTGATATTCTCACAGGTATCATGGAGTAACATAATTAGAACTTCACTTTGTTTTTGTTTAAACATTTTTTGAATGTTTTTGAAGGAGTTTATTTTTGAAGGAGAGAGAGACAGAGCATGAACAGGGGAGGAGCAGAGAGAGAGGGAGACACAGAATCCAAAGTGGATTGCAGGCTCTGAGCTGTCAGCACAGAGCCAGATGCAGGGCTCGAACTACAAACTGTGAGATCATGACCTGAGCCGAAGTTGGATGCTTAACTGACTGAGCCACCCAGGTGCCCCTAAAGCTATACTTTCCAAACACAGATTCGAGAAGATTATTTTGGCAGCAATATGTAGCTTTATATGAAGTGGAAAAGTTAGGAGTCCATTACAGTAGTATAGATTAGAAAGTGGCGTAGAATAAACTGCTAGAGAATAGTAGAGATGAGAAAAAATTGCATAGGTTAGAAACAAAGACTTGTAAGATAATGACATCAATGGAAATAAGAATGAGACAAATTTAAGATGAATTTTAGAATTATATTTAATAGGGTAGTTGGTTGAATGTGCATGTATATATATTAATAGTGCTGCAAAGGGAGACTTTAAAGATAAGTTTAGAATTTAGAGGCTGGGGGAATTATAAGAAGGTTAAGAACATAATAGAACCAGAGGAATCAGTTGGTGAAGGCTATAAGAGGAGAAAGACAAGTGCTTTTTTGGTTGTGTTGAATTACTGGCAAAGAATTCAGGTCAATTGAAAAGGCTGGTATTATTTCTATACATGCAAAGCCTTAGTGAGGAAGGCACAGGTAGGGAAAACTACAAAAGGGAACATTATTTAATTTTCAATACCTATGAATCATAGATTCTGAATGACTCTATAATTAATAGATGTACTATGGTAATAAACACATATGCAGAAACAGAAACACATATACATATATATGTTTATGTATATATATAGAAACATACAAATATTCATGCAAAGATACCTGATAATTATTACCCCAATAAATTTAGAAAGTCCATCTGTGGTATTAGTAAAGAATGAGAGAGATTAAGTTTAGAATTAATTTCTATAAAATACATTTATTAAATGCCTGTTCCATTCTTGATATTATGTTGAATGCTAGGAGTGGATTGATGAATAAGTTCCTGTGTTTAGGGACTTCATAGTCTAGTAAGGTAGAATCATAAGTGCTCTGATACAGGAGCACAGAAAAGGGAACCAAATCAGATCTGGAAGTGGAAGGGTAAATTAGAAATGATTTTCCAGAAATGGTGACATCTGTTTTGAAGATAAGTAGGCAATAGCTAGAAAAAAATGTTGTGGATGGAAGATTCCATTCTTGGTAGAGGTTTAAAGACACATTCAAAGATTTACAAATAGTCTGTACAGCCAGAAAGAGGAGGATATTTGGGGAATTATAGGAGATGGAGTGAGAGAAGTAGTCAGGAGTAAATAATTATGAGTCTTGGGTTCAGAGGAATTTAAACCACCTCCTGAAAGCTGTAGAAACCATTGTAGGATTTGATTCAAGGGATTAATTTGAAAAAACTTGTATTTTAAGGAGAATATTTTGGTACAGGAATGAAAAATGGATTTGAAGAAAGTAAGATTGGAGGCAGGGATGTCTGTTAGAGGCCACTGCTGAAATCTGGGGCAGAAGATGAAAGCTTAAACTAAGGTAGCTGAGAAATTAAGGGAAAGAATAGATTTAAAAATAATTGAGAAGACAAATGACTTGGGACTTGGAGCCTGACTGATGAAGTAAGTGACAGAAAGGGATAAACTCAAATATTTGGTTTGGATATTTGAATCCTTCATGGGATCATTCAGTGAGGATATAGAAGTGAGATCAGATTTTGGGAAACAGATATTTCAGACTTTGGCATGTGAAAGTTGAGATTCTCTTTGTTTATCCAGGAAGAAATGTCTATTAGGCAACTCGGCTGAATGTCTTGAAGCAAGAGATATGGACTAGAGTTATCCTATAAGCTGATGTCATAGGTATGAGCACCAAACCCCAAGCATCATGAGATGAGGACTGAGGTTGGAGCTCTTGGGAAGACATTTAATTGATAATCAGAGGAATACATAGATGAGAAAGATAAGGAGAAGAAGTAAAAGGGGAAAAAAGAGAGGAACAATGTAATGGAAATAGAGTTTAAAGAAGGAGGAAATGTCATTAGTGTCAGTCTTTAAACAGGTATACTAAGAAATACAGGAAAAATATATTATATTTTGCATAAAGGTATAATCAGTGACCTTTGACCTGAGCAGCTTCACTAAAGCAGTATGGGCAGGGTTGAGTTTGGGATCAAATTGTCGCCAGTTATAAGGGGGAACAGATGAGTTAGGAATGAAAAATGAGATAGTAGGATGAGAACAGGTCAAGTCCTGGGAGGAGAACCAGATTGGGAGCCAAAATGAGCAGGGATTGATCCTGGAAGGAGGATTCATATTGATTCTGTTGGGATATGATATAGTTTTAGCTGGCATGGTTGTAGTTAGGATACCTTAGAGGCATTATACAACTTCTGAACCACACTTTTGAGACATACTTTCTCCTGACCAAACATTTCACATCCAGAGGGCAAATCAGAAATCCTGACCAGTTACATGCAGCTACTCATCTAGCATTAAACAGTTGAGAACTGTTCCAATACAGTGAGGCAAACTGTCTGTGGAAAGAGTAGTCTTTTATCATATACTACATAGGCCCAGAAATCAATAAGTGCTTGACAGTCTGGAAAGCATCCTTTTGATGATGAATCCAATGTCACTGAAAGTACTTAAATGCCTCAACAATGTTTGTCTTTTGTCAAAGAAAAATGTGGTTGTAAACTGGATGCACTAAGAAGGCTTGAAGCCCTTACTTTGCTGTCAGGGTAGACATGCCAAGGATATCATGTACATTTTTAGGGATAAATATCCAGCAGCATTAGTGAGGTAGTTAGGGAAGGTATTCCTGGAAATTCTAATTTGTTGAGGGAGGGACAGGAGACAAGGCTGCTACGTGTGGATGTCTAGCTTGGCTGGCTGTTCTTTGATCAGGTAGCTCTGGGGCAAAGGCAAGCAGGCTGACTCCATTCCTGGTTCATACCTGAGTCTGCTTCTCACCTACTTATTCCCCTTAGTCATCCATTTTCTCTGGTTATTGATCTTCAGTTTAGCTCTAGGCTATAACCCTGGATCCTCTGATACCAGACTTACTGTGTTTACCAGTGAATTACTAATAGCTGACTGTGGCTCACCTTCTTGGATCATATAATGTCTTATAAAGTGTACTCACTTGAGCAGAAATACACTTTGCTAAACCAGACTTGAGTAAAGGGTTTCATCCACTCTCATCACCGGAATGTTGATTGTAAAGATCTTGAGGCTCTTATCAATCCAGTTGTCTATCTATAACAATATGAAGAGATCTCTAAATCAGAACTTTAATAAGCAACAAAAGAATGCGTGGACAATGCCTGATTCCCCAGTCTGGAAGGATAACTACTTTAGTTCATGTAGTTCAATGCCACAAAGTACAAAGCGGGACAATGGCTTTTGATATAAATTTCCAGTTTTTTGGTGAAAACTCTTTGTCAAAGAGTTTTGTTGTCAAACAGTCAAAGAAAGTTTCTTTGACAAAGAAACTTGTCAAAGAAACAGTCTTTGTTCTGGTCTGGTTAGAATTTTCTTCTGTTGGCCAAGTTTAGCTGACCCTCCTCTGATCCTCTTCTGTGTGTTACCTGGTATTTTTGCCTACTTCCTACTGCCTGAGGATATAACCTTTTTTTTTTTTTTTTTTTTTTTTTTTTTGCTTAGAGATATTTTTTAGAATGAATTTTTTCCCATTGAACTGTGCAAAATGTTTAATTCATTTTGTTCTGTAAAATGTTGGTACCTGCTTTCTTCTTGCCTCTGAAGGCTTGTTGTTGTTGCCCTGTGTCTGCCTCTGCATTATCCCATTCATCTCTATCCTTGTGGCCCTTGCTTACTTTTGCCATGCAGCACTCTTTGTCCTGATCTGCATTGTCTTCACTGTGGTGTTGGTTAATAACTAAGACTTTAGAATGAGGCAGGCTGGAGTTTAATTTTAGTACTGTCTATTGCTTGCTATATGTGATCCTGGACAAATCAGTGGACATTTATATACTTTAATTTTCTCATCTCTGAAATGGAGTTATATTATATTATATTATATGCTATCTGCCTCATAAGTTGTTGTGAGGATTAAATGAGATAATACAAGTAGAGTACTTAGCACACTTAGCGTACTTAGCACACACACACTGGTGTATAGTAAGGGTTTCATCATTTTTAGTGTTTACTGGTTGAGTCCTAAACTAAATATGTGTTTCCTCCCCACTATTTTTCTTAAAGTTTGCTTGTTTATAATAGTACCCTCTACACCCAACATGGGGCTTGAACTCATGACCCCTAGATCAAGAGTCACATTCTCTTTTGACTGAGCCAAACAGACCCCCTTTACTCTTCACTGTTAAGTAGAAACAAAATATATGATGCTTTCTGTGTTTATACCATTAAATCTCCCCATTTCCAGAAGCAGCACTTCTTTCAACTATTCATGTTCAGTATTTGGGCCAGCTATTGCTTCTCTTATAGAGGATCCTATATTTCTCCTACTTTTCAGTCTTCAGTAAGGTACAGTTTCACATCCCTTACCTTCTTTTCTTCTTCCCTTACCCTTCATTAAAATTTTTTTTAAATGTTTATTTATTTTTGAGAGAGAGAGAGAGAGAGAGAGAGTGAGTGGGGGAGGGGCAGAGAGAGAGAGGGAGACACAGAATCCGAAGCAGGCTCCAGGCTCTGAGCTGTCAGCACAGAACCCAATGTGGGGCTTGAACTCAAGAACAGTGAAATCATGACCTAGGCTGAAATTGGATGCCCAACCAACTGAGCCATCCAGACGCCCCTCCTTTCCCCTCTTTTATTTCCTTTTTTTCTATCTTTATTTCTAACCCCCCCCCGTGTATTAGTTTTTAATTGCTGCATAATAAATTACACAAAGTCAGCTTAACATGATGCACATTTATCTCATAGCCTAAATAGATCAGGAATTTCTGCATAGCTTAGCAGGGCCTCTGTCCACAGTCTCACAGAGCTATAATCAAGGTGTTGGCTGGCCTTCATTCTCATCTGGAGATTCAACTGGGAAAAATTTTGCTTCCATACTCATTCAAGTTGGTGGTATTCATTTCCTCAAAGACGTGTTACTGAAGATCTAAGCTATTGTCTGGAGACCTTCCATAGTTCCTTGACACATGGGTTTCTGGGTATGGCTGCTTGCTTTATCAAGATGGCAAAGAGAATCTCTCACTTCAGTCTCCTAAGAGGCAGTATTGTACGATATAATGTAAAATGCGAGTGACATTCCATCACCTTCACTGTATTCTGTTTGCTAAAACAAGTCATAGGTGTCTTCTACATGGAAGAGGAGGGGGTTACACAAAGGTGAGAACACTAGGCAGTGGACAGTGTTCAGAGTGGGTGGTCATTGTAGGGTCTGTGTGCCACGCCAAGGTGCTTGGCAAATTATAAGATCATAGGAGGTACTGAACTCTTCTCTAACTTTGATCTTATTCATTGTAGGCACAAGATATCAAAATATCATACTATAATAGAGCTTGGGAAGATAGTGGAATAGGAAGACCCTGAACTTACCCCTTCTCATGTTTACAACTAGATATCATCCACATCCAAGTCAGTAAGACAGAGAGTGATTGGAAAACTGGCAGAACAAGCTCCACAACTAACTATAGAGAAGAAGCTGCATCTGAAAGTTTAGGACAGTCAAGAGGCAGAGGGAGGATGCCTGTAGGAGGAGGGGGAACTGCACTTGGAGAGGGCGGAGAATCCGGCCCTCGCACCATGGAGTTCACATGGGGAAAACTAACTCCTATAATATTTGGCTTTAAAACTTCTGGGTGGCAAGGTGGCACAGATATTTTTAGCTTAGACACAGGGCTGGGGCAAATTTTGCTCAAATTTTGCCTGTGGGTACACAGCTGCTGCCATCATGCACACTGTGCCACACCGAACCACCACACTGCACCCAGCCATGTTGCCCCCACCCACCATTGTGCACTGGGCCCAGCTATGCTCAGCCATCATCAAGCACCACGCCCAGCCTCATGCCCCTGGCCAGCCTGGAATGCAGGCCCCAGCTGCCACAGAACTTCAGGGTATCCAGAATGGGAACTAGTGGCTCAATGAAAAATTTTCTTTTTTTTTTTTTAATGTTTTATTCATTTCTAGGAGAGAGAGAGAGACAGCGTGAGCAGGGGAGGGTCAGAGAGAGAGGGAGTCACAGACTGAAACAGGCTCCGAGCTGGCAGTCAGCACAGAGCCCGACGCGGGGCTCGAACCCACGAACCGCGAGATCATGACCTAAGCGAAAGTCGGAAAGTCGGACGCTTAACCGACTAAGCCACCCAGGCGCCCCATCAATGAAAAATTTTCTAACACTGCCACCCCATTCCCAAATTGCCTGGTGGGCATGCCTGCTCAGAGCTGGTATGCTGTGTCCCATTAACACCACAAAGAGCCAGTAGGGCTCACAAAAGTCAGAGAGTCAGTGCAGACAATTGCACTGAAAGGAAAAGTGACTCAGACACAGTATCAGGGCATAAGCAACACACGTAGGATACTCTTCTGAAGCACGAGGTTCTGGTGAACAGGGAACATTGCCCTGCAAGGCACTTCAGGACCTCTTCTTCCTAAGTCATTGCTTTCAAAAGCAGAAGACATAGTTGACCCTTCCTTCCTTCCTTCCTTCCTTCCTTCCTTCCTTCCTCCCTTCCATCCTCCTTCCCTCCCTCCCAGCACACTGCAAGATATGAGATTCTATAAAGAAATAAACACTTAGAGGAGAAACTTCATACAGTGCATACAGTTTGGAATTTTTCAAGTATAGTTTCCTTGTAAAAAGTGCTACAGTAACAAAACACATTTAAAAAGAGTTCTTAGTAGAGAAACAGTAATATATACCAAACATAGTACACAACAAACAAAACATTTTTTAAAATTTATTTTGAGAAAGAGAGAGTGTGAGTGGGGGAGGGGCAGAGAGAGAGAGTGGGAGAGAAAGAATCCCAAGCAGACTCTGTGCTCTCTGCTTAGAGCTCAGCTTGGGGATTGATCCCCCAAACCATGAGTGTAATCCTGAACTTGGAATGTGTAGCCTTCAGAGTTAGTTTCTGGAATGGCATTTTGATCTTCCTCTTCTGAAATACTTCTCAATCAAGTTTAATGAAGCTTTGTATACAGACTCATTTTAATGGTTTTGTAGAGTTTCAATTTTGTCCAAATCTCCACATTCTTCAATCATTACATAAGTTTCTCAGCAGCCTGAAAGATGTTTGAAATGCATCCATAATAACCAGAATAATGTTTGTATCTTTTTCAGTTAAGAGATTCATCAATTGTTCCATTATGCCACAATGAGTGAGTTATACAGCCTGTTCAACTGTTCTGCCACTTGTATAGTTGGTCACAGCCCATACAGCTCTTTTTTGTGTCTTAAAGTCTTAGAGAGAACATCAGTGAGGAATGGTACTAATCCATGATTCATAACTTGCTGTATATGGTCTTGGTGACCAGCATGATGTTTGACATTGGGCACATAGCTTCCTTTTGAATATTAGTTTTGGGGTTCATTAGCAGGCTTGGAAGGACAGCAGTTGCTCCTACATCTTTTACAACCTGCTCTTCATCTACCCTAGTGACAATATTTCCTGTGGCTTTTAGTACAGGAGTCACAATGGGCAATTCAGGAGCTCCTAGAAGCTTTAGAAGTTGGGGTACAACTCCTATTTTCATGACCATTTCAATCCATTCATTTGGATCATCAGTAGGGTAGGAAATGGCCCAACAGGTATCTAATGATACATCTGGATCATCATGATGCAGGAGATGAACTAATTTAGGAAGAATCTGCTCAATACCATCTAAGAGACATTCAAGATTTTTGTTGTGATGAAGATTTAAAAGTGTCCAAGGAAGGTTATGTAAATAACCACATGCTAAACATTACATATCAGAAACTGTAAGGAGAGCCAACATCAGATCAACTGCATCATATTTGATAAACAAGTCTTGTGGAGCTGAACCATCACCTGCAATGCTTCCTAGCACCCCTACAACTTATTCACTGATGTGTGCATGGGAAGATGACAACAGAGAAATGGATGCTTGGGTACTACCTCTATCTACCACAAGTTTGGCCTGTTCTGATATTCTAGAAGCAATGTTAGTGAAGGCCCAAGCAGATTAAAACTGAATGGGGCTACAATCAGTTCTGTCCAAGAAGTACACAAATTTTGGAATCAAAAGCAGTCCAGATTATGTTGTCTATGGAAGGCTGTATTCCACTAGAAAGCAGTTTCCTATCAGCTTTAGTAGCTTGGAGCCAGCTTTCCAAATCATTGCTATTTATGCCTTTGACATTGTCATCAACAGACCAATTTACAGTGCCCTGGTTGTTGCAGTTTTCCTGCAGTGGAGAAGTAGAATCATCAGGAAATGATCTTACATTTCTCCTTTTCAGCATCTGGTCATCCTTCTTAGCTTTCTTCAGCTCCACATTAAATTCTATTCAGTGCCACCTCATTTCTGTACTGTCTTTCCCCTTTTTCTTGAATCTGTTATGGCAGGCAGCTGGTGAATTAGCATTTTTATTGGTGGACATGGTTATGAGACAAAGGGAAAAAGCTATACAGCTGGCTTAGGCTTCCACAGGACATGGTGTGGAGGCATACAGGCTGCAGGTCGGCTTCCCTCAAAATGTCCACAATGGCTCAGCCCAAAGACAGTGTTAATGGCTGACTTTCTTAACACAGAAAAACAGAAAGAGGCAGACAAAATGAAGAGACAGAGAAATTTAACACAAATAAAAGAAAAGGATAACACCACAAGTAGAGATCTAAGAGAAACAAATATAAGTAACATGCCTGATGGAGAATTTAAAGCAATGATCATAAGGATACTCACTGGACTTGAGAAAAAAGTAGAAGACATAAGTGAGACTTACACAGAGAAAAGGAGTAACATAGCAGAGATAAAGGGCTCAATAAATGAAATGAGAAACATACTTGACAGAATGAATTGAAGGATGCAAAAAGCATAGGAATGAATTAGTCACCTAGAAGACAGAATAATGGTAATGAATCAAGCTGGCCAAAAGAAAGAAAAAAGAGTTACACAAAACAAGAATAGACCGGGGGAACTCAATGACTCAATCAAACAGTAACATTTGTATTATAAGAATTCTAGAAGAAGAGAAAGAAAGGGGACAGAAATTTACTTGAAGACATAATAGCTGAAAACTTCCCTAATCTGGGGAAGGAAACAGATATCCAGATCCAGGAGGCATAGAGAACTATCAAAATCAACAAAAGCAGACCTATACCAAGACATATTGTAATTAATATAAAGAAAAAATCTTAAAGCCATAAGACAAAAAGAAGTCAGTAACTTACAAGGGGAAACCCATACTGGTGGCAGGAAAGTTTTCAACAGAAACTTTGCAAGCCAGAATCAAATGACATGGTATATTCAAAGTGCTGAATGGGAAAAATCGGCAGCCAAGAATACTTTATTCAGCAAGGCTATCATTCAGAATACAATGAGAGATAAAGCATTTTATCTTCTTTTGATATATCTATCTATCTATAGATAGATCAAAAAGATCTATCTATCTTTTTGAGAGACAAAAACTGAAGAAGTTTGTGACCAGTAAATCAGTCCTGCCAGAAATATTAAAGTGGACTCGTTGAGTGGAAATTAGAGACCGAAAGTGACAATATAAAGGTAGGATATGCAAAAGCAATGAAAATGAATATTTCTGTAAAAAATCAGTTAAGGAATTCACAAAAAAGAAATAAAATATAGTAGCATATACCTAAAATGTGGGGAGGAGAGAAGAATGGGTTCAAACTTAAATGACTATTAACTTAATATATACTGCTATATGCAGAAGAGGTGGTGTAAAAACCTAATGGTAACCATATATCAAAGACAACTAATAAACATGCAAGGAATAAAGAGAAAGAGATCCAAATATATCTCTAAAAAAATCAGCAAAACGAGAGAAAGACAAGAAAAGCCCAGAAAAAATCTTCAGAAACAGCTACAAACCAAGTAATAATTTGGTAATAAATACATATCTGTCACTAATTACTTTGAATGTAAATTGATTAATGTACCACTCAAAAGACAGAGTGACAGAATGGATAAAAAAGCAAGACCCATCCATATGTTGCTATGAGACCCTCATTTGAGACCTAAAGACACCTACATATTGTTACTAACATGCATAAAGAAACTCATTGATAACAGAGTACTAATAGTAGGGGACTTTAATACCCCACTTAGAATTATGGACAGGTCATCTAAGCAGAAAATCAACAGGCAAACAATGGCTTTGAATGAAACACTGGACCAGATGGACTTAATAGATATATTCAGAACATTTCATCCTAAAGCAGCAGAATACAAATTCTTTTCAAATACACATAGGACATTTTTCAGAATAGATCACATACTAGATCACAAATCAGGCCTCAAGTGCAGAAAGATTGAGGTCATACCATACCTATTTTCAGACCACAGCACTATGAAATTTGAAGTGAAACATAAACATAAAAAAAATTAGAAAGACCCTAAATACATTGAGGTTAAAGAACATCCTACTAAGGAATGAATGGGTTAACCAGGAAATTAAAGAAGAAATAAAAAAATATGGAAGCAAATGAAAATGAAAACATGACAGTCCAAAACCTATTGGGTGCAGCAAAGGTGGTCCTAAGAGGGAAGTATATTGCAATACAGGCCTACATCAAGAAGTAAGAAAATTCTCAAAAACACAACTTAACCTTATACCTAAATAAGCTAGGAAAAGAAGAGCAAATAAAGCCTACAGCCAGCAGAAGAAGGGAAATAACAAGATCAGAGCAGAAATAAATGATATGGAAACAAATAAGAAAAGGGACACCTGGGTGGCTCAGTTAGTTAAGCACCCGACTCTAGGTTTCAGCTCAGGTCATGATCTCATGGCCTTGTGGGCTCGAGCCTTGCATTGGGCTCTGTGTTGGCAGGGCAGAGCCTGCTTGGGATTCTCTCTCCTCTCTCTTTCTCTGCCCTTCATCTACTTGTGCTGTCTCTGTCTCTCTCTAAATAAATAAACTTAAAAAAAGTATGAATTAAAAAAACAGTAGAAACTAAGAACTGGTTCTTTGAGAGAATTAACAAAATTTATAAACTCCTAGCTAGGCTTATAAAAAAGAAACCAGGAAGGATCCCAATAAATAAAATTGTGAATGAAAAAGGAGAGTTCACAACCAATACCACAGAAATATAAACAATTATATGAGAATATTTTGAAAAATTATATGCCAACAAATAAGGCAATCTGGAAGAAATGGATAAATGCTTAGAAACATACAAGCCATCAAAACTGAAACAGGAAGAAATAGAAATTTTGAATAGACTGATAATCATCAAAGAAATGGAATCAGTAATCAAAAACCTTTGAACAAACAAAGGTCCAGGGCCAGATAGCTTCACAGGGGAATTCTATTATACATTTAAAGAAGAGTTAATACCTATTTTCTCAAACTGTTGCATAAAATAGAAATGGAAGGAAGGAAAACTTCCAGACTCATTCATTCTATGAGGCCAGCATTACCTTGATTCTAAAACCAGACAAAGACTGCACTAAAGAGAATTGCAGGTCAATATCCCTGATGAACATGGATATAAAAATTCTCAACAAGATAACCAGCAAATCGAATCAAATAGAACATTGAAAGAACTATTCACCACTGTCAAGTGGAGTTTGATCATCTCTGCAGGAGTGGTTCAATATTGAAATCTTTGCAATATTGATTTGCAGATCAACCAATGTAATATACTATCTTAATAAAAGAAAGGATAAGAATCATATGATCTTCTCAATAGGTGCAGAAAAAGCATTTGAGATAATACAGGAAGTATTCTTTTTTTTTTAAAATATGATTTATTGTCAAGTTAGCTAACATACAGTATATGTGCTCTTGGCTTCGGGAGTAGATTCCCATGATTTGTCGCTTACATACAACACCCAGTGCTCATCCCAACAAGTGCCCTCCTCAATGCCCATCACTCATTTCTCCCTCTCCCTTTCTCCATGCCCCCCTCCCATCAACCCTCAGTTTGTTTTCTGTATTTAAGAGTCTCTTATGGTTTGCCTCCCTCTCTGTTTGAAACTATTTTTCTCCCTTCCCTTCCCCCATGGTCTTCTGTTAAGTTTCTCAAGTTCCATATATGAGTGAAAACATATGATATCTGTCTTTCTCTGTTTGATTTATTTCACTTACCATATACCCTCCAGTTCCATTCATTTTGTTACAAATGGCAGCATTTCATTCTTTCTTGTTGCCAAGTAGTATTCCATTGTATATGTAAACCACATCTTCTTTATCCATTAATCAGTTGATGGACATTTGGGCTCTTTTCATAATTTGGCTGTTGTTGAAAGCACCGCTGTAAACATTGGAGTCCATATGCCCCTGTGAATCAGCACTCCTGTATCCTTTGGATAAATTCCTAGTAGTGCTATTGCTGGGTTATAGGGTAATTCTATTTTTAATTTTTTGAGGAACCTCAACACTGTTTTTCCAGAGCGGCTTCACCAGTTTGCATTCCCACCAACAGTGCAAGTTCCTGTTTTTCCATATCCTTGTCAATATATGTTGTTTCCTGAGTTGTTAATTTTAGCCACTCTGACTGGTGTAAGGTGGTATCTCGTGGTTTTGATTTGTATTTCCCTGATGAGTGATGTTGAGCATCTTATCACGTGTCTGTTGGCCATCTGGGTGTCTCCTTTGGAAAAGTGTCCATTTATGTCTTCTGCCCATTTCTTCACTGGATTATTTGTTGAGTTTGGTAAGTTCTTTATAGATTCTGGATACTAACCCTTTATCCGATATGTCATTTGCAAATATCTTCTTTCATTCCGTTGGTTGTCTTTTAGTTTTGTTGATTGTTTCTTTTGTAGTGCAGAAGTTTTGTATCTTGATGAGGTCCCAGTAGCTCATTTTTGCTTTTATTTATCTTGGTTTCAGAGACCTGTCAAGTAAGAAGTTGCTGTGGCTGAGGCCAAAGAGTTGTTGCCTGTTTTCTTCTCTAGGGTTTTAATGGCTTTAATACAGGAAGTATTCTTGATAAAAAAAAAAAAAAACCCTCAAATAAAGTAGGGATAGAGGGAATATACCTGAATATAATAAAGACTGTATATGAAAGACACACAGGTAATATCAGCCTCAGTGGGGCTTTTCCTCTATGACAGAGCTTTTCCTCTATGATAAGGAACAAACAGGGATATCCAATCTCCGCATTGCTATTTAACACAGTACTGGAAGTCCTAGCCTCAGCAATCAGACAACAAAAGTAAATAAAAGGCATCCAAATCTGTAAGGAAAAAGTCAAACTTTCACTATTCGCAGAGGACATGATATTCTATGTAAAAAAAACCCTGAAAGACTCAACCAAAAATAAATTGCTAGTTCTGATACTTTAATTCAGAAAAATTGCAGGATATAAAATCAATGTACAGGAATCTGTTGCATTTATGTACACAAATAATGAAACAACAGAAAGAGAAATCAAGGAATCAGTCCCATTTACAAATGCACCAGAAGCCATAAGATACCTAGGAATAAACCTAACCAAAGAAGTAAAAGTTTTCTGTACTCTGAAAACTATAGAACACTTATGAAAGAAATTGAAGATGACAGAAAGAAATGGAAAAACATTCCAGGCTAATGCACTGGAAGAACAAATATTGTTAAAATGCCTATATAATCCAAAGCAATCTATACATTTAATGCAATCTCTATCAAAATACCACAAGCATTTTTCATGGAGCTAGAACAAACTATTCTAAACTTTGTGTGGAACCACAAAAGACCCTGAATAGCCAAAGCAATCTTGAAAAAGCAAAGCAAAGCTGGAAGCATCACAATTCCAGATTTTAAGTTATATTACAAAGCTTTAGTCATCAAGATAGTATGGTACTGACACAAAAATAGACATGTAGATCAATGGAACAGAATAGAAAACCCAGTAATGGACCCAGAAATATATGGTCAATTAATCTTTGACAAAGCAGAAAGAATATCTAGTGGGAAAAGGATAGTCTCTTCAACAAATCATGTTGCGATAACTGGACAGCAACATAGGAAGAGTGAAACTGGACCACTTTCTTATGTCATACACAAAAATAAATTCAAAGTGGATTAAAGACTTACATGTAAAAATCCTAGAAGAGAACAGAGGCAATAACCTCTCTGACACTGGCCAAAGCAACTTTTTTTTTTGTAGCTGTCTCTTTAGGCAAGGGAAATAAAAGCAAAGCAAAAAAAGCAAAACAAAACAAAACCTATTGGAACTTTTGGGACTACATCAAAATAAAAAGCTTAGGCACAGAGAAAGAAACAATCAACAAAATAAAAGACATCATATGGAATGGGAGAAGATATTTGCAAATGCCATATCTGATAAATGATTAGTATCCAAATTATATAAAGAATGTATAAAACTCAATACCCCAAAAAACAAATAATCCAATTTAAAAAATGATCAGAAAACATGAACAGACATTTCTCCAAAGAAGATATCCAGATGGCCAATAGACACATGAAAAGATGCTCATCATCATTTACCATCAGGAAATGCAAATCAAAACTACAATGAGATATTGCCTCACATCTGTCAGAATAGTTAAAATCAATAGCATAAGAAACAATAGGTGTTGGTGAAGATGTGGAGAAAAAGGAGCCCTTGTGCACTGTTGGTGGGAATGGAAATTGATGCAACTGCAAAAAAAATGGGTAGATTCCTCAAAAAGTTAAAAATAGATGGACCCTATGATTCAGGAATCACAGTACTGGGTATTTATCCAAAGAGTACAAAAACACTGATTCAACAGGATACATATATACACCCGTATGTTTATTGCGGCGTTATTTATAATACTCAAATTATGGATGCAACCCACATGTCCATTGATAGATGAATGGATAAAGACGATGTGGTAAATATGTATATGAGGAAATATTACTAAGCCAAAAAAAAGAAAAGAGTGAAATCCTGACATTTGCAGCGACATGGGTGGATCTTAGAGAGTATAATGCTAAGAGAAATAAGTCAGGGAAAGACAAATACCATATGATTTCACTCATATGTAGAATTTAAGAAACAAAACAAATGAGCAAAGGGGAAAAAAAGAAAGAAACAGAAAAAAAGACTCTAATTATAGAGAACAGACTGATGGTTACTGAAGGGAAGGTGGGTGGGAGTTATGTTAAATAGATGATGAGGATTAAGAAGTGCACTTGTGATGAGCACTGGGTGATATGGAAGTGTTAAATCACTATAGTATATACCTGAAACTAATATAACATTTTATGTTAACTAACTGGAATTGAAATAAAAACTAAAAAATATAAATTAGAATCTATTCAAAAACCTCAAAAAAACAAAGCAAAAAATTGTACTACATCTAGAATTCTTGGAAAAATATGACAGCAATAGAAGATTTGACTGAAGAGTACTCTGAAAAGCCCTCTGGAAGCTAAGAAGCTTAGGAAAGGTCAACACATTTTGCAAAGATAGTTCAAAAAATGTGGTGTGTTGATCAAAATAGAAAGGACTTGTGATAGTCTAAGTGATATGATAATAGTAGATTAAAGTAGAGGGATAAACAAATTGTTAAGTAACAGTGTCTTAGATAGGTTGGAGTGAGCCTGTACGGCAACCACTAGTTGCATGGCGTTGTGCAGTAAAACTGGGTAGTCTGGAAGCAGGACGAGGAAATAAAAAGCTTAATTAGGGAAAGGGATTGACAAAGCAAGAACAGTGGATATTTAGAGAGTGAGGAATTCTAAATCTTATTACTATTGCAATTTGGCTTGTCTAGCTGAAGGTAGATAATTTTTTGTCAACCTCATCATGGATTATTTCAATTATATAGAAAAACACAAAATACATGTAATTTCTAATCATATTTAATAACTGCTAAAATTTCACATATTTCCTTTAAATATTCTTTTCTCATTCTAAAAATAGCTAAAACCATACCTCCTAAACTACCTCTGCTCTTTTTTTCTCAATAAAATTTAGAGGTTTGTAGTTGTTAATATAGTTGGTCAACCGGGTCAGTATGTATAATCTTAGAATGACATTTTAAAGAAGGAAATTCATTTACTCATTCATTAGCAAGTAATAGACATAAAGAAAGGAGAAAAGAATAAGAACAATCTCTGAGGACAGCAACTAATGCCCAGATGTTTTGCTGCAACATAACACACTTGATTTCAGAACAGGCATTAAAATACTTTAATATCTATTTAGCTTTAAAGGTTAAGGGCAGAAAAACAAATGTACTCTTCTGTGGAGGAGTTACACGGGAAGGCAAATGGAGTTCTTGTCTAGCCTGAACTATAAGAGATAATTGTTCATTAGAGAGTGTGAAGTCTGTTCTAAGCACAACCACATTCATTAGCCAGTTCCTTGCTTCCTGTCTGTAATGGGCATTAAGTTTCTCTCTGTTCAATGTGAATGAATTCTGGCTTTAGCACTACAGATTCTTTTCTGGGTTTTTAATATTCTGGCTTTGGTCTTTATTTTTTCTTTTTTGCATCTTCATTGAATAGGTGCAACCTCATGGCCAAATATAAATTATTTCTTAAGTGTTGTGCTCCAAATGTATGACAGGTTCTCATACAATATAGAGTATATATAGAAACCAAGCAAAAGCACATTAAACATGAAATATTTATATAAAACTATGCCTAAAATATATTTATGCTAACAAACATCATATTTTATTAATAATCATAAAAACCAAAAATTTAGGTCATCAACAAAATTCTAAGTTTATGATGTTTTGGAGACATGTCTATCAACTTAACTTATGTAAACGTTACAGTATTTAGGATGTCTGGGTAGCTCAGTCAGTTAAGCATCTGACTCTTGGTTTTGGCACAGGTCATGATCTCATGGCTCATGAGACTGAGCCCCAAGTCAGGCTATGACACATTCTGTGCCTGCTTGGGATTCTCTCTCTCCCTCCCTCTCTACTCCTCCCCCACTTATGTGTGTGCACTCTCTCTCTCTCTCTCAAATAAACATTAAAAAAAGAAAACTTCACAATATTTTGACAAAGCTTTAGATTCTGTATTGCGAGGTATCAGGGTCACCTCCAGATTTAGCCCTAGGTAGGGTCAGCTCAGTTTAAACTACATGGTTTAGGCTTATTTTCTGGGGTAGTAAATATCCTAACGCTTCCTCCTGATTACACTTGATAGGTAGATAAACCCCTCTAACAATAAGCTACTTAACCATACAAAAAGGGGCATGTGGGAAACAAAGTGTATATGTAACTTTCTGAGAGTGTTTTGTATGGGGGTAGGTGGGAATGGGTTACAAATGCATTTACAGGATTTTTTTTTTTTTTGAGAGAGAGAGAGAGAGAGTCTTAAGCAGGCTTCACACTTAGCATGGAGCCCATTGTGGAACTCGATCTCACCCCCATGAGATCATGACCTGAGCTGAAATCAGGAGTCAGACGCTTAACCAACTGAGCCACCCAGGTGCCCCTACAAATGCACTTATAGTATTATGAAAAGGAACCTAAAAATTCGTTCAATTCAAACAATATATATACTGAGAAGTTACTTGTACCTCTTACTGTGCTACCCTAAAGAGGAAAGGCAAATATGTGAAAATTCTTCCTCTTATAGTATTAAAGCAGATTGGTTAAACCCTTTAAGATGATATGGAGCTTTGTTCTTGTGGTGGAGTGGTGAGTTTGATTTGCTGGGTGATAGGCTTGAATATTTTAGGGTATTATGTCAATGAGAGACCTATAGAGCCTCTTGATTGATTAGATAGAGAGGGTATAAGAAACTTACTTGAAATAGTTAAGGAGTCAGTGATTTTCCTGGAGGTCAGCCCTGTGTAGGCTACATAGCATTGAGAAGCAAATGCCACAATCTAGGAAATTTCCATGAGGTTGGTCTCTGTCGAGGAAATTCTCATAGAAGCAGATATCTCTGGCAGCAGCAGAATCTAATATACTAACATTGTGATATTATCTTTTCAACAAGCAGGGAAGGAAAGGGCTCTCAATTTTAGTTTTTCCTTGGTATCTATAAGATTCAGCTTTGATAGTGTCCTTGGGCATATGATTTGTGATTAGCTGAATGAAGGGGACACTGGACTTTCTAGAATTTCTCATTCCTCCAAAATATACCCGAAACAACCATAAATGATGGTAAGGAAACTCAGCAAAGTCAGGAGCACTAGGTTTTAATTTCCATTTAGGATTTAAATGGAGATTTCTGATGTAAACCATGCACAAATACATAGACAGGCATATTTTCTGAAAGGCAGAGAATTATATGACCCTTGCACCATTCTATTCTCAAAGTATTTATTAAGCTCTTATTATGTGAGGAGCATAGTTCTGAACATTGGGAATATAAAGATGAACAGAATAAACCATTATTCCTATAAGTTTATATTCCTATAACCCTCCACTATAAGAACAGTTACAACAAAGTGATTAATGCTACAGTAGAGGAATAAACAAGATGCTGAGAAGGCATGAGAGAGGAAGCACTTAACTTTTCCTGGAGAGACTAGAAAAGGCTTCTCAAAGAGGGTTGCATTTGAATAGATTCTTTTTTTTTTTTAATGTTTTATTTATTTCTAGGAGAGAGAGAGACAGCGTGAGCAGGGGAGGGTCAGAGAGAGAGGGAGTCACAGACTGAAACAGGTTCCAGGCTCCGAGCTGGCAGTCAGCACAGAGCCCGACGTGGGGCTCGAACCCACGAACCGCGAGATCATGACCTAAGCGAAAGTCGGACGCTTAACCGACTAAGCCACCCAGGCGCCCCTGAATAGATTCTTAAAGAATGAATTAGTGTTCCAGTCTTCTCTTACAGACTAGAGAGGTAGCATATAAGAAAAGGCAGAAAATTCTGAAGCAGCCAAGAGACCAGGATGTGTCGCAGATATAACTTTTAATTTAACTTAATTTAATTCAATTACATTTAATTTAATAACTTAATTTATTCTAATTTTAATTTTATTTGAGTGTAATTGATACATAATGTTACATTAGTATACAGCTTAGTATTTCAACAACTCTATATATCATGCTATGCTCACCACAAGTGTGGGCTACCATCTGATGCCATATAACATGATTACAGTACCATTGACTATATTCTCTATGCTGTACCATTTATTCTTGTGACTTATTTATTCCATAACTGGAGGCCTGTGCCTCTCACTCTCTTTTACCCATTTTGCCTATTCCCTGACCCTGTTCCCTCTAGCAACCATCACTATGTTCTCTGTACTTATAGGTCTGATGCTGCTTTTTGTTTGTTTATTCATTTTGCTTTTTATATTCCACATATAAGTGAAATAATATGTTATTATTTGTCTTTCTCTGTTTGACTTATTTGAAAAAAGAACCCTCATGCACTGTTGGTATGAATGTAAATTGATACAGCCACTGTGGAAAACAGTATGCAGGTTCCTCAAAAAATTAAAAATAGAAATACCATATGATACAATAATTCCACTACTGGATATTTACCCAAAGAAAACAAAAACACTAATTTGAAAAATATATGTATTCCTATATTTATTGCAGAATTATTTACAATAGTGAAATTATGGAAGCAACCCAAGATGATTGGATAAAGAAGATGTGTTACATACACACACACACACCCCCCACAGAGCAATATTATGTAGCCATAAAAAGGATGAAATCTTGCCATTTGTGACAATATGGATGGACCTAGAGGATATTATGTGAATGCAGTTATAACTTTTTAAGGTAGACAGAAGCACAAATCCCAAAATGCTCTATTCTGGAGTTTGGACTTCAACCTGCGGATAATGGAGGCCTTTGAAGGGTTTGACTTCAAAAAGATGGAAAATGGAGGGTGGAGGCAATGGGTGATGCCAGATTCTGGATGACCAGTTAGAAAGTTAACGTCTTTTGATGAGAAATGATGGGGATTTAGGACTAAGGTAGAAGAACAGCATGGGATTCATCTCAACTTTCTGACTGTGAATCATTGTTTTATTAATCAAAAGAGAAGAGCCAATTTTGGGAAGGGAAAGGGTGGATTAAGTTTTGGATATCTACAGTTGAGATTCTGTGGGACATCTGGGTAGAGATCATCATGAAGCAGTTGGTAAAGTAAGCATGAGGTTCAAGAGAGTGATCCAGTTTGGAGATAATACAGTTGTTAATGTATGGAAGTTTTTGGAGACTTGAATAAGATTGTTCAGGAATCAGAGGAGAAGAACAAATATCCACCCATCCTGGCACTACTACCAGTTAAGGAGAGTAGTTAGTAGACAGAGCTGAGAAGGAATTATGGGAGAAGTAAAAAACTTTGGGAGAAAGTGGTGCCAGGAGGAAAAGGGAGTGGATAATTCAAAGCAGGTATTGGCTAATGGTATACAATGCTGTTGAGTGACAAAGCTTGAAAATGACACTGGGTTAGGCCATCATAAACCAAAAGAACAAGAATAGCTTTATTGAAATGGTAAACAAATAAGTTAACAGTTGGTTGAGGATTGAATAGGAAGGGAGGAAGTAATGCCTTCAGAGGCTTATGATTTTAACCTCCTGAACGCAAGAAAAAATATATATTTGTAGCTTGAGGGTGCTGAAGTTCTCAGAATTATACTTTTAAAAATAATAGAAGAAAATTGATATTTAGGAGAGTTCAGTAACCAGGTGTGGTGGCTAATGGACTAGGTTAAAAAAATCAGCTTTTTTGTTTTTATTTTGGTGTTGATATAAGGGTGTTTTAAAACTAGCTGTGACTTTTATGGGGTGCCTGGGTGGCTCAGTCAGCTAAACATCTGACTTCAGCTCAGGTCATGATCTCACAGTTCGTGAGTTCCAGCCCCACAACTGGCTCTGTGCTGACAGGTCAGAGCCTGGAGCCTGCTTCAGATTCTGTGTCTCCCTCTCTCTTTGCCCCTTCCCTCTCATACTTTGTCTTTCTTTTGCTCTCTCAAAAATAAATAAACATTAAAAAATTAAAAAAACAAAAATATAGCTGTGACTTTGGAATGTCTAAACCTGCCCAGAAGTGCCTTGAGAAACACTTGAGACAAAGGATGATTTAGGAAAGAATCCCCACTGCTATGGCATGCAGAGTATGACTAGATGTGTAAGATGATGAAGTTTAAATAATGACAAAGAAAGCTGAAAATCATTTAGCATCTTTGCTGACTCCAAGAAGCAAAAATAACCTGCCCTCTGGCAAACACATTTTCCCTTCTGAAATTCTGTCAAGTAAGTTCAGAGGGACATGAAAAGGAAAAAAAAAAAAAAAGAAAGAAATATATCTTGTAACATGTGCTGATATGGTTGCACAGCCCTTATTTCATAGATTGTACATGATGAATTTCAACACTATCTGATTTCTCTGGCATGTACATTGTGTAAAAGAGCTTGTAGAGGTACAACTTTATATTCATTCTAGAGAACTTGAGAAGGCATTGTACCAAAATGCGACTATAGATACTGTATAAGCAAGAAGAAATCTTTCCCTCAAAAATGAAGGTACTCCATAATAACATTCAAGGAAAATTGCACCCTTCAAGGCACTTTATACATTCATTCTTGCCAGCAACAAGAAATGCAGCCTAGATTTAGCATTTCATTTGGGGTATCACAGCCTTAGCTAGCTTTGAATGGGCTTGTTTTTTAGGAACTGAAGTAGTAGCTCATCATATATTTCTTAGCTTCTGAAATGATTGGTATTCCTCTCCTATCTAGCAGCTGTTAGAGGGTTTTTTATTTAACCAGTGAAGAGTTCCAAAAAAGAAGTGTTGTCCTGGATGTATTTTAAAAACACATTTCAGGCCTTTCCTTCTTAACTTGAAGTAGTAGATAAAAATCCCAAAGTGAAAATGACAAGATAACATTGTGACATTGACTCACAAAGGCATAAGGAATCTATAGATGCCCCTACATGTCAGCTCTCAAGGCAAACACTGCAACTGTAATACCTAATATCCAAGAGCTAAGGAAATTTGGTTAAAACCTTGATTCACTTCAATGCTTATGGAATCAAGTGTTCTGGGTAACTAAATTCCTTTTTAATTTTTTTTTTATGAGAGAGAGAGACAGAGAGAGAGAGAGACAGAGAGAGAAACAGAGAGAGAGAGAGAGAGAGAAAGCAGGGAAGGGAAGGGAGAAGGGAGTCACAGATCAGAAACAGGCTTCAGGCCCTGAGCTGCCAGCACAGAGCCCGATGTGGGGCTCTGAGGTCTGTGCCAAGGAGAGTGACTATAGTTGGTGGTTGCTGGCTATTTCCTATTATAGATCTTGTGATTAGTCTGTTTAATATGTTCTCAGAAACCCTGTCAAGTTTGTTTTTTTATTCTCAATCTTTTCTTAAGATAATTTACTATTGATATAATTTGTTCATTCAGTAGTCATTGTTTTTATTACTAGTATTTATTTATTTATTTATTTATTTTTACAAATAGTTTATTGTCAAATTAGTTTCCACATAACACTCAGTGCTCATCCCCATAAGTGTCCTCCTCTATGCCCATCCCCCCTCCCCCCCACATCCATCAGTCCTCAGTTTTTGTCAGCATTCAAGAGTCTCTCGTGGTTTGCCCCTCTCCCTTGCCCCCACCATTTCCCCCCTTCTTCTCCCTCTTGTTCCTCCGTCAAGTTCCTCAGTAGTCATTTTTTAAAAGTTTATTTATTTTGAGAGAGAGAGAGAGAGACAGAAAGAGAGAGAGAGAATCCCAAGCAGACTCTGTACTGTCATTGCAGAGCCCGACCCGATTTGGGGCTCGAACTCACGACCCATGAGATCATGACCTGAGCTGAAATCAGGAGTCAGACACTTAACCAACTGAGCCACCCAAGTGCCCCTCTCAATCTACCATTTAATCCTCAGGTGTTTGATATGGTTTGAATACTGAAGCTGTGAAAATGATACCAATTTGTAGGTAGTTTATAATTTAATGAGAAAAAAAGAGACTTGTACTGCTGAAAAGCTAACTGCCTGGGTGAATCTGGGCTCACCAGACAGCTTGCTAGCTGTATGATTTAAATGTATTTTGTCTCAATTTCATCCCCTGAAAAATGAAGATAACATTAATACTTACCTTATAGGGGTTGCTCTTCGTATCCCTACAGTGTTTAGATCAAGGCCATGCATGTGTTAGTTGTGATTGTTACCACCCTTTACTGTTCTTATTCTTGGATAGGCTCCAGAGTGCACCTGTAGCCCTGTGCATTTGGAGACATCTTAGTCAATTTGGGCTGCTGTAAAAGAATACCACAGACTGGTTGGCTTTTTATTTTTATTTATTTATTTATTTTGTTTTTTAATTTTTTTAANTTGGTTGATTTTGGCTCAGGTCATGATCCCAGGGTCATAAGATTGAGCCCTGTGTTGGGCTCTGTGCTGAGTGTGGAACCTGCTTAAGATTCTCCCTCTCTCTCCCTTTGCCCTACTCCCCTACTCATGTGCTCTCTCTCTCAAGTTAAAAACAAAACCAAATCAAAGATATAAATTTATTTCTCAAAATGGAGGCTGGAAGTTCAAGATCAGGATGTCAGCATGGTCTGGTAAAGATTCTTTTCTTGGTTTCCCTCTTTCTTGCTGTGTCCTCACATGGTGGAGAGAAATAGAGGGCTCTATCCTCTTCTTTCTATTAGGACACTAATTCAATCATGGGGCTCTACCCTTATGACCTCTTCTAAACCATATTACCTTCCAAAGGCCAAGTCTCCTAGCACTATCACATGAGGGTTAGGGTTTCCGTGTATAGTGTATGGGTTCATAGCAAGAGAGATTGGAGACTTCCCTTGGAGTGCATAGTCCTCAGTCCTCAGAATTTGTAAAGAGCTATCTCCTGAACATTTGGTGGTGCCTGACCTTTTATGTGTGAATATTCTTATATGGGGTTTATATGTTCTATTGTAAGAGATAGTGTGCTTCAAATAAATAAATAAAATAAGAAAAAGAAAAAATCCACAAAAGCATTCTGATATAGGTTGTTATGTTATCATTTGCTTCTCTATAGCCTTAACACTTAGAAAACAATTTCTGTTTACTAAATTACAGTAAATTGAGGGTTTCAATGGATTAATCAAGGTTTTCTATAATGTGCTTCAGTAGAAGACAATGAGTAATTACATCAATTGCAAAACATAAAAGTAAAGCAAAATATAATGAGAAAAGGCAATTTATTAGTGCTTTCACCGTGTTTCTTTGTATAGCTTGATGTATTCAGAGAGTAGCAATCCGATTAGCTTCCCCCTCCTCCAGGGGTAAGCAGTAACTGGAGGATTCTTTTGATCATTTTATTCATTTTGTGTTAAAACTATAGCACTTCTAATTTATAGACATATTGTGAATGTCAAGGAAGTGTCACCCAAATCATTGAAATACAGTGGAATTCATATGTTATATTTAAGTAACAGGTTGCCCTGGGCTCCAAGGGATGCACTCTTAAATAGAACTGGGATTTTGACTGTTCAATTTCAGCACTTTAAAGACACAGAATAATCAAGGTGAATTTCTTAAAGGAAGAGACTCGGAGGATAGAAAGGTAACTGTGATGTATTTCTGGAGAAGCCATTAAGTGGCAGATTGGCATACAGCTACATTTCAGATCCTGATTTGTTTGGTTTAATGTGAATCACTTTTTTTCCTTTTAAATTGAAGCCCAAATCCTATAATGGAGATACTTAAATGAACCCTCTGGGTCACTTAGGCATCTTTTTCAGCATTCCTCTGAGAAATTCAATAGTCTGTTATAAAAATTGAGTTTTATATGTTTCTGTCAATGCCTGAGGAAAAATTTGATTATCCTCCAGATTTTCCCAATCCTTTAACTAAATTGGATTATTTGCTGATTTACCCTTTACTTCCCAGTGCCATAGTAGTGTTTTAGTTGAAAACTTTATGGTATAAGCTGACAATATTATAAGATGTTTATCTTCCTAGGGAAAACATCATGGGAAGTTTTGCCTTTGGCCTTATATGGATCCATTTTGGAATTCTGCTTTGATTGCCTGTGACCTTATGCAAATGACATGATTTATGTTGGTTTCAGTCCCTTTGTAAGTACAGCAGGAATACTAATGATAACTTTGTGTGGGGTTTGGTCAGAATGAGTAGAGACAATGCATGTGGAAATACTCGGTTCTGAGTAGGCTCTCAATAAATGTAAATCACCTTCCATCTCTCCACCTCCCAAACCATGTTTTATTTATTGAGGGAACATATAACCAAGGATGTGTTTAGATCCAGGATCTTTTATCATGGGAGTCCAAAATAATGCATCTTAAATCAGTCTGTATCAAGAAGTAGACTAGTAGGAAATATACATCAAAGAGATTTATCACAAGGAATTGTCTTGTACAGTGTGAGGTGGCATAGCAAAGTCTGCAATTAATAGGACAGGCTGTCAAGAAGGGAAGAGACTAAAGCTGCTGTCTGTAAGTAAAATCTATTCTTCTTCAGAGAAGCCTCAGCTTTACTTTAAAGGCCTTTAAACTGACTCAGTCAAGCCCACTCAGATTATCTATAATAATCTCCCTTCCTTAAAGCCAACTGCTTATGGACTTTAATCACATCTATAGAATACTTTTACAGAAACACCTATATTAGTGTTTTGTTGAATACCTAGAGACCATAGCTGAGTTAGAACATACCAGGAAGATCATCACACCATCCATCTGGCCTCTCTGGATTCTTTTGTTAAAAGAAACTAGGCTACTTTTATTATAGTAAAATATGAGGCTCAGTGTTTTTTAAGCCAAATGGCAAAAGAACCATAAGGAAAAATTTGTGGTTTCATTTGTTGGAGTCAAATGTGAAGACGACTACAAAATAAGTGTTTTCTGCATACTATCAGAAATTATTTAATTTAAGGTCACCTGGTGGCTCAATCAGTTGAGCTTCTGACTTTGGCTCAGGTCATGATCTCGTGGTCCATGAGTTCGAGCCCTGCATCGGGCTCTTTGCTGACAGCTCAGAGCCTGGAGCCTGCTTCAGATTCTGTGTCTCCCACTCTCTCTGCTCTCCCCTGCTCACACTTTGTCTCTCAAAAATGAATAAATATTATAAAAAAATTTTAAAAAGAAATTATCCAAATTTTCCTTTAAAAGAGCCATCCATTGTATATGTATTAGCATAATGTACATAAGGCACACCATGCACCTGTTTCCCTCTCAGTCACTAGAGGCACTGCTCTTCTCCCTCCACCGCCATCTTCTTTCCTCATCCCCTGGGAAAGGACCTTTGAATTTTCTGACATTTTGAAATGATTGCACTATGGTACTGTGGATATTATATAGCTCATGGAGGTATAAAATCAGAGTTAAATCCTAGCTCTGATATTTCCTCACCATGTGACTATGGGTCCCTGTAATTCTCTGGTTCTCATTTGCCTTATCTGTAACATGGAGATAATACAGAATTTTTGGTTTGACAAGTAATTTAAATGAACTAAGAGAAGCAGATTTTTCTAATAAAGATCCTGGCACAGAGTAGGTACTCAATAAATGTTGGACCCTGAATGCTGAGTGTCTCTTTATGAGTTGGAGGTTGTGAACTGAATGAGACATAATTTCTAGATTGTACAGTCTTTTGAGATTAGCCCATGTACTTGTTTTCCTGCCTCTATTGCCGCAGTCTGCTTTCTTAGGCATTTTCTACTGTAGAGACAAGTTTTCCTGAGACATCCTTCATCCTGAATGAAGTGAAACTAAAGTTCCAGTATGTAGTCTAGTCTCACATTACAAGCCCTGGTTTCTGGCCTCATTATTTGTTGGATATAAGCTTTGATAAAATTCTTATTATGGAGTTGAAGAAAGCAGCAGTGTAGATCAGTGGGTTCTCTCATATTTATGGTCTAGACTGGAAGCTTGTTTTAAGTTACACTTGACAACTTTGGAATGCAATGCCACCCTCTGAATAACTCCAATTTTAGGCTCTGCTTTCTGTACTGAATGAAGGTCAATATTTCTATCTTTATTAAGTGCTAATGGTAGATGTTCACTGGGGAATAAGAATAATATCTTTAACTTTTGGAATTGGATATAGGTGGTAAAGTCTACCTATTTTCTATTTCATTCCCTTATTTAGAATAATGAACCATTCATTTTGTATATTCTTGTCATACAGTTTTATCTTTTCCCTTGTTTACTGAAATCATTAGAGTGGCTGGATGTGCACTAAATGTATATTTTATATATTCCTATTTTCCAGAGAAGAAGAGGAAACATTTTTTCTTCCTACTGCCATTGTTTTATTTTCTATGCAGTATAAGCACATTTTAATTGTATCATGAATTTCAGTGCCCATTAATAATATTTGTGATTTTAAACGAGGCTGTGAAAATGTCATCAGTTTTCATAGGTTCACCTGTAAATAAAAATGAGGGCAGAGCAGTAAGTATAAGAAATGTGTATGGAGAGGGAAAGGTGAAATCTGTACTTACTATTTGTATACTATGTATGTGGGTATCACTGTACTTTCATCTATGCTATCTTATTTAATGTCACCATGCCAAAGTAAAGACACTATAAAGCTCAAACATGTATTTTGTGGCATCAAGATGATTGTACATCTCTATTAGGAATCTTTTTCTTTTCAACTTACAAACAAACATTTAATATGTAGACCACAAGTTTACTGTTATATTTGAGCCAACATATTGAGTGCAGGTTCACAAAATGGGTCCCTAGAGGAAAATTTTTATGATAAAGAAGATGCATTCTTCTTCCTTGTCCTAACCACCTTGGCTCCTGTGGAGGTGCCCTCCCTCCACAAAGTACCAAATCAGTTCAAGGGCAAAAGTCCTTCTTATCTAATATGGAATTAGAAGACCCTTCTGATATTGCAAGGTATTCCTTTGTTTCCTGGGAACTAATTCCACCTCACGTGGATATTACTCCTCTTAACATCCAGTAGGTTCTGTGAGAAGTTAAAGCTAAGAAGTCTAATGCTTTTCCCTAAAGGTATTCCAGGGAGGAATCCAGACTATTGGTCACCACCACTTATACTTTTTCTATCTCAGTGGCTGTCATCAATGGTTCCTGAGGAAGAGGCCAGCTTGACAATCGGTCTTACAGTCTGGGGATTCCCCACAGCTACATTATTGATAACTCTTCTCTCTTTTTAATTATTAATTTAAAACAAATTCCAGTATAGTTAACACACAGTGTTTTGTTAGTTTCAGGTGTAAAATATAGTAATTCAATAGTCGTTTGCATCACTCAGTGCTCATCATGGTAAGTGTACTTTTTAATCTCTTTCACCTATTTCACCCACCCCCCACACCTTGCCTCATAACCATCAGTTTGTTGTCTATAGTTAAGAGTTTGTTTCTCAATTTGTCTCTCTCATTCTCTTTCTTTCCTTTGCTCATTTGTTTTGTTTCTTAAGTTCCACATATGAGTGAAATCATATGATATTTATCTTTTCTGCTTAGCATTATACCCTCTAGATCCATCCATCATGTTGCAAATGGCAGGATTTCATTCTTTTTTATGGCTAAATAATATTATATTGTGTATATATATACCACATCTTTATCCATTCATCAATTGATGAACATTTTGGTTCTTTCATAATTTGGCTATTGTAAATGATGTTTCAGGAAACATAGGGGTGCGTATATCCCTAGTGTTTTTATATTCTTTGGATAAATACCCAGTTGTATGATTACTGGATTATAGGGTAGTTCCATTTTTAACTTTCTGAGGAACCTCTAAACTGTTTTCCCTGGTAGTTGTACCAGTTTGCACTTCTTGCAACAGTGTACAAGTGTTCCTTTTTCTCCATATTCTTGCCAACATTTGTTTCTTGAGTATTTATTTATTTATTTTTAAATGTTTACTTATTTTTAAGACAGAGCATGAGCCCGGGAGGGGCAGAGAGAGATGGAGACACAGAATCTGAAGCAGGCTCCAAGCTCTGAGGTGTCAGCACAGAGCCTGACCCGGAGCTCAAACTCAATGACAGTGAGATCATGACCTGAGCTGAAGTCAGATGCTTAACCGACTGAACAACCCAAGTGCCCATCAGTTGTTGTTTTTTTAAAATATAATTTATCATCAAATTGGCTAACATACAGTATATAAATTGTGCTCTTGGTTTTTGGGGTAGATTCTTGTGGTTCATCGCTTACATACAACATCCAGTGCTTATCCCAAGAAGTGCCCTCCTCAATGTTCATCACCCATTTTCCCCTCTCCTCCAACCCCCATCTACTCTCAGTTTGTTCTCTGTATTTGAATCTCTTATGGTTTGCCTCCCTTCCTCTCCATCCGTAACTATTTTTTCCTCCTTCCCTTCCCTTATGGTCTTCTGTTAAGTTTATCAAGATCTACATATGAGTGAAAGCATATGATATCTGTCTTTCTCTGTTTGACTTTTTTCCATATTCCATTGAATACCTTCCAGTTTCATCCACGTTGCTGCAAATGGCATGATTTCATTCTTTCTCATTGCCATGTAGTATTTCATTGTATATATAAACCACATATTCTTTATCCATTCATCAGTTGATGCACATTTAGGCTCTTTCTATAATTTGGCTATTGTTGAAAGTGCTGCTATAAACATTGGGGTACCTGTTCCCTTATGAATCAGCACTCCTGTATCCTTTGGATAAATTCCTAGTAGTGCTATTGCTGGGTCATAGGGTAATTCTATTTTTAATTTTTTGAGGAACCTCCACTCTGTTTTCCAGAGGAGCTGCACTGGTTTTCAATACTACCAACAGTGCAAGAGGGTTTCTGTTTCTCCTCACCAGCACCTGTTGTTTCTTGAGTTGTTAATTTTAGCTACTCTGACTGGTATGAGGTGGTATCTCAGTGTGGTTTTGATTTTGTATTTCTCTGAAGATGAGTGATGTTGAACATCTTATCACGTGTCTGTTGGCCATCAGGATGCCTTCTTTGGAAAAGTGTCTATTCATGTCTTCTGCCCATTTCTTCACTGGATTATTTGTTTTTCAGGTGTTGAGTTTGGTAAGTTCTTTATAGATTTTTGGATACTAATCCTTTATCTGATATGTCATTTGAAAATATCTTCTCCCATTTAGGAGATTGTCTTTTAATTTTGTTGATTTTTTTTTTCACAGTGTAGAAGATTTTTATTTGGATGTAGTCCCAATAGTTTATTTTTGGTTTTGTTTCCCTTGCCTCAGGGAACCTACCTAGAAAACAGTTGCTATGACTGATGTCAAAGAAGTTACTGCCTGTATTCTCTTTTAGAATTTTTATAGTTTCAGGTCTCACATTTAGTTATTTAATCCATTTTGAATTTATTTTTGTGTATGGTGTAAGAAAGTGGTCTAATTTCATTCTTCTGCATGTCGCTGTCCAATTTTCTCAACCCTATGTGTTGAAGAGATTGGGTTTTTTTTTCTTTTTACATTTGATATTCTTTCCTGCTTTGTCAAAGATTAATTTGACAAAGACACAACATAGTTGTGTGTTTATTTCTGGGTTATCTACTATATTTCATTGATCTGTGTCTATTTTTTGTGTCACTACCATTCTGTTTTGATTACTGCAGCTTTGTACTATAACTTGAAGTCTGGATTTGTGATGCCTCTACCTTTGCTTTGCTTTTTCAAGATTGCTTTGGCTATTTGAGGTCTTTTCTAGTTCCATATACATTTTAGGACTGTTCTAGATCTGTGAAAAATGTTGGTGGTATTTTGATAGGGATTGCAGTAAATGTGTAGATTGCTTTGGGTAGTATAGACATTTTAACAATAGTTACTCTTGCAATCCATGAGCATGGAATATCTTTCCATTTTTTTGTGTGGTCTTTAATTTCTTTCATCAATGTTGTATAGTTTTCAGAGTACAGATCTTTGACCTCTTTGGTTAGGTTTGTTTCTAAGTATCTTATTATTTTTGGTGTAATTGTAAATGGGATTGTTTTCTTAATTTCTCTTTCTCCTGCTTCATTATTGGTGTAGAGAAATACAACGTAATTCTGTACATTGATTTTGTATCCTGCAACTTTACTGAATTCATTTATCAGTTCTAGCAGGGTTTTTTTCTGTGGAGTCTTTTGGATTTTCTATTTTAGTATCAAGTTGTCTGCAAATAGTGACAGTTTTACTTCTTCCTTATTGATTTGGATGCTTTTTATATCTTTTTGTTGTCCAATTTCTGTGGCTAGGACTTCCAGTACTATGTTAAATAACAGTGGTGAGGGTGGACATCCTTGTCTTGTTCCTAATATTAGGGGAAAAGCTCTCAGTTTTTCCCCATTAAGGGGGAACTATATTAGGTTTTTCATAGATGATCTTTATTATCCTGAGGTATTTTCCTTCTAAGCCTACTTCGTTGAGGGTTTTTATAATGTTGTACTTTGTCAAATGATTTTTTTGAATTTATTGAAATTATCATATGGTGTCTATCTCTTCTTTCGTTGATGTAATGTGTCACATTGATTGACTTGTGATTATTGAACCATCCTTGCATCCCATAGATAAATATCATTTGATCATGGTGTATGATGTTTCTAATGTGTTGTTGGTTTCCATTTGCTAATATTTTTTGAGGATCTTTGCATCTATGTTGATCACAGATATTGGCCTATAGTTCTCATTCTTAGCGGATCTATCTGGTTTTGGTATCAGAGTAATGCTGGTTTCATAGAAAGTTTTAGGAATTTTTTTTCTTCCTATTTTTTTGGAATAGTTCAAGAAGAATAGGTATTAACTCTTCTTTAAATTTTTGGTAGGATTCACCTGTGAAACTGAGAGCTTTTGATTACTGATAATTTCATTGCTGGTATTGGTCTGTTCACATTTTCTGTTTTTTCCTGATTCAGGTTTGGGAGGTTACACATTTTTAGGAATGTATTCATTTCTTCAAGGTTGTCCAGTTTGTTTGCATATAATTTTTCATAATATTCTCTTATCATCTTTGTATGTCTGTGGTTTTATTGTTATCTCTCCCTTTCATTTCTGAGTTTATTTATTTGACTCCAGTGCTGAGTCAGCTGACATTTAAAGCTCCAGGTTCCAAGTCCCACTGGTTATACAAACTCACAGAATTCAGCTCCTCTGGTTTTCAATTTTTTTTTTATGTTTTATTTATTTCTAGGAGAGAGAGAGAGAGAGAGAGAGAGAGACAGCGTGAGCAGGGGAGGGTCAGAGAGAGAGGGAGTCACAGACTGAAACAGGCTCCAGGCTCTGAGCTGGCAGTCAGCACAGAGCCCGACACAGGGCTCGAACCCACGGGCCCCTACGAACCGCGAGATCATGACCTAAGCGAAAGTCGGATGCTTAACCGACTAAGCCACCCAGGCGCCCCAGCTCCTCTGGTTTTCAAAGCCACACATTATGGGGATTCATCTTCACTGTTTGAGCTCTTGGCCTAATGGAACATTTCTCTGCCCTCTCCACACCTGGAGCTCCCTCCCTCCTGCGGGCAGCCTTCAACTATTCTGCCCTTCCTACTCTTTCAGATGCGGCTTCTTTTCTACATTTAGTTATGGAGTTTGTCCTGCTAGTCTTTGTATTACTCTCTGGTTTATTTACACAGATAAGTGATATCTAGTTGTAATCATGGGATGGGGTAGCTTAGGGTCCTCCTATTCCACCATCTTCCCAGGCTCCCTCCTCTATTAGGAATCTTTAGAGTTTCCAGGTACTAAATTTAGGTCACGCTAAGGGAGCAACAGATTGATCAATCACATGTCTTGAAAAACTCATGTTAAGGTTCATTCTGAATTTCATTTTTATTAAAGTTTTATAAGGTTTATATTTTATTACAGTGAAAATGAGAAGTAAATGAGAGAGACTCCAATGATTTGTTTGAATTTATTGAGGACATAATGTCATTGGTTGGAGTCCCGTAGGAAGTCTGGGAAATGAGGTAAGTTGTTCTAGTTGTTGATCTTCTATAAATGTTACTTATAGCAATGCTTATTAATTTAGTTACAGATATTTATTGAGTTTTTACTTTGTGCCTGCCAGTTCTTTGCTTTGTGGGTTAAAGGTTTTCAGGAGTCTTACTAGTAGAAAATGAACACAAGTAGAAGATGAATTCAGGTTAATAAGTGGAAGGGCATGACAAATTAGCAGGTACAGGGGGATAGTATAGTTCAAGGAAATGCAAGAAGGTAATGTCTCTGGTGTTTCTGTAGAGATCCACTAGGCACTGTGTGGGAATCACATCTTATAGGAGTAAAACCTTCCTCCCTACCTTCATGACATTGCTCATGTCAGTTCCCTCTGATAATTCCCCATTACTAATGTTTATCCCATCATTTTCTACTAGGGCTATTGGCTGCTTCCTCTAAATCATCTTGCTGCCTTCAGTCTTGATCATCTTGGATTTATTGTCCATAGAGCTGCTAAATGATCTTTCTGTACTCAAATATGGTCTTTTTCCTGTGTTTAAAACCCTTCTATATCTGTCTTCCCAGTGGCAACAAGACAAATCTAGACACTTCTTACATGTTATAGGAAGCTCTTATGATCCAATTCCTGTTTGATAAATCTTTATAATTTATATGTATATTCATCTGCATGAGTATACAAACGTGATATTTTGGGGGCAGAGATAGAATTATCATTACAGCAATGACTGCATTCATTCACAAGTGATACAATGAGAGCCAGATGTTATCCTGTATGTTGGGGAAAGGGAGAACCTTGAAATTATGAGTCTAGAAGTTTATATATAGGCTACATGCTGCCCCATCATTTCTTTAGGGAGGAAGAAAAACTCTTACTTTTTAGTTTTTAAAAATTTTTTACTCTCTAGTTAAAAATTCTTAATGTTTATTTGAGAGAGAGAGAGAAAGAGAGAGAGCAAGCAAGTGAGCACTCTCTGGGGATGGGGAAGAGAGAGAGGGAGAAATGGAATCCGAAGCAGGCTGGAGGCTCTAAGCTGTCAGCACAGAGCCCCATCTAGGGCTCTGAACTCAGGAACCATGAGATAATGACCTGAGCTGAAGTTGGACACTTAACCAATTGAGCCACCTAGGAACCCCTACTCTCTAGGTTTTATTTTTATTTTTTTTCAACATTTATTTATTTATTTANCAAAAAATTAACAATAGAACTCCCCTAGGACCCAGCAATAGCACTGCTAGGAATTTACCCAAGGGATATAGGAGTGCTGATGCATAGGGGCACATGTAGTCCAATGTTCATAGCAGCACTCTCAACAATAGTCAAATCATGGAAAGAGCCTTAGTGTCCATCAACTGATGAATGGATCAAAAAGATGTGGTTTTGCACAAAAATAAACTCAAAATGGATAAAGGACCTGAACGTGAGACAGGAAACTATCAACACCCTAGAGGAGAAAGCAGGAAACAACCTCCTTGACCTCCACCGCAGCAACTTCTTACTTGACACATCCCCAAAAGCAAGGGAATCAAGAGCAAAAATAAATGATTGGGACCTCATCAAGATTAAAAGCTTCTGCATAGCAAAGGAAACAACCCACAAAACTAATAGGCTACTCTCTAGCTTTTATAGTTCTTTGGGATCTAGAGGACTGACTTCAAGGCTCAGAATTTCATTCTCCTTAGATAAGGAAACAGAGAGAGAACTCTAAAATCTCTGGAGGTCTCTGGCTAGTCAATCACTCTTTTCTTTAAAAATTGTTTTAAATGAAAAAAAATTATTTCTGAGAGAGACAGCATGAGCAGGGGAGGGTCAGAGAGAGAGGGAGATACAGAATCTGAAACAGGCTCCAGGCTCTGAGCTGGCTGTCAGCACAGAGCCCAACATTGGACTCAAACTCATGAACCACAAGATCATAACCTGAGCCAAAGTTGGACGCTTAACTGACTGAGCCACCCAGGCGCTCCTAGTCAATCACTCTTTAACTTCCAAGATTTATTCTTTAACCTAGGTTCCAATTTTTTTTGGTCAGAAACATGGAACCATTCGCATTCCAGTTTCACAGTGCTCACCTTTCCAGGCTCATTCCCTATTACTTCTCTGCTCACACACTGTGCTCCATCACTGCTAAACTACTTGCTATGTAGTTTCAGCCTTTATGTCTTTGTTTATTTGTTCTAATATTATATCAATTTTTTTGCTCATTATTTCTATTAAGGAGAAATTTCCATACAATGAAATGTACTGATCTTAAGTCCATAATTTGGTAAGTTTTGATAAATGTAAGTGGCTGTGTAACACCACTCCAATCAAAATTTAACACATTAGTGACATAGCAGAAAGTTCCCTATGTGCCCTTTTTCTGTTAATTCCCCCCTCCTCTCATAGCAACTACTGTTCTGACTTATATCACTATTGAATAGTTTTCCCTGTACTTGAACTTCATATAAGTGGAATCATAGAGTATATACTCTTCTTTGTCTGGCTTCTTTAGTTTAACATAATATTTTTGAAATCACCAGCTTATTCTTTATGTGGAGTAGTTTCCATTGTATGAATATTGCACAATAAGTTTGTTTTATTCTTCTATGACAACATTGAGTTATTTCCAGTTTTTGTCTATTATGAATAGAGCTTCCATAAACCCTCTTATTCAATACCTTTTTTTTTGGTGGGCCTATCTTTTTGTTTTTCTTGGGTAAATACCTAGGGGGGCAATTGCTGGATTGTAAACAGAGTATATACTTAACTATATAAGAAACTGCCAAGGCACTTGTTGAGATGAGCACTGGGTGTTATATGGAAACCAACTTGACAATAAACTATTTAAGGAAGAAAAAAAACCCCAAGAAACTGCCAAATGTTATTCCAAAATGGTTGTATCTTCGTGCTCCATGCTTTCTGAACATGCAGTTTTCTCTAACTGGGAGATTCTTTTGACCCCTTCTTAATGAACTCTTTCTCATCTTTCAATTCATACCACAAGCATCACCTCCTCTGTGAAAGCTTTGAGAGAGCTGATTATACCATTTAGGCTGCTATTTTGTCTCATTCATCCCTTTTCATTTCAGCTCTCCCTGTCCACCCTCCCTCTAGGCCATGGAACGCAGGAATAGGGTCATATATATCTTACATACTCAAGATGTATTAGGAAAAGCTACCAATGTTGTATAGTATATGTCATTCTATAAACTTCTACTAAGCAGTTACCATGCTAGGTAGAATAGGTGATACATTTATAAATAAAGAAAGCTTATGACATTTACATGACAGTTTTGTTCACTGAGTGATGAAAGAATCTGATTGATAAAAGATGTTCTGTTGGGGATAAGGAAGTTTTGGCTGCCAAACCAGCTATCTGTTCCTCTTTTTGTTTATGTAGTGAAAATCCAAGGAAAGCTAGCAAAAGTCACATAGGGTTGAAATATTTACTGTTGCCTCAACAGGTAAGAATAAATAAAAAGAATATATATGGATTATTTAATATGTAAGATTACAAACATCATTATCCTCCAATTCAAATGGAGGAAAATGGTGCAACAAATTCTCTTATCTCTCTTATTACTACCATATTCCCCCCTTTTTATGTTATTTTTTGAATTTTAAGTATTTTATCTTTCATCCATCAAAGGATCGTGACTTTTTCTGTCTCCTGTGAAGGTGATCTACCCACAGAGCTTTCACTGACTAGACAGTGGGTGTTGTGTGGGCTGTGGAGCAAGATGAGAAGCAACATCCAGATAACATGTGTACCGAGGAGTAGATAACAGAAAATGCATTTATTCTAACTTTGTCATGTGCTTTCTAAAAAGGTGGGGGGGGGAGGTTGTCCTTCACAACAAGAAGCTGTTTTAATAGTTTGTTGTTTGAAGTCTGTTGAAGTTTCCTCTCCTCCACAATTCTCATGCAGGGAAGAAGAGTTATCATTATTTAATAGTAAGGTTGACATTTAATGAGAAAGCAGTTCTCAAAAGTGGATGAGTTTTAAAGATCTCAGCATGAATAAGTTGAAATATTAAAGGCAACACCTACCTATTAAAGATTGTTGCTAGCTTCAATTTACATAGTAAAGAGCACAGAAAACTTCTATGATTTCTTCATTCTTAACAATTTAATAATCAAACTATAGGACAATGCAGCACTCTAAGTCGGTGACTTTTAAGCTTTATTTTTCAGAGACACACTGAAGGCAGATGAGTAAGCTCATGTTCTACCAAAACCACCGTAGGAAAATATGCAGCACCATCCTTAGCTAATGTGCCAGTTTTTCTCAGAATACACAATCAGATGCTATTTCTATGAATTTCACTAACAGAGGTTGCTTAAAGGGCTTCTGGAACACTCTATGTTCATTATTTTAAAGTTTATTTATTTTAAGAGAGAAAGAGATCATATGTGTGAGAGAGCACACACGAGAGAGTACACACACAATTTAGGGAGGGGTAGAGAAAGGGAGAGAGAGAGAATCTTAAGTAGGCTCTGCACTGTCAGTGTGCACCCCTGTGTGGGGTTCAAACTCACAAACCATGAGATCATGACCTGAGCCGAAGTTGAATGGTTAACCAACTGAGCCACCCAGTGCCCATATGTTCATTCTTTAAATGAAGTAGAGGAAAGCTGATGGCTTGGCACTGAATTTACCAATACAGTATATGTGGTGTTTATTCATTGAGTGCTTTCTGTGTTCAAAATGCTATAGAATAAAACATTGACGATACTCCTTGGTTTTGGAGAAATTTTAGATTTTGATTATGCTTTGGAATAATTGAGTGACATGTACATATCAACATAAATATTGTAAATGCATATTTCAACAAAGCAGGCTTATGTGAGTCCTGAAATATGTTGAAAGGAAGTCTTTAAGTGTGATTATATTCTGAGCATAACCTACTTTAAAAATGAAACCTGGTTAAAAACTGAAAACCTTTTTTTCCTCTTAGACTTTTAGTTTGAATCAGTATTAAAGTGTAGATATATTTTTATTAAATTAAAAAGTAGAAGACTTTTGGGAAAGATGGCAGAGTAGGAGCATTCTAAGCTTACCTCGTTCAACAACTAACTAGTAGAAAGTTGTTTTTATGGGAAGATCAATTCCCATAAAATTTGGTTTGAAAACTAGAAGGGCCTAACAATCAGTGGGGCTTAACACCTGGAACTTTTAAAAATTAGTGGGCTGGGCTCTGGGAGAGCTAGGAGGCAGAGGCTCCACCCTTAAACAGCACAACAAACAGTCCCACAGAGATCCAGGATAGAAACAACAGTTTTTTTTAATAGTTTATTGTCAAGTTGGTTTCCATATAACACCCAGTGCTCATCCCCACAAGTTCCCTCCTCCATGCCCATCACCCCCATTCCCCTCCACCCCTTTCCATCTACCCTTAGTTTGTTCTCTGCATTCAAAAGTCTCTCATGGTTTGTCTCCCTCCCTCTCCCCCCCACTATTTTTCCCCTTCTTCTCACCCATGTTTCTCCATTAAGTTCCTCCTAATCCTCCTATACGTGCAAACATACGGTATTTGTCCTAGAAGCAACAGTTTGAAGAACATCTGGGGCATACTGGAAGGTTTATTTAGTAATCTCAGAGCATGTGCTGGGGGTGTAGAGATCTTTGGGGAATTTCTCTAAGAACAAAAGAACTGGCGAGTGCCATTTCCCCTCCTGCTCCCCACCCCCTCAGGCATCTACTAGAATCAGCAGAGCATGAACACTCACCATCCAGCTTGTTAAAGTGCATCCCTGCCTCCTCTTCCCCACCACCGTGTTCTCCTCTGGACACACCTCCTCCAATATACCCTTGGCCTGAGCTCATCCACAGCGGTGCCATATGCCTGGCAGTATGTGACCATCCCTGATGGGCCAGTGTAAATCCAAAGTGACTTCTGTCCTGGGGAGAGGAGAAGATAACCACACACACCAATCAACTGTGGTTCATTCCAGTAGCTGGCTGTAGTCAGGTGTCTGGTTTGACTACAGACCCTGTCTCCCAATGAAAGCTTCTCAAGGGACAACAGAGGAAATGTGCCGTGCAGGTCAGTGCAACTCTATCTCTCCTGGTATGACTCAACTCAAGCCCAAGGAGGTCACAGAAGTAATGATTATAAAGATGGTCACTGGACTTGAGCAAAAAGTGGAGGATCTCAGTAGAACTCTTAACAAAGAATTAGAAAATAATAAAAAGAAAAGAAAAGAAAAGAACTGATCAGAGATGAACTCAGTAGCTGAAGTTATGAACACATTAGAGGGAATAAATAGTAAACTAGAGGAAGCAGATGGATCAGCAACCTGGAAGACAGAGTAATGGAAAGCAATCAAGTTGAACAGCAAAGAGAAAAAAATTATACAAAATGAAAATACTCAAGGGAACTTAGTGACACCATCAAGTGTAATAACATTTGCATTATAGGGATCCTGGAAGAAGAGAAAACTTCTCAAATCTGGAGATGGAAATGAAAATCCAGATCTAGGAAGCACAGAGATCCCCAATAAAATCAACCCAAGGAGGTCTACACTGAGACACACAGTAATTAAAATGGCAAAAAGTAGTGATAAAGATAATTTTAAAAGCAACAAGAGAAAATAGTTAATTCTAAGAGAAACTCCATAAGGCTATAGGCTGATTTTTCAGTAGAATCTTTGCAGACCAGAGTGAGTGACATGATATATTCAGAATACTAAAAGAAAGAAAGAAACAAATAAATCCTGCAGCCAAGAATGCTCTAACCAGTAAGGCTATCATTCAGAACAGAAGGAGAAATAAAGAGTTACCCAGACAAACAAACGTTAAGGAATTCATGACCACTAAACCAGCCCTACAAGAAATGTTAAAGGGGACTCTAAGTGGAGAAGAAAGACAATAAGTAGAAATAAGAAGAGCTTCTGCACAGCAAAGGAAACAATCAACAAAATTAAAAGACAGCCTACTGAGTGGAAGAAGATATTTGTAAATGAAGTATCTGATAAAGGGTTTGTATCCAAAATATATAAGGAACTTACAAAACACCAAAAAAAATTTCAGTTTAAAAGTGGGCAGAAGACATGGACAGACATTTCTCCAAAGAGGACATACAGATGGCCAACAGACACAAGAAAAGATTCTTAATGTCAGGGAATGCAATTCAACACCACAATGAGATAACACCTCAAACCTGTTAGAATGGCTCAAATAAAAACCACAAGAAATAACAGGTGCTAGCAAGGGTGTAGAGAAAAAGGAACTGTTGTGCATTGTTGGTGGGAATGCAAATTGGTGCAGCCACTGTGGAAAACAGTATGGAGGTTCCTCAAAAAATTGAAAATTGAATTACCATATAATCCAGTAATTCCACTACTGATGGTTTACCCATAGTATGTGAAAACATTAATTGGAAAAGATGTATACACTCCTATGTTTATTGCAGCATTATTTACAATAGCCAGATTATGGAAACAACTTAAGTGACCATCAGTAGATGAATGGATAAGGAAGATGTGAAATCAATCAATCTGTCTATCTGTCCATCCATCCATCAATCCGTCTATCCATCCAGAATGAAATATTAGCCATAAAAGAGAATGAAATTTTGTCTTTTGCAACAACATGAATTGATCTAGAAGAGTATAATGTTAAGTGAAATAAGTCAGTCAGAGAAAGACAAATACCATATGATCTCACTCATCTGTGGAATTTAAGAAACACAAACTAACAAAGAAAACAAAAGAGACAAACCCCAAAAGAGATTCTTAACTATAGAGAATAAACTGATGGTTGCCAGAGGGGAGGTAGGTGGGAGATGGTTGAAATAGGTTAAGGAAGGGGGCGCTTGGGTGGCTCAGTGGGTTAAGCATCAGACTTGGGCTCAGGTCATGATCTCTCAGTGGTGAGTTCAAGCCCTCTGTCAGGCTGTGTGCTGGCAGCTCAGAGTCTGGAGCTTGCTTTGGATTCTGTGTCTCCCTTGCTGTCTGTCCCTCCCCCACTCAAACTCTGTCTCTGTCTCTCAAAAATAAATAAAACGTTAAAAAAAACTTTAAAAAAGAAATAGGTAAAGGAGATTAAGAATACAATCTCACATAGAAAATAACCAATCCCCAATAAAGCTATATGACAGTAATTTTTAGTAGACAATTTAAGTAATATGTGTTAAAATGGAAACATGCTGTTAAATAGATTTTTATTTAAAAAATAAAAAAACCTTATGACCCCTGAGTGGCTAAGTTGGTTAAGCATCCGAATCTTGATTTCTGCTTAGGTCAGGATCTCACAGTTTGAGCCCTGCATTGGGCTTCATGCTGACAGCATGGAGCCTGCTTGAGATTCTCTCCCTCTCTCTGCCCTTCCCCTGATCATTCTCTCTTTCTCTCAAAATGAAAAAAGAAAACTTAAAACAATGTTTATATTTAAAAAAAGAAAAATAGCCTTATTTTTTTAAATTATATACACTTCAGAAAGTACATAGAAAAAGAGGATAAAAATCACCTATAGTTCCAATAATCAGAGAGAATTGTTGTTCATTCTATCCTTTGTATGTTTGTATATATATGTGTTCATGTATATATGTGTGTAGTCACACACATATATGATATATTAACCATAAAATGAGATTACAGATTTCTGTAACCTTCTTTTTTAAAATTTAGCAATATATCACAAACATACTTCTATTTCACTAAATAAAAACTTACACATAATTTCAATTGGTGAAATGAAAACACACACCTATTGTGTAGTTGTTTGTAATATATATAATTAATTCCTTATTGTCAGACATTAGCTTGTTTCAAGTGCTATGATGAACATCCCATGTGTTTGTGCTACATCTTTAGGTCAGACTCCAGAAATAGAAATTTTGGGTCAAATGATATGCTCTTCATGGTTTTTCACATGTTGACACACTACCCTTCATAAAACTTGTACAGTTTATATCTCAGCATTTCTTTGCCCCCTAAAGTAAAGGAATGTTCATTTCCATGAAACCTTGAAAGTACAGGCAATTGCCATTAAAAAGGACTCAAAATAGCTTATAGAATAGTTGATGAAAAAATAATTTTCTTATTGTTGTTTGAATTTTTATTTCTTTCATTAGTAAGGAGGTTGATATTTATGATATGTTTTTGATCACCTATATTTCTTTTGTGTAGTTCTTCATTTGCATATTGTTTGTTCATGCCATTTGCCCATTTTTTTCTATTTAACATTAATTTTTCATTATTAGTTTATAAGAACTCTTACTATGTTGATGATAACTCTTTATCATTCATGCCCTATTAAAGAAGTGATTAGGTCTCTATCATATTTTGCATTCTATTATTTTTACATAACATTATTTCATATATGCATTAGTGAACTGATAGAAATCAAAAACTTGTTCTTTAGAAAGCAGTACAATATTACATCTCACACATATATTTCTTATTTTCAAATTTAAGCAATGTATGGACACTTACCGAATTTCCACAGATATCCTCAGTGTTGAAATAGTATTTTTATTCAGAGCCTAACTAAAATGTGTGTCAACATCAAACTTGGGTTGCAGTGCTTAGTTATAGGATCTAGGCAGCAATAAAAGTGGAGTAAATTAACAAGTAAAATACAGCAGAGCTGTAAAACTAATGCCATTCATGTTAACAGTCACCGATGTTGCTTTGCTTAAACTAAGTCATTACTTAAAAGCATTAACATAAGGCTGACTATTAGTGTGTATTTTCAAGTTCTTCATTATTATACTACATTGTAAGGGTGTGAGAATTCAATTTTTCTACAGCGTTTCTTTATTTAAACTGTTGTGAATATTTTATTAACACAGCAAATGAATTTGACCCCCACTTGGAGTAAATAATTCACCCAGTGGTCCTAAATTAAAAGATGGTAATAGATGATTGAAAAACATACTCATGTTATTTTTTTGAAATTCTTATCCAAATATAAACAAAATATTTAACAATTATTGTAGAAAACACTTAGATGGTAGTTTGAAAACTTCTGATCTGAGATCAAATTTCCCTTTGCTCTTCTCCTATGATATTTAGGTTGAGAAAAAATACATGAAATGCTATAGAAGAAGAAGTCAATCATGAAAGGTTTTATCTCAATAAAATTATCATTGGAAATCTGTGATTTGGAAATATACAATTCATTTCTTAATCCTACAACAATTTGAGCATACTTTTATTACTATACTTATGTAGTGCATTATAATGTTACATGTATGTTTGTTAATAGATCATCACCTCCTATAGAAACTATTTTTTATCAGTGTATCTTCAGCACCTAACAAGTGTCTACCTTGCTCATTTGAAGTGCCCAATAAACATATATTTTACTGGGCTATCGTATCCCTATTGTATTTAAAATAAATGAGTTTAAAAAGTTGATAGCGATCTCTAGGTGGCTCAGTTGGTTAAGCACCAACACCCAAAAAACCAAACAACCCAGTTAAGAACCTAGTTAAGTGGGCAGAAGACACAAATAGACATTTTCCCAAAGAAGACATCTAGATGGCTAACAGACACATGAAAAGATGCTCAACATCATTGATCATCAGGGATATACAAATCAAAACTACAATGAGATATCACCTCACACCTGTCAGAATGGTTAAAATTAACAAGACAAGAAACAACAGGTGTTGGCGGGAATGCAGAGAAAGGTAGCCTTCTTGTACTGTTGGTGGTAATGCAAACACTTGCAGCCACTCTGGAGAACAGTGTGAAGGTTCCTAGAGAAGTTAAAAATAGAACTACCCTATGACCCAGAAATTTCACTATTAGGTATTTACCCAAAGATTATAAAAATATAGATTTGAAGGGGATACACGCACCTCAGTGTTTATAGCAGCATTATCGACAATAGCCAAACTATGGAGAGAGCGCGCGCGCACACATACGCACACACACACACACACACACACACAGGAATATTATTCAGCGTTGGGAGCTATTTTCTGGGTGGCAGGAAAGACAAGAGTGTTTCCCCGGGTCCCAGGACGTCTTTAGGAGCCGGGGATGGTGCAGGTGAACGAGTCAGGAATTTGGAGGTCTGGGGTCTCCATAATCTCGCTAGGGCCTCCAAAATGTTATGCTGAGAGACACAGAGACCAACCAAGACCACTGAAGCTGAATTAAGGGAATCTTTATTACCGGCCAGGACTGCACAGGATTATCACAGAACTCTAAATGTGCAGCCTCGAGTCCAAGGACATAGGGCTTTTTATAATAAGCAAGCAGGCAAGCTAAAGGCAAGCAATCCTGTATATCAATTACGATTATGATAACCATTTGGGACAGCTACAGAGGATGGGAGCCCTGGTTGTAAGGAACCCATGCTTTCCATAGTAGCATTTATTGCCCTCAGATCTTGCGACAATCTCCATTTACCTGATTTTTTCCCAATAACAAAAATGGGAGTATTTCATGGACTATTGGAAGGCTCGATATGTCCTTCCTTAAGCTGTTCTATAAGTTGTCTTGCTGCTGCTATTTTCTCAGAAGTTAGAAGTTAAGGGCTGTTGTTCTACCCAAACAGGAGCATCTGACTTCCAGATTGTTGGGTCAGCAGAAAAGGAACAATAACCCCTTCTACAAATTTGGTTAGCCAATCTTTTTTTGGTCCATTTGGGTTTTATATTTATGGGAGTTATTATACCTTGTGTCNATTGTTGGGTCAGCAGAAAAGGAACAATAACCCCTTCTACAAATTTGGTTAGCCAATCTTTTTTTGGTCCATTTGGGTTTTATATTTATGGAGTTATTATACCTTGTGTCTGGTCCAACCTTTTGTTGGGATAAAGCCCCATTTGTAACATCTGACTAGCGACCTTGTCATCTGGGGTGTAAAGTGACATTCCCATTTGGGATAATGTCTCATCTCCATAAAGAAAAAGATGGAAGGAATAACATAGGGACCAAAAGTTCCTGAATTGTCTTCCTCATCTGACCATTTTAGAATTTGAGAGCTTTTTGCCACATTAGAAGCCTGTCCTATACCCACAAGAGTAACAGGAGCATTCTGAGTTGGCCAAGCTGAGGGCCAATCTTTTCCTGCAATGCAGGAGACATCTGCTTGGTGTCTAGAAGTCCTTGAATAGGAATTCCCTGAATCTGCAATACTTCAGTGCGCCTAGAGGCTTTAATCTCTTGTATCCAAAAGGCCACATCGCTAGAGCCAAAGTCTCCTCCTCTGGGGGCATTAGTGTCATCTTTCCTATGTGATAATAAGGCAAGAATAGTAACTGGGCAATTCTCTGATCCTTAAAAATTTGCTTAGTGGAAGAAGGAGGAGAGACCAGCACTTTGATCTCTTCCTGATAATCAGCGTCAACCACCCCAGGGATTATAGTAATCCCCTGAAGGGAGATGGAGTCCCGTCCCAATATTAGTCCCACTACCCCAGGGGGCAGGGGCCCCTTTACACTGGTGGGAATAGTTACAGGAGGTGAATAAGCATTAGTATTGTGCTGGCGGTGGAATGGAGGTCCAGTTCTGTGCTGCCTGGGGTTGCCCTATAGAGCTCAGAGACTGATTGGGATTGGTGAACGGATTGAGAAGGCTGAGGGATGTTGCCCCAATTAGTGTCAGGGCCTGCGGCTGGCCCCTCAATCCATTTCCCTGGTCCTGAGATTCTTGGAGATTGGTTTCCAGTGGTTGGCCATTTTTGTGAAATTTAGGTTTACAATCTTTGGCCCAGTGAAAGCACTTTTGACACCTAGGGCATATAGTCCTGGGCGTGTTGTTATTATTTATCACCTGAGGAACAGGTGTGGTTGGCAGAGAGGTAATTGCTTTCTTGTAGGGCATTTCCTGCTGAAATGTCCCACTTGCCCACAAGAATAACAATTAAGCCTTGAGGAAGGTTTTTCGCTCTTAGTATCTCCTGACTGCCCTAAAGACCTGACATATTAAGAGTATGTTTCTCCTTTTAAAGCTGCTGCGATAGCCATGCCCTGGATAAAGGCAGGACTTATATCCATGCATTGTTTGACATAATCATTTAAGGTGCCTGTTTTTCTTATGGGTCGTTATAAGGATTGGCAGGTAGAAGAGGCATTTTCAAATGCTAGTTATTTAATGAGAATGTCCGCTGCCTCATCATTAGTTATCACTCTTCTAACAGCTTATATGAGTCTATATACAAAATCTGCATAGCTTTCATCTGATCACTGTCAGATTTCTCCCAAGGTAGAGGCTCTGCCTGTTGCAATTGGCAAAGCTCTCCATGTGTTATAGGCGTAATCAGTGACCTGCTGTAAGGTGACCCTGTCAAGATACATTTGAGCTTGAGCAGTGTCAAAATCACCCTCACCCAGGAGTTTATCAAGGGTAATGTCTCTCCTATTCATCCTTTTATTTATTACTACTCTTTTTCTAGCTAAGTCATCATATTCCACTTTCCATAGCAGATATTGGCCTCCTGACAGGCATGCTTCTGCAGCCTGAATCCAGTCATAAGGTGTCATCCAGCAGGATACTAGGGCCTCTAGCAATGTAAGTATGTAGGGCCCAAGTGGCCCATATTCGGTACAGGCAGTTTTTAATTCTTTAACAATCTTATAGGGAAGAGGTTCCCAAGAAGGGTCCTCATCAAATTCTCCCCCAAGAGCAACGGGGAAGCAGCAAACAAAATCTGTATCTCTCTCTTTTTCTGCCTCTCTAACTGCAGCTCTGAGCCCTACTCCTTTTGAAAGTGGCATGGGAGGAAGTGGTCCATATGGAGGGAAAGTCCCTATAGTCTGAACAGGAAAGCCCAATTGGTTGATGTTAAATTTAAAACCTTCATAGTGGTGGGGTCGGGGACAGTCCCTGAGTTCACCTTATTTGGGGAGGTGGTGAGCTTGAAGACTCCCAAAGTCTCTTTTGAGGGGTCTAATACCTCCTTTATGATGTTCAAGAGAGAAAGAATTTCTGCCCGTATTTTTTGAGGTCCTTGTGAAATATAGCATTGTCTAATTTCATCCCCAGCTTTATTCCAGATATCTATTCTGACAGTTCCTTCCTCAGGGAACCAGGGGCATGGTTTTTGAACAAAACGTAAAAATTGACCAATCTGTTGAGGGGACATTCTTACCCCCCCTTTTTTTGTAAGCATGTTCTGCATTATATCTATAAAGAGTCTCTTTTCCTTAGGCTCTTTATGGCCCATAACTTCTCAAAAACAGTTCTTTGCTTATCCACCAACTAACCCTACTTATCTTATGCAGGGGGGTCTGAGGTACCCTATGGTGGAATCCTAACCATCCTGACTAATGAAATGAAAACGACGTAGTTTAAAAAGATTACCTTCAGGTCTGTTGTTCAGGAGCCAGTATGCCAGAGTCCTGCTCCGGCCGGGTCCAGGGGTCCCTGAAAGATGGACAGTTTCAGCGAGGGAGGTATGAGAGAGCCACGGGAATCTTCCTGATCACCAGGTAGGCATCTCTGCTCTGACTGGGGCTCAACTTCATTTTATAATTAAGTATTTGGGGGACAGCACAGAAGTGGCATTTGCCTTAGACAATGATTTCTGATGACAAATTTCTTTGATATGTAAGAATTTCCCAGAACATAGATTTGTAGAAGACTCATGCATGGCCTTTATCAATAGTGATTGAGGTAGGGGATTTGGATGCTTGTCCTATGGGGAAGGAAGGTATCTTTAGCATTCAAGACAATGTTTTTAGCATAAAAAAAGGCAAAGTTAGTTCTTTGTGAGCAGGGGTCAATAGCCTGTTTGTTTTAGAAACAGATTATTAAGAAAAACAGATCTTTCAGAGCAAAAATAAATGATTGGGACCTCATCAAGATTAAAAGCTTCTGCACAGCCAAGGAAACAACCCAGAAAATTAATAGGCAACCAACGGAATGGGAAAAGATAGTTGCAAATGACATATCAGATAAAGGGTTAATATCCAGAATCTATAAGGAACTCACCAAACTACACGCCTGAAAAACAAACAACCCAGTGAAGAAATGGGCAGAAGACATGAACAGACACTTCTCCAAAGAGGACATCCAGATGGCCAACAGACACATGAAACGATGTTCAGCATCCCTCCTCATCAGGGAAATACAAATCAAAACCACACTGAGATACCACCTCACGCCAGTCAGAGTGGCTAAAATGAGCAAATCAGAGAACTCTAGATGCTGGCGAGGATGTGGAGAAATGGGCACCCTCCTACACTGTTGGTGGGAATGTAAACTGGTACAGCCCCTCTGGAAAACAGTGTGGAGGTTCCTCAGGAAACTAACAATAGAACTCCCCTATGACCCAGCAATAGCACTGCTAGGAATTTACCCAAGGGATACAGAAATGCTGAGGCATAGGAGCACATGTACCCCAATGTTCATAGCAGCACTCTCCACAATAGCTAAAACATGGAAAGAGCCTAAGTGTCCATCAACAGATGAATGGATCAAGAAGATGTGGTTTATCTATACCATGGAATACTACATGGCAATGAGAAACAATGAAATCTGGCCATGTGTAGCAACATGGATGGACCTTGAGGGTGTTATGCTGAGCGAAATAAGTCAGGCAGAGAAGGACAAATATCATATGTTTGCACGTATAGGAGGATTAGGAGGAACTTAACTGAGGAACAAGGGGGAGAAGAAGGGGGGAAATGGTGGGGGAAAGGGAGAGAGGCAAACCATGAGAGACTCTTGAATGCTGACAAAAACTGAGGACTGATGGATGTGGGGAGGAGGAGGGATGGGCATGGAGGAGGACACTTGTGGGGATGAGCGCTGAGTGTTATGTGGAAACTAATTTGACAATAAACTATTTGTAAAAAAAAATAAATAAATAAATGCAATTAACTCATATGTTAATATGCCAATTGATTCAGTCTTGCTAATAATATTGTTCAAATCATCACATATATCCTGACTAAGTTTGTTCTCTGATTATTCTATCAGTTACTAAGAGAAATGTATTAAAAATCCTTTACTATGAAAAAAAAAAAAAGAAAAACAGATCTTTCAGGAAACACAAATGTTTGCTCCCATAATCACAAAAGAAGAAGTTCCTACAATAGGTTCCTTCACAGGGTTTGATCAGCATATCAAAGCCAGAATAAGTCACTCCGAATACCAATCAATAAAATGCCTTGGGAGTTGGTACTCCAAGCAGAAACAATTGGGTGGGGGTGGATATCGGTCGCCATCTGATGGTAAGAGTCTGTGCAACTTACTTTACCTCATAAGGAGTTCTTTCTCAACTTATGAGCTCAGAAAACAACTCCCAACAATTGAGCCATCAAAAAGAATGAAATCTTGCCATTTGCAGTGACATGAATAGAGCTAAAGTGTATTATGCTAAGCAAAATAAGTCAATTAGAATGACAAATGCCATATTTCACTCATACATGGAATTTAAGAAGCAGAACAGATACATAGGGGAAAAAAAGAGAGAGGCAAACCATAAAACAGACTCTTAACAATAGAGAACAAACTGAGGGTTGATGGAAGGATGTGGGTGGGGGATGGACTAAATGGGTAATGAGTATTAAATGGGACACTTGTGATGAGCACTGAGTGTTGTATGTAAGTGATGAATAACTGAATGCTACTTCTGAAACCAATATTGCACTGTATGTTAGCTCTAATTTAAATAAAAAAATTATTACTATAATTGTATAGAGTTCTCATCATTCCTCCAGAATTACATGCTATTTTGTAGAGTATCTAAATTTGTGCCTTTAAAAAGTTGTTTTACACATCAGTGTGCATTTAAAATTATCCAGTATTTCCAAATTTGTTGTTCCTCCCTTTTTGTATCTCAGACCATCATTCAGGGATTTTTGTTCTTGTCATTCATCCCTTTAAGAAGTTCCTTTAGTGAAGATCTATTTGAGGTTAACTCTCTTGGTTTTAGTTTATCTAAAGTGTATATTTTTGATTTCTCATTCTTAGAAAGTGGTCTCCTTGGGTTTTTTATTTTCTCTCAGCACTTTGTAGAAATTACTTCACAATCTTCTGGCTTTCATTGTTTCCACTGGGAAGACTGCTGTCATTTCTATTTGCTGTTCTTTTGTAGGTGGCCTTTATCAGGTTGCTTTTTATGATCTCTTCATGATTCTGGTTTTCCATCCATTTATGTCTTTTAGTCAATTTTTGAAAATTCATGACTATTATGTCTTGAAATATTTCCTCTCCACTTTCTTTAGTATTCTCATAAGGTATATATGTAGAATGATCATAGTCCTGATTTGTACTGAATAGTGTTGGTATAAATCTTTTGTTCTAGCCTATTATTAACAGAGTCCCTTTTTCATTCTCAAAATTATGTGGATTGGATGTTAAGTTAACTCTATGCATTCAAGACCTTTTGAGATTCTCCCCTTTATATCTTTTTTCTTTAAATTCTCTATTTACTTGCCTTTCTAAGCCATTGTCAACAACTGCTATGTTCTCAACTCCACAAACTCCCATTTTGGGTTAATTTCTTCAGCTTCATATTCCAGTTACTAATTATTACTTTAGTTGTGTCTAATCTACTATTTAACTCATTAATTCAGTTTTTTATTTTAATAATTATGTTTTTCATTTATTTATTTTGAAAGAGAGAGAGGGTGCAGATGAGTGGAAGGCAGAGAACAAGAGAGGGAGGGAGAGAAAGAGAGTGGGAAAGAGAGAGAATCCCATTAGGGGCAGAGAGAGAGAGAAGTGGAGCTCACCCAGAGTGCAGCTCATGTTCACTCAAACCTGGGCATAAGCTCACCCAAAGCAGAGCACCAGCTGACTTGATGGGACACTGGAACTCACAAACCATGAGATCATGACCTGAGCCAATGTCAGATGCTTAACTAATTGAGCCACTCAGGCCTCCCTATGCTCTTCATTTTTAGATGTTCTTTTGGCTCTTTTATAAATCTGACTGCTAATTGTTAATGGTCTTTGTTATTTGCTCATTTTTGTAGTTCGTTCATTGAGGTTTCTTCTGACTTTCAACATTGGAAGTTTATTTCCCTCTATATTTCCTACTCATATTGATTAGGAGACTATCAATATCAAATATTAGAAATCTGGGAGGCTTAGGGGATTCTGCATCTAAAGATACAGAACAATGTACGTTCTTTTGGGAGCCAGGATTACTACTGGCCTGGGGCCGTGATAACCACCTTCTAAGATATTTCTTTTTTTTTAAATGTTTGTTTGTATTTATTTATTTAAAAATATTTATTTATTTTGAAAGAGAGAGAAGGAGAACATGTTCAAGCGAGTGTGGGAGGGGCAGAGAGAAAGGGGGAGAGAGAGAGAGAGAGAGAGAGAGAGAGAGAATGCGAAGCAGGCTCTACAGAGTCAGTGCAGAGCCCAATGTGGGGCTGGAACTCACAAACTGTGAGATCATGACCTGAGCCAAAACCAAGTTGGACACTTAACCAACCAACTGAGCCACCCAGGTGCTCCAGTGTTTGTTTGTTTTTTGAGAGAGAAGTAGAGAGGGAGAGAGAGAGAAGATGAGCAGGGAGGGGCAGAGAGAGCTGGAGACACGGAATTGGAAGCAGGCTCTGGGCTTTGAGCTGTCAGCACAGAGCCTGACTTGGGACTCAAACTCATGAATCATGAGATCATGACCTGAGCCGAAGTTGGGTACTTAACCAACTCAGCCACCCAGCCTCCCCTAAGATATTTATTAATTCAGAAACTGCAGGTGTAGTACTCCAATGTTGCCACTATTCCAAAGTATATTGTTATTTTATAATGCTTACTTATATTGACATTTGTTCTTAGTTGTTTGCTCCTGGCTCATTGCTTTAGTTTA
>NW_027530683.1:75572-76115 GCF_008692635.1 Crocuta crocuta | reverse complement strand
TTTTTTTTTTTTTTTTTTTTTTTTTACCCCTTAAACAAGAGGAGTGTTCCTCAGTGAGTTACTTTGCTTAATTGGAGCCCCTAAAAAATGTAAAGTCTTTTTTTGAAATCTAGCTGGTTTGGGTAGGAAGGTCTTTCAAAGTATCTTATTTACCCTAGTGCTGGAAGCAGAAGCCTTAGGTTATTTGTTGTTGTAGTCATTGTGTTTTAAATGGAGGTTGATGAAAACTTTCTAATTCTTTTAAAACTTAATACTTTTTTCTTCATATGTAAGAAAGTTAAGTTATGGGTGTTTTGGCAAGTTTTGAAGTTAGTATATGAACTAATGTATTCCACATTTAGATCCAGATATTAAGAAATATTATATCGTATATTTGGCGGCATCATTTGATTATTTTGAAAACCACTGCATATTTTAGATGTCGCAGTCAATTGTACAGTTGTTCCCCTAATTTCCAAACTCTTATCTTCCAAACTTCGTGTGTGTGTGTGTGTGTGTGTGTGTGTGTGTGTGAGAGAGAGAGAGAGAGAGAGAGAGAGAGAG
>NW_027530683.1:50145-71264 GCF_008692635.1 Crocuta crocuta | reverse complement strand
TCTCTTGCTTATTTTTTTTTTTTTTTTTTTTTTTTTTTTTTTTTTTTACCCCTTAAACAAGAGGAGTGTTCCTCAGTGAGTTACTTTGCTTAATTGGAGCCCCTAAAAAATGTAAAGTCTTTTTTTGAAATCTAGCTGGTTTGGGTAGGAAGGTCTTTCAAAGTATCTTATTTACCCTAGTGCTGGAAGCAGAAGCCTTAGGTTATTTGTTGTTGTAGTCATTGTGTTTTAAATGGAGGTTGATGAAAACTTTCTAATTCTTTTAAAACTTAATACTTTTTTCTTCATATGTAAGAAAGTTAAGTTATGGGTGTTTTGGCAAGTTTTGAAGTTAGTATATGAACTAATGGATTCCACATTTAGATCCAGATATTAAGAAATATTATATCGTATATTTGGCGGCATCATTTGATTATTTTGAAAACCACTGCATATTTTAGATGTCGCAGTCAATTGTACAGTTGTTCCCCTAATTTCCAAACTCTTATCTTCCAAACTTCGTGTGTGTGTGTGTGTGTGTGTGAGAGAGAGAGAGAGAGAGAGAGAGAGAGAGAGAGGAGAGAGGGAGGGAGAGAGAGAGATGTTTGCTTGACTGTTTGGTTTCGTAGAGTGTAGGATGAAAAGCGAATGTGTGCTTACATTTGGGTGTATGTGGACTTAAGATTTAGGCAACAGGTGGGGTTTTCAGTTGTGGTAGTTGAGAACACAACTCTTGCTGATACCCCTAAGGAGGAAAGGAACATCACTTCTGAGTTGAAAAGAAGTTGTGTAATAAATACTGTTTATCAGACTTATGTAAGCTTTTGCCATTAAGCTTTGTGCTAAGGGATTTACTTTCATAGTTTCAAATAATAGGAACCCCATTAAACCTGTAGTAGTATTACTTCATTTTAAAAGTGAGGAAATGAGCACAGAGAAGCTACTATCTTTGTGCCAGGTCATGTGGTCATAAGTAACAGAACCAATATTTGGGCCCAGACTTAGTGACTCCAAAAGCAGTGGTGCCTGCTGTTCATTGCCCAAGCAATGAGCATTAGCCTATTATCTTTGGGACCCATCTATGGCTTTCACATTCCTTTTTAGAGTACTAATATAGAAAGGAAATCATTCCTCCATTGATATCTTAAGTGTCTTTTAAATTTTGTTTGAAAATAAGAATTTTCTTCTTTCTGTATTTAGGAAAGTGCTTTGAACAAATGGACTTTTTAACATTTTTGGTATCTAATATTGGATAGAAAAGAATGGGTGTGTAGGCAGTAGTGAGCAAAGATCCTATATTTTGAAGATTGCATGCCACTTCAGTCTATTCAAAATTTCTGGGAATATGTTTCTATATCCTTGAATATTTTTCATTTAAAAGTTTAAACATATTTTCTCTTATTTTCTTTTACTCAGTGATGCATATTTACAAAACTATTCATAAATTTTTTCAAACTAATAATATTGAAGTATTTTACAGCTTTTAAAAAATTATTTATTTTGAGACAGAGATAGCATGAGAGAGAGAGGGGCAGAGAGAGAGGGAGACAGAGAATCCCAAGCAGGCTCCACACTGTCAGCATGAAGCCTGATGTGGGGCTTGAACCTATGAAACCATGAGATCATGATCTGAGCTGAAACCAAGAGTCAGACGCTCAACCAACTAACCCACTCAGGTGGCGTCTGAAGAAGCAGTATATTCATAGCTAAGTTATTACTTAAGTATTAAAGTTTTGACTTTCATTCTTTTTTATCAGTGAATTAAATGCTAAATTAATAAAGTTTATTAATATTAATATAAAATGCTGTATTAATTCATTAATTAAATTATTTTAAGAGCAATGCAATATTGAAAAGGCTGGGCATTTCATAACTCTTTCCCATAATGTTTTATTTTATTTATTTTTTTAAAATTTTTTTTATGTTTTATTTGTTTCTAGGAGAGAGAGAGACAGCATGAGCAGGGGAGGGTCAGAGAGAGAGGGAGTCACAGACCGAAACAGGCTCGAGGCTCTGAGCTGGCAGTCAGCACAGAGCCCGACGCGGGGCTCGAACCCACGAACCGCAAGATCATGACCTAAGCGAAAGTCGGACGCTTAACCAACTAAGCCACCCAGGCGCCCCTCCCATAATGTTTTATATTAAGTGACTCTAATTATATTTAACTGCTGACAAAGCTATTGAAAAAAGTAACACTATATTAAATAGTTTTAATGCTCTTTTAGCTTTGTGTTTTCTTTCTATTTGGAGAGAATTGTTACAAAAGAGATGTGATAATAGGTTGATACTGAGGCATTTAATAACCTCTTGGGATTCTTTTATGGTCTGTGAGGTGGTTTTTGGTACAGTAAATTAACAGTGAACTCCATGCCAGGAAACACTAGCACATACTTACTTTCTTCTAGGCTATTTTAAAGAATGTGGTTATTGTTTACCTGACTTTTTGAAAATACACTGTATGGAATAAGGAATCCTTGAGGGATGCCATATGAAGATATTCACTGATATTTTATGAAAGGTTTGAAATTTTGGGGTTTGATTCTATTTCTTCTTAAGCCTAGAGTTTAAAAAGTAATTTAAGAACTAAATAAAAGCCTCTATAGGGACCTTTCATCTTGTGGGCTTACCAATAACATTTTGAAAAATCCTATTACTATTAAGCACTGCAGTTTTTCATTAGCTTTCAATAGCTTTTCTCTCTCTCTCTTTTTTTTTTTCTGACACTTTGTAAGTAGCAGATCGGTACAATTGGAACATAGCACTTTACTGTGGCTATTAATTGTCTTTCTTAGTGTAGCCAAATAGCACTTAAAACAACGCTTTGAAGAATATTAATGTGAAGAGCAGCCTTTTCAGTCATGCAAAGAAATAATTTTGAAGTGACATTAATTTTCACATAAAATTCTGTTGGGAAACCTTATGATGGCTCATATTCTTTTTTTTTCTTTTTTGGGAAAAAGACTTCCAAGGTATAATTTTTGACATTCTTCAGGGGCACTCATGCTTTTAGCTTGTTCCACATAAATCAAAATAACTTGGTATTTTAGAGCCTTAAAGTTTAATGTTAACAGTTTTAAATATTCCTCTTCCTGGGGCACCTGGGTGGCTCAGTCGGTTAAGCATCCCACTTCGGCTCAGGTCATGATCTTATTGTTCGTGGGTTTGAGCCCCATGTCAAACTCTATGCTGACAGCGAGCTCAGAGCCTGGAGCCTGTCTTCAGGTTCTGTATCTCCCTCTCTCTCTGACCCTCCCCTGCTCACACTGTCTCTCTCTCTCCCCCTCAAAAATAAATAAAACATTTAAAAAAATCCTCTTACTGAAAACTATGTTGAACAATTCTATTTCTTTTATCATTATCTGCCTTGTAGTAGTCTCTTAAAGAGACTTATAAAGTCACAACATTTCAAGTCCGTTTTAATCTCTTACATCTGTGGATTTCATAATTGTACTTTTAATTCAATTCAAATTAAATTTTATTTTAAAATGTCCTTTTTATTTTGAGAGAACTTTGTTGTTTATAGTTACTTTTGTGTTTCTTTTTTTAATGTTTATTTATTTGTTTTAAAAGAGAGAGAGTGCAAGCAGGGGCAGAGAAAGAGAATCCCGCGTAGGCTCCACGCCCAGCATAGAGCCCCAGGCTGGACTCCATCTCACAACTCTGAGATAATGATCATGACCTGAGCCGAAATCAAGAGTTGGACACTTAACTAACTGAATCACTCAGGCACTCCTATAGTTACTTTTATTAAAATAGTTTTGAGTTGTCAAAATTCATAGGTTATTGTGAAAAAATAGGTTATTGTGAAAAAACAGTTTCTCTGCATCTCCCCCGCTCATTTGAATGTAGGACTCAAGAAAGTCAAAACATCAAAGTATGTTTGCCATTTTTAAGGAATCTCATATGGCTTTCCCTTTCTGGAACTTTTGTCAACCTCCAAGTGGGTGATGTTGACTTCTGTCAACATCCAACTCATCTAACGTTACTTTCTTACTGATAGAATTTGCTTATATTTCATTTATACTACTTAAAACAACAATGGCTTTTTATTTCTGGGTTGCCTGGATGGTTCTGTTTTCATGTGAAGTGGGCTAGGGTTCCTCACGTAGGTTTGTTTAGTTGGCATATGGTCTACCCTGTAAGGTGCAAGAATGCCTCTCATGTCTGGGTCCTTAGTGCTTACTGTTGTATGGGTGACTCTGTCCCCTTCCATGTGGCCTTTCTGTCCAAGTAGTGTCTGTTGAAGTCTAGGTTTCTAACTGGAACAGCATCATTTCTGTCATGTTCTATTGGTCCAAACAAGTCAGTTTCAAGTTGATGGAAATAGACTCTATCTTTGCATGAGAGGAGAAGCAAGTGAAATTCTAGTGTATTCTAGATAAAAGTCCCTCATCAGATCTGTGATTTTTACAGTTTTTTTTTTTTTTGGAAAGAGAACAATGGTTTCTTAGATATTGACAGCAAATGTACAAGCAGCGACAGAAAAACTTTGATAAATTAGACTGTATCAAGTTAAAAAACTTTTATGTATCAAAGGACACTATTGAGAGTCAAAATTCAGGATGGGAGAAAATATTTGCAAGTCATATATCTGATAAGGGAGTTTTTAACTTAGAATATATAAAAAACTTTTACAACTTAACAAAAAGACAAACAACCCAATTCAAAAACAGTCAAAGGGCTTGGACTTTCCCCACAGATAATACACAAATGACCAATAAGCACATGAGAAGATGCTGAAATACATTAGTCATCAGGAAAATACAAATCAAAAACACAATAATAGAGACACCTGGGTGGCTGAGTCAGTTGAGTGTCTGACTTGGTCTCAGGTCATGATCTCATAGCTTGTGAGTTTGAGACACATGTTGGGCTCTGCTGACAGCTCAGAGCTTGGATCCTGCTTCAGATTTTGTGTCTCCATCTCTCTCTGCCCTTCCCCTGCTTGCACTCGGTCTCTCCCTCTTGCTCTGTCTCTCTCAAAAGTAAGTAAACATTAAAAACAAAGAAAAAGGAAACAAAATCACAGTAACATACCTTCACACACCACCTAACAACTTTTGGTGAGAATATGAAAAATTGGAACTCTTGTATATTACTAGTGCAAATGTAAAATGGTGCAGCTACTATGGAAAATTGTTTGACATTTCCTCAAAATGTTAAAAATAGACGGGAGCCTGGAAGCTCAGTTGATTAAGCATCTGACTTCAGCTCAGGTCATGATCTTATAGCTTGTGAGTTTGAGCCCCGCCTCGGGCTCAGTGTTGACAGCTCAGAGCCTGGATCCTGCTTCAGATTCTGTGTCTTCTCTCTCTGTTCCTCCCCTGCTCATCCTCTGTCTCTCAAAAATTAATAAACATTATTTTTTTAAATGTTAAAAATAGAATAACCATATAACCCAGCATTCCACTTCTAGTTATATACCCAAAGGAATTGAAAACAGGTGTAGAAACAAAAACTTGTATGCAAATGTTCATAGGAAAACTGTTTACAAGAGCCAAAAGTTGTAAACGACTCAAATGTCCCTCAGCTGATTAATGGATAAACAAAATGTGGTTTGTTATTCAAAATGGAATGTTATTCAGCCCTAAATAGTGGTACATGCTACAACATAGATGAACCTTGAAAACGCAATACTAAGTAAAAGAAGCAAGATAAAAAAGGCTACATATTATAGTTTCATTTTATATGAAATACCCATAATAGATAAAACGTAGACAGAAAACAGGTTAGTGATTGCCAGGGGCTGGGGAGAAGGAGAAATGGGAATGACTGCTTAATGGATATGAGATTTTTTTTGTGTGGGGGGAGGGTGTAATAGAAATGTTCTGTAACTTGAAGTGGTAGTTGTTGTCCAACATTATGATATTACTAAATTTCCCTAGTTTACACTTTGAAATGGTTGAAATGGTGACTTTTATGTTATATATATTTTGCTACAACAAAAAAAGCAATTGTGCAATTGGATTTGCTTGTTCTTGTGCTATATTCATAAAAAACATACTCAGGCCAGCCATTGGAAAGGTAAGTGGAACAGAATCAATTCACCCCAGTTGTCCCAAAGAAAACAATCCTAATTCACCAGACAATCATTCAATTCTCAACATATGAGAGTATGGGGCTAAGATTGCCAGAGACATCTTACCTCCTCTTAGCTGACTGTAAATGGGTCAGTAATAAATGGTTATAATTTTATGCTTCTGAAGTTTTAAAATTTATTTTACAGAGTGGTTATGACAATTTGACTGATATAGTATCTAATACTGTTTCTCATTAAAAGAAATCAGGGTTTCTTGGAGAAATGGCTGATTTGAAGACTGGGGCAAAGAAGGTAACAAGTGAACTTTGAATATATAAGAAAGCAAGGAACCTTTCAAGAAATGATGAGGTTGTCTTAAAAAGACAAAGTTCTAGAGATGTGTAGTGGTGATGATTGCACATCAGTGTGAATGCACTTTATGCCACTTAATTGTACACTTAAAAATGGTAAATTTTATGTTATGTATATTTTACCACAATTGATAAAATAGACCCAGGAGCCAGACTGAAGGAATTCCTAGTGGTCAAAGTTATAGCAATATGAGCATACATTTGAGCCCCAAAAAGAACTGATTGTAGGCTATGAAAACACATCAAGTATGCAAAAGTCTTGAGTTCTTAATGATTTTAGAAATAAAACTCCCCCAAATTAGAAAAAAGCTAATTTTCACTGACTGAAATGACTATTAAACTGACATAAGGACTCAACCTTAAAGTATACATGACAATGCAAGATCCTGATTTCAATTTGTTTAGTAAAACCAGCTGTGAATGTAATTTTAGGGGACAATTGGGGAATTGGAAGAAAAAAATATGACCTCATGGTAGGGATTGCTAATTGCTTTCCAGTAGTTACTCTCTCTTTCTTTGCTCTATTTAGAATTAGAGCTCCCTGTTTTAGCAGCAATGAACTACCCAACTAGAGACTACATTTTCCAGCCTTCTTGTGGCTTAGAATGACCCATCATTAAATTCTGGCTAATGGGATGTGAGTAAATATTACATAAGAGATATTTATAGCTTGTTTGTACCACTTGATTTGGAGTTTCTGTGAAGCCTCAGTCTAACCTATTTCCTAATAAAATGTAAACCCTGTTTGACATCTGGCTATTGAAGCATGTCATGCATATATATACCCAGATGCAATAAGAATAAGTAAGAAGTAATAAAAAAGCAAAATAACATAGTAAAGGAGAGCTAAAGGAAAAGAATAATTTTTAAGACATTCAAGACTTTAAAGAGCTAAAGGAACTGTATGTTAAAATATTTTCTTATTAGTATTGAAAAGAGTTATACCAGTTTATAAGTAGAGAGATACTTTTTTGTGAACCTGAACTAAGAGAAAACTTCCTTCCTTCCTTCCTTCCTTCCTTCCTTCCTTTAAAAATGTTTATTTTTGAGAGAGATACACAAAGTGCAAGTGGGGGAGGGGCAGAGAGAGGGAAACAGAATCCAAAGCAGGCTCCAGGCTCTGAGCTGTCTGCACAGAGCCTGATGTGGGGCTCAAACCCACAAATCATGAGATCATGACCTGAGCCGAATTCAGATACTTAACCGACTGAGCCACCCAGGTGCCCCTCAGAGAAAAATTTATTATGAGAATTTTTGTAGTTGTTAAAATATCTATGTAGAAAATGTCTGTCTGTATCAAAACTGTATCTTTAATATACATTTTATAGAAATGAATTTTTCATAAGGCACTTGTTATATCATTTTTTGATTGATGGTATGTTCTTAGCATATAGCTTTCTGATGAACTGACTTAATGTGGGATAGCATAAGCTAAAGTAACCACAAGGAGGAGGTTACTATTTCTTAGATCAGTGTTTCAAATTGGATTCTCTAGATGGCAGGACAGAGGAGGTGCTCTACAAATGTTTGATTTGAATTTGGTTTAACTATTTAAAAAATGTTTTAATGACTGTTAAAAAAAACAAGTGCTAAAAATTTTTTCCTGCCATCTCTGTTTTAGCGAAGAGAATTCTGAGGGTGCAGAGTGAGCCATTATAAACTGCTATTATTCGAGATTGATTTCCTATGTGATTTGGTGTTGTCTCAATATTGAGCAACCAAAACAAAATACAAAACCAAATTAGATCCTGAGGCTGGTATAGCTACAACTGACAACTATAACCACCAATATAAAATCTTTGAGGTTCAACAGAACAATTTCATTTTATATAAATAAATTTATACACATAAAATGCTACTTTATATATTAGAGCTGAATCTAGCATTTTATTTGACAGAGGTTATATTGCTAAGATAATACTTAAAATCAGCTTACTTAGATTTCCCCTCTAGAATATCAATAGATTCCACTGGGCTTTGGACAGGATCCATTGGACAGATAAATTCCCCAATGAGATGAATAGTCAGTGTGACAGGAAGGCACTCTTCTTCTACTGCTGATTGAAAGAAGATCAATATGCCCTAGATGCCAGGAGCATAGACAGTGAAGATGCAGATAGGAGCCTAATTTATATTGCAGAGTTAGATGAATGCCATCCAGCTCTGACTGCACTTGGGCAATGGAGGCAGGAAAAGACTCTTCTTGACATTAGCTCTGGATCTGTTCAATTGCTAAAGAGAACCTTGATTAAGGCTGAGAGTTTTGTGCCTTAAAGATAGAAGAATATCCTTGTATGGATACTTTTGAGGGCACAGATGATTAAACACACATATTTATAACTGCAAAACTTTAATATTGATCAATAACTTTTTTTTTGGTGGCATTTCATCTTCATCTTTTCTCTAAAAGTATGTCTGTGCAGACCAGCAGTATTACCATTACCTAGGAGCTTGTTAGAAATGCAGAATTTCAGACATCACCTCAGACCTATTGACTCAGAATCCATATTTTTAAAAGATTCAGGTGATTCATAAACGTATTAAAATTTGAGAACCACTGCATTAGATGTTAGTAGACAAAGAAAGTCTGAGACAGTTCATTGAGTTAATTGGTTGAATAGAAATTTCAAAAATACCTTTTTGGATCACTCAATTTACAATTTTGGTTTTGTTGTCAATACTTAGTGCTTTCCCATCAATATCTACCTACGAGTATAAGCTGCTTTTATAAATGCATCAGTGCTCCAAAACAAATGTTGTGACTATTGGAGGAAATAATGTTTACTTTTCTCAGACTTCCATGAGTCTCATTCAGTGCTTAAAATTTCACTAAGTCTGGTATATTTATTTGCTTTTGACTTTTTTTTTTTTTTGTTTTTCTATATTTTTATTCATGTGTTCATTTACTTATTTTAATTTTTTTCTCCAATTTTTATTTCTTATCCAGATGCCAATTTTCATAGAAATTATGGACATTTACAAGGTCTTAAAAAGATCGCCTTGTTGGGGTGCCTGGGTGGCTTAGTCGGTTAAGCGTCCGACTTTCGCTTAGGTCATGATCTCGCGGTTCGTGGGTTCGAGCCCCGCGTCGGGCTCTGTGCTGACTGCCGGCTCAGAGCCTGGAGCCTGCTTCAGAGTCTGTGTCTCCCTCTCTCTCTGACCCTCCCCTGCTCATGCTGTCTCTCTCTCTCTCTCCTAGAAATAAACAAAACATTAAAAAATTTAAAAAAAAAGATCTCTTTGTGATATGGAAGGAAATAGAGATAATAAACGATTTAAAAAACATGCAGAAAATACTAAAAATTTTGACATGTATACTTCTTACAGTATCTATTCCAAAAACTTCATTAACTACAAGCTAAGGCAACAAAGTTGAAGGAGACAACAGTTCTCAAAAAATGATGCATTTAAATTTTTTCCCAGCCCATTTTTGTTGGGAACAATAAATTTGTTGTAAACAATAAATTATTGTTTACAAATGAATATTTGAAAATCTTAGATGTGGTTTTAAGCTTTTTCCAGCTGATTTTAGAGGATGGTATTTCTAAAATCTTTACTTTTCTATATCCAAGTACACAATTAATTATAGAATTTTGCTATTGGAGTTTTCAAAATTTCAGTAAGGTTTAGTGTACCTTGTTCTGAATTGTGTGTGGTATTGGAATGTCAGCCAATATTCTTGCCAGTTGTATTAACTATCATGACATATCTTTATGATGTTCAGTTTGCCAGTAATTTCAAATGATCAGTCATTTACATTTCACATCTTTAAAATGAAAAGTTTTCAAAATACTTTAACATGCTTTATCTTATTTAGTCTTCACTGTAATTCTGTGTAGTAGCTTTTATTATCTCGATTATAGAATCTAACAGAGAATGATTAATTATACTGGTCACAGAGGATGAAGAACAGAGGTTTGAGAAAAAGTTTTTTTTTTATGTTTTATTTATTTCTGAGAGAGAGAGAAAGAGAATGAGAGAGAGAGAATGAGCGAGAGAGAGAGAATGAGCGAGAGAGAATGAGCACAAGCATGTGCAGGGGAGGGTTGGAGAGAGAGGTAGATACAGAATCTGAAACAGGCTTTAGGCTCTGAGCTAGCTGTCAGCACAGAGCCTGACGCAGGGCTTGAGCCCATGAACTGTGAGATCATTACCTGAGCTGAAGTCGGACACTTAACTGACTGAGCCACCCAGGTGCTCCAAGAACAGAGGTTTGAATCCAGGTTACCTGCCTTCTAATTCAGTGCTTTCTGTGCCACACAATTTTTCTTCCCTTCCTGTTGATTTGGTTTATTTGAGAATTTCCTTAAATACTATGCTATCCAGCATATAGGAATGAACTGTGTATAATTCAAAGAAACCGATCTTTTACTATAAGCTCTATCTATTCTGTGCCCTAAAGCTAACCAAGAAGAATGTTTTACTAAGTTTAAAGTTTTCTCTTCAAATTCAATTATAATCTGTCCTTAAATTTAATAATTCTAAGATCTTAAAGCAGAATGTGTAATCCTTTATGATTTTTAAAATGGATTCCTACTTGGAGAAGAATGAGATAGCACTCATTTCAGATTTATTACCATTTTAAAACATGAAGTTTCCCCCTAGTTACAGGAAAGTTCAGGAAGATAGATAATAAATAATGGCTATCTGAAGCACTTGAAATACTTTATTAATAAGTGATGTCAAATCATCTAATGCTTTTCCTCAGAGTTATTATTCACCAACATATTATGGATTTCTACTTGTTATGTTGCTTCTAAAATGTGGGTAGGATTCTCATATTCAGGGAAATATTCTTTTCTTTGTTGAATTTATTTTAAGGGTAAGCTCAGTTTAGTTATCATTTTCATGTGAGACTTGAGCTGTGAATTTGTATTTATTATAAAATAATCATCTCTATGGTTTCTAACTGCCTCTTTGCTTTTTAGTATTGCTTATTTCTTTTCATTGTAGACTTAATATTATACTGTTTCGTATCTGGGCTAATTATCATAAATTGATTTGAGTTCTTCAACTATGATATTTGTGCAGTTCAAGGAATATACAGACTATCTACATACAGACTTTTCTTCCCTTGGGATGTAAATTAACATTTATAGTTCTAAAATAAATTGCCTCCACATTTAGGTTGATTTTCAGCCTAGACTTTCCATCCTCTCTATTTGCCTTCAGGTTGTCTCCAGTTAAATGTCCTACTCTCACCTGAGGTTTTATAGGTTGAAAATAGAGTTCCTCTTCCTAACTAAATAGGTAGTCTTACTATAACTGCTCAGAATCACCTCTTCATAGGGTATTAGAGTTCAGCTTTGGTGTGATTATGTGCTATTTTCCTTCTTTAGCATCCTTCATTGAGTTAGTTTCTGATGCCTGTGGACTAAATGTTTGTGTTTCCCCAAAATTAATATGTTCAATCCCTAATCCTTAATGTGGTGGTTTTTAGAGGTGGGCCTTTGGGAGGTAGTTAGATCATGAAGATTGAACCCTCATGAGACGTAATTTCTTAGCCATGTGAGGATATAGCAAGAAGGAGTCTGTGTACAAGTCAGGAAGTGGCCTCTCACCAGAGCCTGACCATGGACCCTGATCTGTACTTCCAGCTTCAGAAATGTGAGAAGGGGATGTTTGCTATTTAAGCTACCCAGTTCATGGTATTTTGTTATAGCATCTGGAACTGATGGAAACACCAAATTATGGTGTCATGGGCTAAATTGTGTTCCCTTCTCAAGTTCATATGTTGACATTTTAACCCCCAGTACTGCAGGATATGGTTATATTTGAAGATAGAGTCCTTGAGAAGTAATTAAGGTTAACTGAGGTTATTAGGGTGGGCCCTAATCCCATATGAATGGTGTTTTATAAGAAGAGGAAATTAGAACATGGGCATATACAGAGCGACATCCATGTGAAGACACAGGGAGAAGATGGCCATGTACAATCAGGGAGAGACCTTGGAAGAAGCTAACCCTGCTTATACCTTGATTTTGGATTTCTGGCTTTCATAACTGTGAGTAAATAAATTTCTGTGTGTAAACCACCTAGACTGTATATTTTGTTATGGCAGCCCTAGGAAATTGCACACATGGGCAATTCCCTGCAATGTCTCTAGAATTTTGCCTAGTTGAAGAGTATGTTTCCTTACTGTCAATTTATTTATATCGATTATTTTGGTTTTCTAAAACAGCATTAAATTTTACATACTTTGGGTTAATCTTGAGAGATACCAATAATTTTGAACAAAAAATTCCATTTGCCCTTTATTTCTCAACTTAGAAGTAACCTCCTTTAGAAGACATGTCCTTATACCCATACTTTGGGCTCGTTGCACTTAGTGCTTGTCCTAACTCTAGCATTATGTTGTACTAAGCTGCAGTTGTACATTTTACTACATTTCTGTCCCACGTGCTGGTTGTCAAATGTCTGGGGTCAGGGACTGATTCTGGAATGTTTTTATATTCCTCCCACCTAGCATAGTGCCTGGCACAAAGAATGTGCTCAGTAAGTATTTATGAATAAATTACTTTGCAGTTTGCTGCAGTAACTTGCAGTCCCCAAATATCAATGTCTTAAAACAATAATTTCCTGCTTATGATACTTGTTAATTTAGTTATGGAGGTTCTGCTCTCTGTCATCTTTATTCCTGGATCCAGCTTAATGGAATGGCCACCATTTAGAGTATTTTCTGTCACTGTGACAGAGGGGAAGGGAGAACTTGGTAATCCTGTAGTGGCTAATACATTTTCACAGATAGCATGTCTGCTCACATTTCATTCATCAGAGCAAGTTCTGTGGCCACATAAATCAGTGTGGGGAAAGAATGACAATTCTAACATATGCCAGAAAGAGGAAAAAAACAGAGGTATTTGTGAATAGCACCTGTGTACCAAAAGCTTCTAGATTGGTACATGCTATATTGTTTTATTTATGATTTTGCCTTTTTAGCTTGATGTTTTTCTGCTATCTTTACCTTAGTGTGCATTACTTTTGCTAAAATATTAACTTTGAATTATATTTTTTCCATATTTAATCTCAATCCTATGATCTAACAGAAACTGTTCTGGGTTTTCTTTTGTATTTTGAATCTTATCTTCTTGATGGACTATATAATATAGTTCTTATAGCATATGATGTTACTTTAGTTCCATATTTTGTGCACAATGACCATGGATAGAACATCATAACTTTTCTGCTTCTCAGTTTCCTTATCTGTAAAATGATATACTATCTGAAGTTCCTTCTAGCTCTTTATTTCACATATGTGTTAAGTTTGTATTATTAGTGATTGTGTTACTGATGGATTTATTCTTTATCTGTTTGGTATAGAAGTCCATGGTTATTGGTTTATTAGTAGTAACTGCTTCATTATTTCAGTGTAAACTCTTTATAGGAGAGTTTTCTTGTATGATCTCAATTATAGACTGATTTTCTTGTCAAAACATAGCATCTCCCAGTGTAGATGACTCTGATGTTACTGGGCAGAGCCACTTGAGCACATACTGGATTTTCTAAACGAGCCAGGGTAATAAGAAACCACAGTGAAAAAAATCAGTATGATGATTATCTATCTGTTCAGTTATTTATTTATTTTTTAATTTTATAATTTTTTAAATGTTTATTTATTTTTGAGAGACAGAGAGAGAGAGCACAAGCAGGGGAGGGGCAGAAAGAGAGGGAGACACAGAATCTGAAGCAGGCTCCAGGCTCTCAGCTGTCAGCACAGAGCCTGACGCCAGGCTTGAACTCATGAACTGTGAGATCATGACCTGAGCCAAAGTCAGACACTTAACCACCTGAGTCACCCAGGCGCCCCAATTATCTATACATTTAAAATTATGATAAAAAGTAACATAAAAGTATTCAAATCAAATGACAGTTTGGAAAAAATCTTTGCACATATAAAAATAAACAATGGATTTATATAATTATTATACAGAGAGATCTCATAAACTATTAAGAAAAGATAGTCTATACAGACACATACCCACATAGCCAATGAACATATGAAAAGATGCTGACGAGAATGGGGGAAGTGGGTACTTTCATACACTGTTGATAAAGTGTAGAATCCTTTCTGGATAAGGTAGTACAACACTCTGTGACATGTATTTTAAACATTTTAAATGTTTATCTACTTTAACCCAGTCACCCCAGTTCTTAGAATCTATCTTTTTGAAAGGATAGGGATGCTCAATGATGCACTGTTTTTAAAAACAAAAACATTAGAAGCAATTTAAAAGTCTCTCAGTAAGGGAAAGTATATCCATAAAATGAGACTATATGCATATATTAGAATAAGGGAATAAGAATAAAACAACAGCTAAGATTTATTGAGTACTTGGTATGTTCTAGACAAAATCATATGTGCTCCTTTAAAGGTAGATTTATAACTGTGAAAGGAACTTATCACAACAAATGTACTCCTTGATCTCCCATGACCTATTTAACCCATCCCCCCACCCACTTCCCTCTGGTAACCATCAGGATTTTTTTTCCCCTATAGTTAAGATTCTGTTTTTTGGTTTTCTTCTCTCTCTCTCTCTCTCTCTCTCTCTTTGTCCTGTTGCTTGTTTGTTTTGTTTCTTAAAGTACACATGTGTGAAATGATATGGTATTTGTCTTCTCTGACTTATTTCACTTAGCATAATACTCTCTAGCTTCATCTATGTAGCTGCAAATGGCAATATTTCATTTTTTATGGCTGAGTAATATTCCATTATGTATATATATCAATCTTTCTCCATTCATTAGTTGATGAACACTTGGCCTGTTTCCAAAATTTGGCTATTGTAGACAATGCTTCTGTAAACATAGGGGGGTGTATGTATCCCCTTGGGATGTGTGCTGGGTGTTATATGGAAGTGTTGAATCACTATATTGTACATCTCAAACTAATATTACACTGTATTTTAACTAACTGGAATATAAATAAAAACTTAAAAAATATGCAGTGAGTGAAAAAGATTTCTGATCAATATGAAAATAAGTGTGAGTAAATAAATGCAAATATAAACGTATTATTGTAAAGATCCAGATACTTACATTTCTGTATATAGCTATGTAGATGCAAATATGTTTGTATGAATATAGGAAAATTGGGGAAAGCTATACTCCAAAGAATAGTAGTTAACTCTAGGGATTGGATTACATAGGGATGTTTTGATTTTTTAAGCATAAACATATTAATCTGTGGGTAAAGTTTTACTGTTTTTTATTGCTTTTCAAATAAAAAGTTAAATAAAACATGTTGGTGATGATGCAGGAATAGAAGTGCTCTGCCTCATCATATCAAGTGTCATTTGATTTGTGAATATAGCTCTTGGGGGAAAATCTTGGGAGAAGAACAACACTAGTTTCATAGTTGGTCTAAGATCTATATGTTTCACTAAGTCGAGAACCATAATCCTCTCAATAATTTATTAAAATATTTAAAAAATAGAAAGTATTTATACCTCTCATTGGGATCAGAAAAGGAAAGGGAAATTTTGGTAGTTACTGTTGGGGAGGGGAAGGATGGAGAGGTACATTTTGAGAAAGAAGGTGTGGATGGTGTGATTTGGGTTTGGATTATGATAGTGTCACGTGGGGTTCTGATGCCTAAGGAATGGGGTGAAGCAAGAGAGGGTAAAAGTTATTTGATTACTTTGCATATTTGCCTTTAGTTCTTCTATTTGCTGTTTTGCCATGAAAATAACTTCCAAATTCTCAATTGACAATGCCTGAGTTTAAGTACTAGATCTGCTTTGGAGGGAGCAAACCTTTATTGTTAGTAGTTCTGCTATCTTCATCCAGAGTCATCATCATCTTTTTTTTTTTTAGTTTAATAAGTATTTATTCCTTTAGTTGAACCACCTCTACACACAAAATATATATGGTTTAGGATCTTTTTTCAAGTGGAAGGAAATTTAGATCTTAAGAGGGTTTAAGCCTGTTTTCTGGACATCACCTCAGCCTAAAACCCTTGAAAAAAATATAAAAATGGTTCAAGGAAAATCAGCAATTAGATTTTGAAATTTAATTAGATTAAATCAGCCAACTTAGAACTGGGGCAATTCGTCATCCAGAATCTTCTTAATGATTCTTTTATTTCCTTTCTTCTAGTGCCATGGAGAAGAGAAGCCAGAGTGTACACGGGAAAGGAGCAAAGGACCAAGACTATGTTTGAAGCATTTACGACTATAAAGTAGTTCAGCAGAAGGATTGGTTGCTTCTAGGATCCCTATTGTCCTCCACATCCCCCTTATTCTTACATGGCCATCCGACATCTCTCCAGATATCAGGTGGGCTATGATGTTAGTTTTCTGAAGAGTTCGCAAAATGTCATCAGTTTGCTGTCTATCCAGCTTTCTTGCTGTTGCAAATATGAGAGCTACAGTTTCAAGCTGAAACTACAAGTGACAAGATTTTAAGTAATTAAATTACTAAAGCAATGCAGGTAAACTGAATGATGATAAAATTTAAAGAAAATTTAGCAGAAATCTAAAGGATATAAGTTTATAAAGAATGTATGAGCAATATAACTAAGTCAAAAATAACATAAGCCAAAAAATTACCAGTTTTTAAAAAATGATTTCAAATTATTTGTAAATACTTACTGAACATTTACTAAGTGCAATGTATGTTACTAAGTGCTTGCCTAACTTTTCAAATGGAATCTTTTCAGCAATTCTATTGGCTGTGTTCTTTTATTATTTTCATTATGAGGAAACTGAGGCACAAAGAATTTGGTTGACTAGCTGAAGGTCATGCAATTAATCAGTGTTGGAACTACGACTGTAATTCAGGAAGTCTGAATCTCCAGTCTGTCTTCATATAATAAATAAAATGAGGTTACCACTTTTTCAGATATTAAAAGGCACCCAGGTGAACAAAGAAAGAACATGCTGTATGAAATAGTTCAATAGCAGAAGATACTATAACAGTAAATGAAAGGAGAAATATTCTCAGATTGAAAGGAAGGAAAGAAAAGGAAAGCCCTGTGAGCATTTTAGAGCATCCTGACCATGGCAGCATGTCTGACCCAGGAAGACAGTTCTAAGAGATGCTAGGAGCTGTATTTAAGGTCCACAGAAATAAAACTGTCCATATTATCTTACTTTTCTTATGTATACCTTCAGACTTCTCTCTATTACTCAATAGCAAGTCTAGCTCTTGAACTCTGAAAATTCTACTGCAAATGTTGAAAAAAGATTCTTTTTATTTTAAATTATGTCTTCCATTGTTTGTAGGTATTATGTGCATTACATTTCTAAGGAATCATTCTTTTTTGCTTGAGGAATAAGACAGTTTAAAAATAACTTGTGTTGTGATTAGAAAAGTCTTTGTATAAAACACCTGAAAGAAAGTATGCACAAGCACTTGTATAATTTATGATGGGTTATAGCTTCCTTTTTTATTTTTTTAGATTGTTTTCCTAATAAAAGAAAATAAAAATTTTATTGAGGTATAATTGATTTACAGTATTATATAATTTCAGGTATACAACATAGTGATTCAACATTTGTATACATTGTGAAATGATCACCACAAAAAGATACCATACAAAGTTAATACAGTATTACTGACTTTATTCCTCATATCATTACATTTCCATGACTTATTTATTTTATAACTGGAAATTTCTACTTCTTGATCTCCATCAATTCCCTGCCCCCAACCTTCCCAGCCCCATTCTTCTGGCAATCACCCATCTGTTCTATGTATCTGAGTATGGGTTTTGATTTGTTTTATTTTGTTTTTTAGGCGCCACATGTAAGTAAAATCATGCAGTAATTGTCTTTTTCTGTATGACTTATTTCACTTATCATATTACCTGTGAAGCCAATTGGTATAGTCACAAATGGCAAGATTCTATTCTTTTTTAATGGCTGAGCGATCTATCTTGGAGAATGTTCTATGTGTACTTGAGGAGAATATATATTCTGCTGCTTTTGGATGAAATGTTCTGTATGTATGTATTAGCTCCATCTGGTCTAAGGTATTGTTAATACTAGTGTTTCCTTATAGATTGTCTGTCTGGATGATCTGTCCATTGATGTAAGTGGGCTGTTAAAGTCCCCTATTATCGTATTGCTGTCAATTTCTTCCTTTAAGCTTGTTAATATTTGCCCTAACATCCAGATGGCCAACAGACACACCACCCATCATCAGGGAAAAACATATCAAGACCATGATAAGATACCATTTCACACCTGTCAGAATGGCTAAAATTAACAACATAGGAAATAACAGATGTTGGCAAGGATGTGGAGAAAGGGAAACCCTCTTACACTGCTGGCGGGAATGCAGACTGGTACAGCCACTATGGAAAACAGTATGGAAGTTCCTCAAAGAGTTAAAAATAGAATTACCCTATGACCTAGCAATTGTACTACTAGATATTTATCCAAAGGATACAAAAATACTGAACCAAAGGGGTTATATGCAGCCAAATTATGGAAAGAGCTCAAATGTCCATTGGCTGATGAATGAATAAAAAAGATGTGGTATATATATGCAATGAAATATTACTCAGCCATCATAAAGAATGAAATTTTCCCATTTGTAATGTAATGAATGGAGCTAGAATGTATTATGCTAAATGCAGTAAGTCAGAGAAAGACAAATACCATATGATTTCACTCATATAGAATTTAAGAAACAAAACAGATGAACATAGGGAAAGGGGAAAATATATATATATATTGAGAGAGAAGCAGACCATAAGAGACTCTTAACTATAGTGAACAAACTGAGGGTTGATGGAGGGGAGGTGGGTGGAGGATGGGCTAAATGGGTGATGGGATCTATGGCCTTTCCACTCTGACTGCCCCTGATCTCGTCTGATCATAGATGCTAAGCAAGGTTGGGCCTGATTAGTACTTGGATGGGAGATTGCCTGGGAATAGCGGGTACTGTAGGCTTGGGCACCTGGGTGGCACACTCGGTTAAGCATCTGACTTTGGCTCAGGTCATGATCTCACAGTTTGTGAGTTCGAGCCCCCTGTCAGGCTCTATACTGACAGCATGGAACCTGCTTTGGATTCTGTCTCCCTCTCTCTGCCCCTCCCTGACTTGCACTGGCTCTCTTTCTTAAAAATAAATAAGCATACGAGGTGGGGGAGGGAAGGGGGAAGAGGGGTGATGGGCATGGAGGAGGGCACTTGTTGGGATGAACAGTGGGTGTCATATGTTAACGACTTGACAATAAACTATAAAAAAATAAGCATAAAAAATAAATGGGGGGCGCCTGGGTGGCTCAGTCGTTTAAGCATTTGATTTCGGCTCAGGTCATGATCTCATGGTTCGTGGGTTCGAGCCTTGCGTCTGGCTCTATGCTGACAGCCAGCTTGGAGCCTGGAGCCTGTTTCAGATTCTGTGTCTCCCTCTCTCTCTGACCCTCCCCTGCTCATGCTGTCTCTCTTTCTCAAAAATAAATTTTATAAAAACATTAAAAAAATTTTAAAAATATAAATGGGTGATGGGTATTCAGGAGGACATNATAAGCATACGAGGTGGGGGAGGGAAGGGGGAAGAGGGGTGATGGGCATGGAGGAGGGCACTTGTTGGGATGAACAGTGGGTGTCATATGTTAACGACTTGACAATAAACTATAAAAAAATAAGCATAAAAAATAAATGGGGGGCGCCTGGGTGGCTCAGTCGTTTAAGCATTTGATTTCGGCTCAGGTCATGATCTCATGGTTCGTGGGTTCGAGCCTTGCGTCTGGCTCTATGCTGACAGCCAGCTTGGAGCCTGGAGCCTGTTTCAGATTCTGTGTCTCCCTCGCTCTCTGCCCCTCCCCTGCTCATGCTGTCTCTCTTTCTCAAAAATAAATTTTATAAAAACATTAAAAAAATTTTAAAAATATAAATGGGTGATGGGTATTCAGGAGGACATTTGTTGTGTTGAGCACTGGGTGTTATATGTAAGTGATGAATCACTAAATTATCTTCCTGAAGCCAGTATTACACTATATGTTAAATAACCAGAATTTAAATAAATATTTAAAGAAAAAAATGTTTACCCCACAAGTCTTTATTATGGAGCCCTGTGGGAAAAATTCCTGCCTGGCTTTTAAGGACCATTTTATGTCTTGTGTAATGTGTTAGTTTTTAGTTTTAAAAGCATGACTCTTGGAATGCTGGACAATAAGTTATATCTTAATTGGAAAAGACTATATATGTCATTATTTTTGTTTCAGCCTCATTCCACTTTTTTTTATATGCTCACTTTTATTTTTCTTTAATAATTTCCAGATCCAACTTTTGTAATCTTATTATAATTTATTTATCTTTTTAAGCTGCTTTAAATACTTTATGGAAAGGATGAAGCATAAAAGAATAAATAAGTGAAATGTTTGAAATGAAAAAACGCTTTGTATATATATTGGTGCTTCTGTGTCGGGTGTACATACATTTATAAATGTTATATCTTCTTGCTGAATTGATCCTTTTATCATCAAGAAGTGTCCCTATTTGCCTTTTTTATAATCTTTTTTTAAACTCTATTTTGAGTGATATGATAACTACAGCAGCTTTTCTTTTTCCAGTTGCATGGAATATCTTTTTCCATCTCTTTCCTTTTTAATTTGTATGTATTCCTATTTCTGAAGTGAGTCTCTAGTGTATCTTGTATTTTTAAATCTGTTCATTCACTGTATTTCTTTCCTTTTTCTCTTTCATTGTTTCTTTCCTTCCTTCTTTCTTTTCTTTCTTTCTTTCTTTCTTTCTTTCTTTCTTTCTTTCTTTCTTTCTTTCTTCCTTCCTTCCTTCCTT
>NW_027530683.1:0-50019 GCF_008692635.1 Crocuta crocuta | reverse complement strand
TTCCTTCCTTCCTCCCTCCCTCCCTCCCTCCCTCCTTCCTTCCTTCCTTCCTTCCTTCCTTCCTTCCTTTCTATTTATCCATTTACACCTAAGGTTATTATTGATTGGTATGTGCTTACTGCCATTTTGTTGATTGTTTTCTGGCTGTTTCTGTGGTTCCTCTCTCTTCCTTTCTTTTTCTTTTTTGCCTTGTGGTTTGGTGACTTTCTTTAGTGTTATGTTTACATTCCATTCTCCTTTTCTTTTGTATATTTACTATAAGTTTTTACTTTGTGTTTACTGTAAGGTTCATATATATCATTCTGTATATGTATATAACAGTCTATTTTAAGTTGATAGCAACTTAAATTTGAACACATTCTAAAACTACATATTTACTCCCCTGTTCTGATATTTTGTGTTTTTGATGTCACATTTTACATCTTTTTGTTGTATATATTTCTTAACTAATTATTTCTTAACTAGTTATTTTCACTAATTTTGTCTTTTGACCTTCATAGTAGCTGAATGAGTGATTGACTCCACTCCACTATATTGTTATTTTTTTCCAATGAGATTTTTACTTTTGTATGTTTTCTTGTTATCAATTGGTTCCATTTCTTTTCAGCTTAAAGAAGTCCCATTAACATTTCTTGTGAAGCCAGTTTACTAGTGATGAGCTTTCTTAGTTTTTACTTGTCTGGAAAACTATTTCTCCTTCAAAATGGAACCATAACTTTGCCAGGTAGAGCATTCTTGGCTGAAAGTTTTTTCCTTTCAGCACTTTGAAAATGTCATGACACTCTCTTTTGGCCTGCAAAGTTTCTGCTGAGAAATCTACAGATAGCCTTTTGGAGTTTTCCTTGTATGTAAAATGTTGTTTTTCCCTCTCTCTGGATGCTTTTAGGATTCTCTTTAACTTTTGGACATTTTAATTTTATGTGTTTTGGTGTGGCTTTTTGGGGGTTTATCTTATCTGGAACTTTCTGGGTTTCTTGGACCTGGATACCTGTTTTCTTTTCTAGGTTAGGTAAATTTTCAACTGTTATTTCTTCAAATAAGTTTTCTGCCCTTTTTTCTTCTTCTGGGACCCATAGAATGTGAATATTATTTAACTTGATGTTTTCCTGTAGGCCCCTTATCTTCATTAAAATTTTTTTCCCTTCCTCCCTCCCACCCTCCCTCCCTCCATTCTTTCCTTCATCCCTCTCTCCCTTCCTTCCTGCTGTTTCTGGGTGAGTTCCATTGTTTTGTCTTCCAGACTGCTGATCCATTCTTATGCTTCATCCAGTCTACTGTTGGACTTCTTTAGTGTATTTTTATGTTCAGTTATTATATTCCTCAGCTCTGTGACTTCTGTTTGATACTTATGTTTTCTGTTTCTTTGTTGAAGTTCCTACTGTGTTCACCCATTCTTCTCCTGAGTTCAGTGAGCATCTTTACGATAATTACTTTGAATTCTTTATAAGGTAGATTATTCATCTCCATATCATTAAGGTCTTTTCCTAAGATTTTTTTTTCCATTTGGAACATATTTCCCTGTTTCCTCATTTTGCTTAACTCTCTGTGGGTGTTTCTGTGCATTAGGCAAATAGCTACTGCTCTCATTCTTTAAAAAAAAATTAAAATACTCATTTTTTTTGAGAAAGAGAGAGTGACAGAGTGCAACTGGGGGAGATTGAGAGGGAGACACAGAATCTGAAGCAGGCTTCAGGCTCTGAGCTGTCAGCATCGACCCCGATGGAGCAACTGCTCTCATTCTTGAAAGTGTGGACTTCTATTGGTGATGATCCTTTTTATTAAACCTTGCCCTTGCTCAGTCAAATCTTTTTGATTGTCTAAACTTCCTAATTTATTGTTGATATGTTCCTGTTTTTGATAATTGCCAAGACTTGTCAGTGAGCCAAGGGGAAGAATCTCATTTAGCATTTAGTTTCAGGATGATTAAAGTCAGAACCTCAGGCAGCAACTTTTAAAGGATGTAAATGTAAACATTCCTGTATGGCCATAGTCCTAATCCTTGTTGGCCTCTAGACCTGGAGGTTTGGAAGTGACTCCTGGGCTACAGTTGCAGAACTCAGGACACCAGGTAAGTGTATAAACTCATTTCTGTGAGATCTTATTATCTTGTAGTGAGGCCAAGGGAGTATGCAAGGATGCATCCTCTGCTGATGTTTCTGGGAGCACCTCCTTAGCCTATAGATGTGTGGGAAACCTGATCTCTGTCCTTCAGGCTGAAGCTCCAGACTAAGTAAATAGACCTTTTTCACAGAGAGACTGGGATTATTTTTCAGTCTGCTTTCTGTGCAGTGCCCTTGGGTTGGTGGCCTGTGAAGAACTGTTTCTCTGATTGTTACTCCTGAGGAATGGCAGCCTCCTTGAACAGCAGGTGATCAAGGGGCATCCTTTATGTGGATTGTGTATGCCTGCTGGCTTTAGTAAGGCACCTGGACAGTGTTGGGGGATGGGCACACTGCCTAGTTTTAGAAAGGCAGTGGAAAGGTTTTGATTGCACTTATGGTGGGTTTTAGGAATACAGCAGGACAGTGCTGTGTGTGTGTGTGTGTGTGTGTGTGTCCTCACCAGTTTTAGGTGGGAGCAGGAGAATGCATACTTATCAACCGCATACAGGGAGTGAGGAAGTGCTGTAACTGCCTGTAGTATCTGGCTTCATCAAGGCAATGGGATAGTGCCATGACTGCTCACCCTGCCTGTCTTAGCAAGATCACAGAAGGGTGCTGTACTTAAGCTTACCCACTTGTGCTAGCAGGGTAGGTGGGAGTAAGAAAATGGCATCCACCATTGCCTCTGTCTCTGGGGAGAGTTTCACCTGCCCCAGGCTCCTTCAGTAGATATTTGTAGATTAGCAAATAAATTACCTTCACATAAAGTCTAGGCACTTTTCGAATGCTATTTTTTTAGCTTGGTCTGTGGGCAAGCGAGACTCTACATGAGACCTTTAAAAGAGGAACCTCAGTTTCCTATAGGGTGTTGGATCACTTGGACATCCACCACACTGGCTTTCTAAGCCAGGCGTTTTAGGGGGTCATTTTTCTGGTGCAGATCTTAAGGGTTAGGTGATTGATATGGGACACCAACCCCTTGCTTCTCCAGAAGTGCCAGACTAATGAGATCCCTCCCTGTTGTGTCACCATGCCAGGGATGGGGTTTTGGTGAAATCATGTTTCTGCCTCTCCTACATGTTTTGATGTGTTTTTTAAAAATTCTTTATTGTAGAGGGCAGTTCAACTAACTTTCAGATCATTTTCTGAGGGAAAGGATCCATATGTAATGCAATTTGGTATGTCTGTAGAAGGAACTGGATTTAGGATCTTACTGTGCTGTCATCTTGTGGAAGTCTCCATGGGTGACAGTTTTAATTATGTTTTGGGGTGGGGGGATAATTTGCTTTATATAGAAACAGTGTAGAAGTGGGGGGAAGGATATGTTAGTGCTAGATATATTGAACATGTATTAAAATATATTTGTTGCTAGTTAAGTTGGATAAATCCCTTAAATATAAAATATTTAAAATTTGGGGGATACAGTTGACCATAGGTCCTCTTTCTTGACCTGCAAGGGGTGGTGATGGAGGAAGAAGAAGGCAGGGAAATAAATTTTTCATTAGAAGAATTTTTAACACAAAGTGTAAGGAAGTATTCTTCTTATTGTAGATACTGGCTATGCTTAATACATACAATGGGTGATTGTCAAGGGCTTACTTATAAACATCGTATATACTTTACACTGAAAAGATGAGAACATTTAATATGCCTAGTGAGGGTGGATTTGTGGAAATATCACTGTAAGTCCAGCAGTTACAGAGAATCTAATATTTTGAAATACCATTTTTTATTTCAAAATCTAACCTAGACTTTTAAAATATTTGAGTATCATTGGCTTGTAGCAAAATAACATTTTGTTGAAAATAACCCTCTCCCATCCAATCTGAATGCATTGAGACAGTAGTAATGTTAGTCGAAGTCTGAGACAAAATCTGCTTCTCTAACCTTGTTAGCAGACAAGCAGAATACATCATAAGAAAATGTGATATTGGAAAGTCTAGTTGGAATTTTTGTCTTTAAAATTTGTCTTAATATGGAGAGAGACTGGGTTCTCCAGTGCCTCTTTGCCCTGGCAGCATGATGAGGGGCTGCACACTGGTGACACAGCTGGAGGAGCCAAGGGTTATCCAGTGCTTTTTATTTCAACATTAAAATACTATACAGAAAGGGTCTGGCTTCCCCACCTTTTAATATTGCTCAATCATTTCTTTTTATTTCTTGCTTCAGTGAGCACAGTATGTGGTTTTCAGGGGAATTTATTAAAAGAGAACCCTTCACTGTTTTATGGGTGGATTTTGGAGAAATCTACAGTCAATGCATGTTTCTCAATTCCTTCACAACTGCTGTAATTCTCTGAATCTTGGTGAGGGCATGCTAAAAACTTGGCTCTTAATATATATTTTAATAAGTGAAAGAATATTTTGACATTAGCAAATGAAGGTAAGTGTTTTATATAACATCAGCGACTCAAACCATGAGCATGGTTTTCTATTTTGGCAAATTGTACTGAGCGGATAATCATAATCTAATAGCAGGGCTGTTCTAAGCCCAGGCCATTTTTCTGTTTCTGGTTTTTTGTTTTTTGTTTTTTTTTAAATTTCTGGGTAACTGAGATCATTGGGCGCAGTCTTGTTATTAGAGTGGTTATCTGATTTCCCTTCTTTTATCTTACCGAACTATACAAACTTTTTTGTATGTGTATTTATAATTTGGAGCCTATAGTCATTTTTGGGTTTTAAATTTGTGCTTTCCATTTCAAGGCCACTCTCAAGCATTTCACAAACATCTCCTAAACCATAGTGAGTAAAGGATGACAAGAAACAAGACAGAGAAAGTGTTAGTATGTTAAGGAAAGGTCTGGTGTGGAGACTGTCTTACAGTATGGTAGAGGCCATGCTTCTAATGACTGTATTCATTTGGAGTCTGCTTCATATAGATTCTGATTTAGAGCACAGGCTGTCATCTTTCCACTGGCTTAAAAAAGGTTTACACCAAATATACCCTTCAATAAATCCTTGATAATAAATTTATATTAATCCAGGTAATTCTCTAAGCCAGATATTTAAATTTCTGAAGGAGGTGTGTATAACAAATATAAATGAATGAAGCATATCATATTGAAACTAATATTGCCTTATAAATCACTGTGAACATAAAATACACATACACAAATAAGGCCCACTGGCTGGCTGGCTGTGACTCTTGTTTTATACTCATTTTATTTTCTGGCAGTAAGAATGCTTAACTGGATAATAGAGCTTTCTCTCTCCTGGCCCCTGAGAAACCAACCTCTCAGCTGTAGACCCCATTTTTAGCTAGGACAAATCTCATCTTATTTAACCAATCTTTCTATAAGTGGCTGACTTGAGGAAGTTATTGCTTTCTGTGGTCTCAATTGCCTAATAGAAAGTCATTTAATTTAAATCCTAGAACCCCTGTGGGAAAATCCCAATTGGTTACTGTGCCTGTGGTCTAAATAAGGTGCCAACCAGCTCCTCACAAGCAGAACTAGTTTTAAGATCTTCACTCATACCACCTTAGTCACATTTGAAAATTTCCTGTTTGGTACAGCAATAAAGGCAATTCAATTCTACTATTCCTAAATATTATTAGAAAAATTCTTCCCTTGGATATAGTTTAACTCCTGAATAGGACTACTGCTGGGAGAACTGACCGAATATGTTATACATTGACTTAAGCATATACTGTGAAGACATGATTTATTTGCAAAGAAATTCTGAAATCCTATGGTATGCACTAGGTATTGCTTCTTTTGTAAAAATTAAAAACCAATAAAGCTATCATTTTCAAAAGTAGAGTTTGATAATTTAACTGGCGCTTTCAGCAAAATTAATTAATTGGAGGTTTCTCCAGTTCAGGCATGGACAGTTGTCCAGGAACCTGCAAAGTCTCCATGTTGCAAAATTATTTAAGCACATAATAATTATACTTTTCACCTGTGTAGAACACTAGATAGATAGCTCACTATTAACAAGTACTTATTAAGGCAAATTATAAGTACACTCTGCCTTTATAGGTATAAATAAGCCTTTCTATTTCCCATGAGACTTTATTATTATCCTTTTTATGTGGAAGAGTAAATGAAGGCAAAGATTGAACGTCACTAGTAGGTCTGTTGACTGCCTGGATTGATTACTATATTGTGAAGGGATTAACACCTTTGAATAGATTACAATTTTGATATCTATGACTCATCTCCAATAATGCTCAATTCTTTGTCATATTAGCAAAATGGAATCATACTTAGTTTTACAGTAAAAGGATACTCTCTTCAATGGCTTTAAAACATGGCCAACCAATTTTCTGACAGACCTACATTAAGACATGACATCTTCCGGTTGCCTGGATGGTTCAGTCAGTTAAGCATCTGACTCTTGATTTCAGCTCAGGTCATGATCTCATGGTTCATGAGTTCAAGCCCCGCATCTGGTTCTGAGCTGACTGTGGAGCCTGCTTGGAATTCTTTCTATCTCTCTCTCTCTCCCTCTCTCTCTTCCCTTCCTATGCTCACACATACACTCTCTCAAAATAAATAAATAAACTTAAAAAGAAAAGAGAGAGAGAGAGATGACATCTTCATTGTCTTTCTGGTATCAGGGCTCTGTGATTGTTTGACCAACAGGATGTAGTGAAAACCACTCTGTGCTGGTCTTTTGGCCCAGACTATAGGGAGCTGACAGCTTCCACTTCCTGTCTCATGGGACGCATGCTCTTGGAAGCCAGCCACCATGCCAGGAGGAAGCCTAAGCAGCCAGTGCAGCAGCATTGTGGAGCATCTGGTGCACACACCTCTAGCTGAATTTTATAGCCAGCTCCAGCTTGCCAGCCATGAGTGAACCATCCTGAAAATGGATCCTCTAGTCCTCAGGTAAGGTGCCTTTGATGATGTTGTATGGAACATAGACTAGCTATTTGTGTTGATCCTGCCCAAATTACAAATTTATAACCAAAATGAATGATTATTGGTGTTTTTAAGCTACTAAATTTTGAGGTGAATTTTTACATGCTCTAAGAAAATGGCAACATTCCCAGGTCCCTTTTTTTCAGTGCAGCAAAATCTAGGTGCTACTTTAACTCTCACCTTTGATGCTACTAGCTTGCAAAGGAAGAAAGTGAACATACCAGATTTTGGAAGGAAGCTCCCAGTTCTCATTAAATATTGGAGGAACTGTAATTGCTCTAGGATGATGCATCACAGCCTCATTTAATTTACTGAGCATCTACTAAGTGCCAGGCACTGTTGCAATTTTAATGAAAGCAGTGTTGCTATTTCTAGTCCTGCTTCAGCTATTGATTCACTGTAGGCCATTTGACAGATTATTCTGTGCTAATGAACCCCATTTCCTCATCTGTAATATGAAAGGGCTTAGATAAATGTTCTGTCAGGTTCCTTAGCTCTAATATAATACTACTTGTGATTCTAAAACTTTAGTTTCTCCATTTGAAAATCCAAATGGTTATTGCCCCACAAAAGGACCCCTTTCTTCATATAGAAATATATAAATATATATTTTGTAGAGAGTATTTCATTCCAAACAAGGGGTGAAGGTACCTGATGTTCTCCAATTGATGATAGTTAACTAACGTAAATTTAAAGCCACAAATAAATAAGGACCCAGAAGCTGAAATGAGGAAGCCCTGATGGGCAGGCAAAAATGAGGCCCATAATATTTACCTCATAGGGTTTTAAAAAGAGATAATATATGTTAAAGCTTATAGTTTAGGCCCTGACTCTTGCAGACACCCAGTAAATGTTTTTCTTTTTTCTTTTTTGCTGAGAAGCAACCCAGACTAATCATTTTTTGAAAGGTAAAATTTTGGTCATGGAATTGCATAAGATACTTTCCTATTTCCACAACAGTTTCTGTAGTCTTAAGTGCTCTCCATTAAAAGGTTGTTACTTGATATATTGTACTTCTTTTGTCTAGCTATTTGGTAGAGATTGGCTGTCTGGTTTTTGATTTAAGAATACATGCCAGAGTATGTGTGATGAAAAATTTATTCTAAGAAAAATGCCTGAAGAGATGAACTATGGCATGCTGTTTTATAAAATTTGTAAGATGAGTTTGTAGTATTCTTATTGGACAAATCTTAATTAAGAATAAATTGTCGCCCTTGAGAGTGTTGGTTTTCTATTGCCATGTTACAAACCATCCCAAAACTTAGTGTTTAAAACAACAACAAATATTAATATTTCATTACATTTCTATGGATCAGACATTTAGGAATGGCTTAGTTGAGTATTTCAGGCTTGGGTCTTTTATAAGATTGTAGACAAGATGTCAGCCAGGGCTGCAGCCATCTGAAAGTTTGACTGTAGCTGGAGGATTTGCTTCTACAGATTCAGTGCTTACTATTAGGAGACATCAGTTTCTTGCCATACTGATTTCTTCAGAGGGACACTTCAATGTCCTTATGACATAGCCCTTGACTCTCTGAGAGAGTAAGGAGGAGCAATGTCTTTTATGACCTAGAACTGCAACTCAAACTTAGCCACTTGATAGCAAGATATTCTTATCTTATCTGGCACAGGCCAGTCCTATTCATGTTGAGAGGGAACCACCCAAGGGCAAGATAACTGGGCAGTAAGAATCATTGTGGACCATCTTGGATGATGGTTCCTATGTCAAGGTTTTAGCTTAGTCCCTTTCCTCTAATCACTCTGCATATTCTCCATGGATAAACTCATCCACATCCAGTAGCTTCACATACCATCTTTAAGCCCATTACTCCCAAATACATAAATAATCCTAGATTTCTCTTCTGTTCTTCAGACCTCAATGCATAGTATCTATTGGGCATTTATTTTATTTAATGAGTGGTCACTAGGAACCAAACCTTCAACTAGTCTGGGTAAACAAGACAGACCTCCTTCCTTCAGGGAGATTACAGTTTGCTGAAGCAGAAGGAAAATAAATAAGTAAATAAAGTTTATGGTTAATATAATCAAAGCAATATACTACTGTGATAATAGCTAGACTGATTGGTACAAGAGGGGAGGTGTGCGTTAGCTATTGTAGACACAGTGGGAAAAGATAAACTCTTTTAAAAAGTTAAATTTAAGCTGAGGCTGGAGAGATAAGATATGAAGGGGAGAGTAGTGGTGAATCTATTCCAGGTACTGAGAATGACAAGTGCAAGTTCCCAAGGTAAGGAAGAGCATAGCATAATGTAGAGAATGTCATAACTATTGTGGCTGGAGCACTATGAATGAGAGAGAGAGAGAGACAGAGACAGAGAGAGAGACAGAAGTGATAAAAGTGGTCTGGCAGACAGGGACTAGATCGCTTAGGTCCTTGTAATCTAGAGCCTTATAATGCATGTCATGGGTTTTGAGTATAATGGGAAGAGACAGAGGTTTTAAGCAAGGTCTGGTCAGATACTATATATTTTGTTACAAGTCCATATGTAAAATTGTTATTTTCTTGTCATGGTGTGAATTGCTGGTTCTTAATGTTCCTTAATCACTAAATAGAAGCACCACCCACTGTTTAAGAGTGTAGACTCTGGAGTTAGGCGGACCTTGAATCCTGGATCTACAGCTTACTAGCAAAGAGATCTCAGAAGTGTTATTTATTTTGTCTCATCTCTCTCTCTTTTTTAAATGTGTATTTATTTATTTTGAGAGAGAGAATGGGAGTGAGCGGAGTGGGAGAGGGGCAAGGAAGAAGGAGAGAGAGAATTCTGAGCAGGCTCTGCAGTGATACTTGAATATTCTATTTACCCACTTTTGATTAGTATATACAATGAGGAGGCTATTTTGTTTTTTTATTAATGGCCTCCAGTAACACTCATATCCACAACTTAAATCCTCTTCCCATCAAAATAGCATTTTTTGAGTTGAATTGCAGCTGGTCACACCACCATGACCAGAGGCTAGATCATGCAGTGGAAGTCAGCCACTCATTGCCACTCTAGGGAAAATCCTGAAACAAGTGAAGCTTGTTTGATGAACCAAGCTTGCTTTTCTGGACTCCTTTCTCCATTGCATGGATTCTCTCCCTCTTTTTCTTTACATTATGTGCCCAGAACTTGCTTGCTTTTTCCCTCAGTTAAAACATGCTTTCAAGAGAAGACTGGTTTTAATTACTTATATATTTCTTGAGACTGTAATGTGATATAATTCTGAAATTTATATACACTTTAAGCATTATCACTAACTATAGGTTGAAAGCCACTACTCTCTTGTGTAGAAGTTTAAGTGTTAAAAACCATGTGAGAACAATTTTGGAGGGCTAGGCAAGAGATTTACATTGACTTGCTAAAAATGATACACGTATTTCATTGCCTGTTTTCTTGCATTTAAGCCTATTCCTATAAATTCCTCTAAACATTGTGTTTCTTTAAATAATTTCCATAATGCACCCTGCCTAAGGATTCCCCCCTACAGTGTTTTTTATACTTGGAATCAGTGTGCTCTTAATATCAAAGAAGAGTGAATACATAAAGCCATACAACCCACCTTCCTAGGATAGAAGTATGGAACAGGGCAAGAGCACTGCCTGAAAGTCAGAAAACACAGATTCTAGTCTTAGAGAAATCATGGAGTCTTTTACTCTGGAAAAGGCATATAAACAGAGATCTCTGTTGGGTCATAATTCCCTTTCAGGGCTCCTGTTGTCTCTGATTAGTAGACTATGCATACAGTTGACATTTACTGAGGATTCGCTGAGTAAGACTGTCCACACTAAGTATTAGCCATGGGCTTCTAATTTCTTTCAGAGACAATGCTATTACTTTCTAATATAATGGAAATGAAGAGAAAGCATTGACTCTCAATTCTCAAAAGGTTTATACAATTTGTGAGTTGTAGACTATGAGTAATAAGATGTTCAGAAATGCTTCAAGAAATTCCAGCAATAATGTCAGCTTCTACTCTGTGGTGGAGGTTAATGCACTTCTCCCACAAGAAAGAGCTGAGCAGTCAATGCCTTATCTGAGTAATTTAGCCCAAAATTGTGGGTTTTAAAAATATGCTTGAATTTCATGGATATTTATGCTAACTTCCATTTCACTGGAGTCTTATAGAAAGATCCTATAGTCACAGATTATGACTAACTTAAACTTTTAGAAGAATGACTTCATTCATGTAAATGAGTATATGGCATAAATGAAGTTTCCTTTGGGTCACGATTCACCTTTTCTATCTTCTCCTTTCCACAAATATAATTTTTCTCTTATGAATCATCATATACTCACAGGAAGGAAGATGTCACAACATCACCAGTGCCATCAAGTCTTATTCTTGGTACCCTATAATCAGGCTATTTTGTGAGCCTCAGTTTCACTTATTATTTCCCTCAAAGACAAGGAACAGGTTTTCTCATGTACTAGCTCCTTTCTACATAAATATAAAGACCTTTATGAGTTATCAAGAAATCTTAGTGCCTTAGAATTGCCTCTGAAACAACTTTCTTTGGCTTCCCTTTCTTTTTGTTCTGTCAGATCAGAGATCTTTATTTCTAAGCTGAAAACTTTTCAAGTTTCTTATGAGCAGTGCAAAATTGGTTTTCAAAAACACTTGCAAAAGAGTTACCATGCAGTTTTCTAGAAAACGTCTACCTTTGCAACAGGACACCTAAAAATCCAAGCTTTCTACTTACTTTCCACCAGAAAAAATTCTTTTTTCTTTCCTCTGTTTTTAAAGTATGGTGTCTCTTAAATACTGAGAACAAACTGAGGGTAGATAAGGGGTGGGGGAGAGGGGAAAGTGAGTGATGAGGATTGAGGAGGGCACTTGTTGGGCTGAGCACTAGGTGTTGTATGGAAATGAATTTGACAATAAATTATATTAAAAAATAAAGTATGGTGTCTCGAAGTTTTTCCTTTCATTGTATGATTAAGGAAGTAGTAGCTCACTAAACTCCCACTAGTTATGTGTGTGTGTGTGTGTGTGTGTGTGCAATCAACTGATTTACAAGAAGATGCAACAAAATTCAAAATGATACAAAATATCAATTTCAAAACAACATCAAAAAGTGAGTGTATTTAACCATACTCAGCTCATAACAGAGCAAACGAGTAAGGAGAATAATTCATGCTATAGCATATTGCTATATGAACTGGCAACAGAAAAAGTTGGTAAAGGAAGGCAGAGGAGCTGGAGTGTTAGAATTAGAACTGAGGAGCTCCATAATCGTCTGGCATATGCTCAATATTGTACCTGTCTATAGAAGTGTACATGATGTGAACCTCAGGGATCTTCCAGATCCTTCGTTTAAGGTCCTAGTGAACTGTGGCCACAATGTAACACTTGTGCTGAGTTACTCTCTGTACTAAGCAGTCATCTGCTTAGGTTCCTTTGTGTATGCTTGTGGTGTGGGTGGTAATCGTTCAAATCTCAGGTCTTTGGCAATCCTTAGAGCCACTTGATACTTTTGCCCCAATTTCTCAATTTCAGCCATTACACATTCAGTTATACAAGGTATACACTTGGCATACTAACAGTCCTCATTGATTGTAGTAAGTCAAGTTTGGCTTTAATGGAAAAATTGATAAAGTTAGTATCATCCAGGATGTGGTAAGGTAGGCCCAGCTGTGTGTTATATTGGAAGAATAAGCAGAAAGGATGTTGGGGGACTTCTCTTTCCTTGAGTGCCCTGGGATCTTTCTTTTCTTTCTTTTTAGGTTTCAATCTATCCTTCTCTTTAAGCCTCTGATCTCGGAGACTAAGCATTTGCTTTATGGTTGCATACTTTCTTGCTTTCTTTTGCTTCCCCTTGTTCACACCGCACTCTTGTTTCTCCCCAAACTCCCACTAGTTATTAACATCTATTGGAATTAGCTTATCAGATGATTCTCAAACAGGCTGCTCCCATACTGAGGGAATCTTCATTTTAGAAACAAGGAAAAAGAGTCACTTACCTTGCATGCACTGAAATCCAGGGACTTAATAGGTGTTTTAAATATATTATCACTTCTAAACTACATAGCAGTTTTAGATGTCAGTGCCTGGCAAGTATGTAATTTTCCCTTGTTCACAGGGGGCCAGGATTCACACCAATGATGCCTGACTTCAAAGCCCATTGCTCATCCTACTACAATAGTGTTCTAAAGGAAAGTTCGGTATTTCCAGTCTCAGTTCATGACTGAGAGGCTGAGAGGGTAGCTCATCATACTTGAGGAATTCAGGACTGAGAAGTGAGAGTGGTGGAGGAAAACCAAGGGAAGGGTGAGAAGTGGATGGGGGACAAATGTGGCAGGGGGGAGATGAAAATGTCATGACGATATTTTCTCTCTGCACCATAATTTTTCCCAGAACAACTCCTCACTATAAGAATATTTTTATAGCAACTGTAACTGTAATATATTTGTTTGTATGTTGAGAATTCTCATACATGATTACAAGTTTCATTTTTGAGGACTTATTCTTATAAAACTCATCATCATCATCAAGACAGTGACATCTTGAAACAAAATAACCAACATGATAAATAGTCTTTTTTTTTTTTAAATGTTTATTTCTGAGAGAGAGAGAGAGACAGTGTGAGCAGGGGAGGGTCAGAGAGAGAGGGAGATACAGAATCTGAAGCAGTCTCCAGGCTCTGAGCTAGCTGTCAGCACAGAGCCCGATGCAGGGCTCGAACCCACGAACCGTGAGATCATGACCTGAGCTGAAGTCGGACGCTTAACCGACTGAACCACCCAGGCGCCCCGATAAATAGTCTTTAATGTCACACAGATTTCTTATTTGGAGTCTCATCTCCTTGTACTGGCAATCTCCACTCCTGCTTTTCAAGAAAATCTACCATCTCTGTTGAACATCTACCATGAATAAAGCATTCTTAACTTTGGCCCCTTGGCTTGCCCCTTCTCTCCCCTTCTTCCCCCCGTGGCTTTCTTCTCTCTAGATATACCTCTGTAGTACTGGCCTTTCTGCTTCCTGACTTTCCATAAAATTTGTCAGTCAGATATTCCATGTTCTTGGGGACTTAAAGAAATCTATAATGTCTATGGATAACATAAGTATATTTGGCCAGGGGTCTTCTGGATAAGATGTCTTTTAGTTTTAATAAAAATAACCTTTGACCCATTGGAGTCATAGCATTTGAAAGCTAAAGCAAACTTAGAGATGTCTGATATAATTCCATCATTTTCAAATGGCAAAATGAGGCCCAGAGAAATTCCTAGATTTTGGTTCTTAGATCACACTGTCAAGATAGTGAAATGGCAATTATTACTTCAGAAATGAGGAAAGAGTAGTACAGAAAGAAATGATTCGATTGAAGCTACACAGAGGATCAAAAGCCCAAATGGAATGGATTTCCTTTCACCTACCTTTCTTCTGATTTCACTTTATTTTTCTTATAAAACTTGCCTCTATCTTTTCAAACCCTTTTAGGTTGAAATTTCATGGATGTCTGAAACCTGGAAGTAGCAGTAAACTGGGCTGGAGTGTGAGAATTAGGGAGAACTTGCCCTTAGATTTTAGTTGCTTTCATTTTATAAGTCACTCTTACCTTTTTAAAGCAATATGCTGATAATGATATGACTTGCCTAATATGAAAAATTAACAATGAATTACTGTTAGTGTCACATTAGTCAACTTTAGTAAATAGAACAGTTTTCCAGTCAGGAACTTGATAGGCCATTTGTATTTTATAGTCTTCCTAGGCAAAAATAAATACTAAATGCTGCAAACCAATCATTTCTAAGTTAGCTATAATACTAAAATATGCTGCTCATAACATTTGCTTTCCATTTGTTAGCAGGATGAAATTATTAAACATATCATTTGACTTTGCTGTTTCTGTCCTGAATAAGAATCTTCAGTTCTAAAAGGCTTGGTGATAAATTCATAACCAAAAGGTAAATAAATTTGTGTGAGCAGTGATATGATAGAGGTTAGATTGAGAGTTCATCATTTATTCTTGGGCAGAGTACAGATTCGTATTATGAAAAGAGTTAGGGAGGTCAAGTGATTTTAGCTGATTGACTTTCTTTTCTTCTAGTTCGATTCTTAATATTACCTTCTGACAGGGGTTATAGGATGAGATTTTATCTTTTGGCTTCATCTGGTATTCATACCTACTTTTCTACAAAATATCCAGATTAGAGATTATGATTATGTTTTATGATACAAAAGTTGTAGCTCTGCTTTAGGAATTTTTTATATTTGTGGGTCTCCAAGTTAAAGATTCACTACTTTACTATTTTATTCATATAAAATAAAAATAGTGAATACTGAACATTTACTATTTACCGGGTGCTGTGCCCAAACCTCTACTTGTATTGTCTATTTAATTTTCATATGAACCAGCAAGGTAGGTATCTACAATCTTCATTCTCATTTTAAAGATGAGGAAACTAATTTCACTCATATGTGGAATTTAAGAAACAAAACAAATGAACAAAGAAAAAAAGAGACAAACAAAAACCCCAGACTCAAAGGAAAAAAGAGACAAACAAAAACCCCAGACTCTTAACTATAGAGAACAAACTGATAGTTACCAGAGGGGAGGTAGATTGGAGGATGGGTGAAATAGGTGATGGAGATTGAGGAGTGGCACTTGCGGTGATGAGCACTGGGTGATGTATGGAAGTGTTGAATTACTATATTTTACATCTGAAACTAATATAACACTGTATGTTAATTTACACTGGATGTAAAAATAAATTAAAAATATAAATAAATAAATTTTCATTAAAAATAGATGAAGAAACTGAGATTTGGAGGGGCTAGGTAACTTGCCCGTGGACCCCAGTTATCAGTGAGGAGTTGAAACAAGTTGCCTGACTTCAGAGCCTGTGCTCTTATCTCTTGTGCTACACTGGTCGGTGGATAAGAAAAATGGTGAGGAGAGTAGGTGAGGACTAACACATTAAAGCTGGGCAGAGAGGAAGTCTGAAGTCACAACTAATTCTCACTCTTACGACCCATCATAGGTCAAAATAACAGTCTTTGCTCTGTTGAAAATATTCTTACTTCAAGAGTAGATAAACTTGTGGCTAGTAAGAAGATTTTCTTTCATTGCTGATATCTAATACTTGCCAAGTTTTGTTGAATCTTTCTTCTGAACTTTTCTGAAATCTTTCCCTCCCCCCTGCATCCTCAATCCCACTGACTTAGTTTAAAAATTCCTCTTTAGGTCTCATCAGTATCTTATTGCTAATCTCTCCACCTGCCCACTAGGTCCATTTTCTGATATTCCTTCAGTATCAAGAGGAAAATCAGACAGAGCTTGTCACCAAGTTGCTTATGGGCTTGTTGAGAGATAACAATAAATAAGCAATTACAAAACAATATGATGAATCCTTGATTTATTAGGAGCAGGTATGCTCTGTGGGGGCATAGAAAAGTCAGGATTTTAAGAGGAGAGCCAAAGTAAAAGGTAACACTTAATGGAAGTGCTAGTTACTGATACTGGAAATAAAAATAACACATTCTACTGATAGTTTCACTACTAATAGTTTTGAGCTATTCATTTGTGTCAGGCATTGTTTTAAGTCATTTACATATACTATCTCATTTAATTCTAACCATACTCTACAGTAGGTATTATTATCCTAGCTTTACACATGAGGAAACCAAGTATTAGAGGGATTAAGTAGTCTACCTAGGGTTACAAAACTAGTAAGGGAGGAGCAAGGAATCTAAATAAGGCAGTCAGAATTCATTACTAATTTTATTTGGAGGGGAAGAAGGGGTGAGTTATTATGTGTATTGCATTTGAGGAGTAGAGCTGTTCCAAAGACAGTGGATGAGTAGATCTCAGGTTTAGGAGCTGTGGGGTTGGGAATCATCAACAAGAAGTTATCTGGTGCTAAAAATGTTGATGCAAATGCTCAGGAGAGTGTGAGTTAGAAAATAGGAAGTGCAATGAGAGAAACTTGGGGGAAAAGAGAGGGAGAAGAGTCACTAAAAAATATATCAAAGGATTATCACAGAGGATTGTTATTTGTAGGTGGACACAGTTTGCAAGGCTTGGCACATAGGAGTTATAAGAGGTCATTGCTTATCCTGAAGAACCTGCATTAGTTCTTTCTTTGTGCAAAGAGGTTTATTTCTCCATTTAAGACTATATCATAGTTACCGGCCTAGTACCTTATGTGACTCAGTATTTGTAAGAGCAGGGGTCAGCAACTTTTTTTTGAAAAGGGACAGAAGGTAAATAGTTTTGGCTTTGTAGACCGCATAATCTCTGTTGCGACTGTTGAATTCTATCATCTATGATACTGCAATAGCAGCCATAAACAATATGAAAACAAATAGATGAAGCTGTGTTACGATAAAGCTTTATTTACAAAAACAAATGATGAGTTGGATTTGGCTAATGGGCTGTGATTTGTTAACCCTTGATCTAGAAACACCCCTCTTGGTTTGGTATCCTTTCAAACCTTCTTTCTCAGCTCTGGTCCTTGCTTCATTAAACACTTAGCTCTACATAGTTGAATGTTCTTGCACGTCTTCTTTATTTCCTCCTTATCTCCTACTTCTGGTACATTCCCTGGTAAACTTCTTTGGGGAAGAAGTATTTTTAATATTTATTGTGATAGCAGCTCCATAGGAAAAACTAAGGTAAAAAATGGTTGTTAATGGAACTATGTTAATGTGAAATGCATAGTGTTTTGGTGATCAGCTATGTTACTACTCTAGTTTCTTAAACACTTACCGCCCTACCCTGCCAAAAAAAAATTCAAAGTGATTTATTACAAATGAACTTGGTCCATGTTTTAGACTGTGGTGGAGTTGTACTTACTATGACAAACTAGGTTTCTGTTTTTTCTTAAATAGTTTATTGTCAAGTCGGTTTCCATATAACACCCAGTACTGATCACAACAAGTGCCCTCCTCTATGCCCATCACCCCACTTCCTCTCTCCTCCACCCCCATCAGCCCTCAGTTCTCAGCATTCAAGAGTCTCAGCATTCAAGGAGGTTTGCCTTCCTCCCTCTCCCCCACTAATTTTACCCTTCTTCTCCCCCATGGTCCTCCGTTAAGTTCCTCCTAATCCACCTATATGTGCAAACATATGGTATATGTCCTTCTCTGCCTGACTTATTCACTCAGCATAACACCCTCAAGTTCCATCCACGTTGCTACACATGGCCAGATTTCATTCTTTCTCATTACCATGTAGTATTCCATTGTATAGATAAACCACATCTTCTTGATCATTCGCCAGTTGATGAACATTTAGGATCTTTTCCATGTTTTGGCTATTGCTGAGAATGCTGCTATGAACATTGGGGTACACGTGCTCCTATGCATCAGCACACCTGTATCTCTTGGGTAAATTCCAAGCAGTGCAATTGCTGGGACATAGGAGAGTTCTATCGTTAATTTTTTGAGGAAGCTCCACATTGTTTTCCAGAGCGTCTGCACCAGTTTACATTCCCACCAACAGTGTAGGAGGGTGCCCATTTCTCCACATTCTTGCCAGCATCTAGAGATAGCCACTCTGACTGGCGTGAGGTGGTATCTCAGTGTGGTTTTGATCTGCATTTCCCTGATGATGAGGGACACTGAGCATCGTTTCATGTGTCTGTTGGCCATCTGGATGTCCTTTTTGGAGAAGTGTCTGTTCATGTCTTCTGCCATTTCTTCCCTGAATTATTTGTTTTTCAGTTGTGGAAAATAATTTTGGATACTAGCCCTTTATCTGATATGTCATTTGCAACTATCTTTTCCCATTCCATCAGTTGCCTTTAGTTTTCTTGATTATTTCCTTTGCCGTACAGAAGCTTTTTATCTTGATGAGGTCCCAATAGTTCATTTTTGTTCTTGATTCCCTTGCCTTTGGGGATGTGTCAAGTAAAAAATTGCTGTGGTGGAGGTCAAGGAGGTTGTTTCCTGCTTTCTCCTCTAGGGTTTTGATGGTTTTCTGTCTCACGTTCAGGTCCTTTATCCATTTTGAGTTTATTTTTGTGTATGGTGTGAGAAAATGATCTAGTTTCATTCTTCTACATGTTGCTGTCCAGTTCTCCCAGCACTATCTGTTAAAGAGGCTGTCTTTTTTCCATTGGATACTCTTTCCTGCTTTGTCAAAGATTAGTTGGCCATACATTTGTGGGTCCAAATCTGAGTTCTCTATTCTATCCCATTGGTCTATGTGTCTGTTTTTGTGCCAATATTATACTGTTTTGATGATTACAGCTTTGGAGTAAAGGCTAAAGTCTGGGTATGTATTGTCTCCCTTTTTGGTTTTCTTCTTCAATATTACTTTGGCTATTTGGGGTCTTTGTGGTTCCATACAAATTTTAGGATAGTTTATTCTAGATTTTATAAGAATGTTTTCTTATCAATTTTGATTGGGATTGCATTGAATGTGTAGATTGCTCTGGGTAGTAATGACATTTTAACAACATTTATTCTTCCAATCCATGAGCATAGAATGTTTTTCCATTTCTTTGTGTCTTCTTCAATTTCCTTCATAAGTTTTCTATAGTTTTCNGGGGAAAGCTCTCAGTTTTTCCCCATTGAGGATGATGTTAGCTGAGGGCTTCTCATAGATGGCCTTTATGATGTTTAAGTAAGTTCCTTCTATCCCAACTTTCTCGAGGATCTTTATTAAGAAGGGATGCTGTATTTTGTCAAATGCTTTTTCTGCATCTATCGATAGGATCATATGGTTTTTATTTTTTCTTTTGTTATTGTGATGTATCACATTGACTGATTACTGAATATTGAACCAGCCCTGTAACCCAGGAATGAATCCCACTTAATCATGGTGGATTATTCTTTTTANGGAGGTTTGTCAATTTTGTTTATTTTTTCAAAGAACTAACTCTTGGTTTCATTGATCTGTTCAACTGGTTTTTTGGGTTCTATATTGTTTATTTCTGCCCTGATTTTTATTATTTCTCTTCTCCTACTGGGTTTGGCATGCTCTTGTTGCTCTCCTTCTAGTTGCTTTCGGTGTGCTGTTAGATTTTGTATTTACTCTTTTTCTAATTTCTTGAAATAGGCCTGGATTGCAATGTACTTTCCTCTTAGGACTGCCTTTGCTGCATTCCATAGAGTTTGAGTTGTTGTATTTTCATTAATATTTGTTTCCATATATCTTTAAAATCTTCTCTAATTGCCTGATTGGCCTATTCATTCTTTAGTAGGGTGATATTTTGGAGGTTTTCCAGACTTTTTCCTGTGATTGATTTCACGTTTCATAGCATTGTGATCTAAGAGTGTGTATGATATGATCTCAATTCTTTCTATTTATTGAGGACTGCTTTATGACCCAGTATATGATCTCTCTTGGAGACTGTGACATGTGCACTTAAGAAGAAAGTGAATTCCATAGCTTCAGGATGTAGAGTTCTAAATATTTCTGTCTAATTCATCTGTTCCAATGTGTCATTCAAGTCCCTTGTATCTTTTAAAAATTTTTAAATGTTTTGTTTGTTTTTGAGAGAGAAATAGAGATAGCGTGAGCAGGTGAGGGTCTGAGAGAGAGGGAGACACAAATCTGAAGCAGGCTCCAGGCTCTGAGCTAGCTATCAGCACAGAGCCCAACGCGGGGCTCAAATCCACGAACTGTGAGATCATGACTTGAGCCGAAGTTGGACGCTTAACCAACTGAGCCACCCAGGTGCCCCTCAAGTCCATTGTTTCTTTAGTGATTTTCTGTCTAGTTGCCCAATCCATTGCTGTAAGTGGAATATTAAAGTTCCCTGCTATTAGCACATTTTTGTCCATAAGANTTCCTGTGATTGATTTCACGTTTCATAGCATTGTGATCTAAGAGTGTGTATGATATGATCTCAATTCTTTCTATTTATTGAGGACTGCTTTATGACCCAGTATATGATCTCTCTTGGAGACTGTGACATGTGCACTTAAGAAGAAAGTGAATTCCATAGCTTCAGGATGTAGAGTTCTAAATATTTCTGTCTAATTCATCTGTTCCAATGTGTCATTCAAGTCCCTTGTATCTTTTAAAAATTTTTAAATGTTTTGTTTGTTTTTGAGAGAGAAATAGAGATAGCGTGAGCAGGTGAGGGTCTGAGAGAGAGGGAGACACAAATCTGAAGCAGGCTCCAGGCTCTGAGCTAGCTATCAGCACAGAGCCCAACGCGGGGCTCAAATCCACGAACTGTGAGATCATGACTTGAGCCGAAGTTGGACGCTTAACCAACTGAGCCACCCAGGTGCCCCTCAAGTCCATTGTTTCTTTAGTGATTTTCTGTCTAGTTGCCCAATCCATTGCTGTAAGTGGAATATTAAAGTTCCCTGCTATTAGCACATTTTTGTCCATAAGATTGTTTCTGTTTGTGATTGTTTTACATATTTAGGTACTTCCGTATTCAGTGTGTAGACATTTGTAATTGTTAGCTCTTCCTGACGGATAAACCCTGTAATTATTATATAATGCCCTTCTTCATCCCTTGTTACTGCCTTTACTTTAAAGTCCAGTTTGTGTGATATAAGTATGGCTACTTCAGCTTTCTTTTGACTTCCAGTAGCATGATAGGTATTTCTCCATCCCCTTACTTTCAATCTGAAGGTGTACTCAGGTCTAAAATGAGTCTCTTGTAGACAGCAAATGGATGGATCTTGTTTTTTTATCCATTCTGCTACCCTTTGTTTTGATTGGAGCATTTAGCCTATTTACATTCAGAATTATTTTTGAAAAATAAGGGTTTAGAGTCACTGTGTTCTTTGTAGGATTCATGCTTGTGGTGTATCTCTGGTACCTTATGTTCCCTGCAATATTTCCCTCATAGAGTCCCCCTTAGGATGTCTTGTAGAGCTGGTTTAGTGGTGATGAATTCTTTCAATTTTTATTTATTTGGGGAGACTTTTATCTCTCCTTCTATTCTGAATGGCAGCCTTGCTGGATAGAGGATTCTTGGGGGCATATTTTTTTCTATTCATATCATTGATGATTTTCCCCCATTCCTTTCTGGCCTGTCAGGTTTCATTAGGTAGGTCTGTAACTACTCTGATAGGTCTCCCTTTGTATGTTAGAACCCTTTTATCCCTAGCTGCTTTCAAAATTCTCTCTTTGTCCTTATATTTTGCCAGTTTCACTATGATATGTTGTGCAGAAGATCAATTCAAGTTACATCTGAGGGGAGTTCTCTGTGCCTCTTGAATTTCAACGTCTGTTTCCTTCCCCAGATTGGGGAAGTTCTCAGCTATAATTTGTTCAAGGACTCCTTCAGTGCCTTTCCCTCTCTCTTCCTCTTCTGGAATTCCTATGATATGGATATTGTTCCATTTGATTGTATCACTCAGTTCTCGAACTCTCCTTTTGTGTTCTTGGATCAGTTTATCTCTCTTTTTCTTGGCTTCCTCTTTTTCTATAATTATGTCTTCTAATTCACATATCCTCCTTTCCGCCTTTTCAATCCGTGCATTGGATACCTCCATTTTATTATGCATCTCACTTATAGCATTTTTTTATTCATCACAACTATATTTAAGCTCCATAGTCTTTCTAGCAATAGTTTCTCCGATGTCTTCCATACCTTTTTTAAGCCCAGTGATTAATTTTACGACTATTGTTCTAAATTCTTGTTCAGTTATTTGCTTATATCTGTTTTGAGCAGTTCTTTAGCTATCATTTCTTCCTGGAATGTCTTTAGAGGAGAGTTCTTCCGTTTCGTCATTTTGGCTAGCCTTCTGTCTCCTGTTAGTTTTAAAAGCTTGTTATGTGCTCTGCACCTGCAAATACTGCTTTATTAAAGAAGGCTCATTGACTGTCCAGGGCCTGTCCATTCAGGAAGTGTCCTTTTAATGGTGTCTCTTGGTCTCTCTTGTTGAGACTTCAGTTATTTTATTTCCCTACTCATAGTGGTATTTGAGACTCTCCACATGTGTACCTTGGCTGGCTTCTTTAGGTAGCCCTATGAGGTTGTTTTCTCAGCAGACTCTGTCTCCTTTCCCTCCCAGACTCCTGCAGTTCAGTGGCCTATGGCTTCAGGCCTTCTCCATTTGAGAGATGGGGGCAAGTGAAGTGTATGGAATGCCCTACTTCTCCGCCATCTTGCCTCCTTCAACAAACTAGATTTTATATGTTAAGCGAGGAGTGATTTTTATTTTAGTGGAAAAATTCTTTTGGTGTGCTTTGTGTCTTTGAGAATTTGGTAATTTTGTGAAATAAAGGGTGTCTAGAATTTCTTAGAGGGAATCCCCATGGAAAGGCACACATTGCAATTGCAGGATTACCCTGAGAACTGAGGAAATTCAGCTTATCACTGAACATTTTAACCAGAAAATGAAAGTATCTATTGCCTCTCAGTAGAATTTAGAATTGGAAAATAAGTACTAAAACAGTTTGCTTTTTAGCAAGATTTTGAAAATATTGGAAATCTGCTAAGCATCCATTTCCTCCACAGTCCTTATCTTTTGGGTACTTGCTATCGATTATGAAGTGCATTCAAATCTTTTTTAAAATTGAAAAATCCTTATTTATATGTATTGATCTTTACACCAAGAAAGCTGATAGAGTATTCCTGATTTTCCAACCTTTCTAATCTTAATTGAATTGTTTATATAGCATTTCAAACCTGTTATCAATTAAACATACACTCTATGACAAGTGAGTCGAGGAGTAAAAGGCAATGATTTTTGTGTCAACTCCATTTGTGATAAGAAATCAATGTATGAACAGCAGAGCCAGGAAACCACTGACATCTGTTTATGTCGGACATTACTTTCTATGACAGATAGGGTAGACTTGTGCTGCCCTGTCCTCCTTCATGGAAGGTCTTGCTGCCCAGCTATGGGAGAGCAATCAGCAGACAGTCTGAAGATGTCAGCTCCTTTAGGTTTGGATTTCATTGAGGTCCTGATGTTCCAGAACAGCTCACCACTGATGATTGTGTGAGATGTGGTGGTAGTAATAAAAACCAGTCTGTCTCATGGGGGACATCCTGTTAGACAATACTTGCTCCAGAGATCCGTGACATCTTTTACAATTTAACTTCTCTTTCTGCTCGATCTTGGTTCTACCCCTTCTGTTCACAGGCTTCATCCCTCTCAAACATCTTGCATCCCAAACTCCATCTCAACATCTTCTTGCAGAGAATTTGGCTTGCAGTATAGCATGTAATTGATCAGTAATCCTCACAGTTTTTCAATGGGTTCTCCAAGAGGAATGATTTGAGACATAAACCAAAGGTGGGTAATCTAGGAGCACTTTCTTTTGAGCAGACAGTAGAAACTGCTAGAAATTTGAACGGTTTGCTATCTTTGTGAAAAAAAATTATTTGGAGTTCTTCTGGTATATGAAGTTTAGTGAAAAAAATTTATTTCCTCCGTTTTTCCTAAGGGCTCCTTTATGTTAACCCTTTTTTTAATTTCTCCAGTTTTTTCTGTACAACAAGTCTTCAAGTTACCACAGCTTCTGTGTGCTCATTTATCACTTAGGCTTCTGTGGCACAAGCTAGATATGGGTTGTAATATAGGAAAGAAGAGGAAGACCAGGTGCCAGGAGAACTCACCCAGTTTGTCCTTGATGGAGGAGACAGTTGTTCCGGTTACAGCCCCCAAAGAATTTGCCAGTTTGGGTTCAATCCAGCTCCTGCTTCTGTTGATATGTGGAAGGGGCTGATGTTTACTGAGGACCTGTATTCCCTAGGCCCTTTACACATGTCATCTCATTTAAGTTTCAAACAAATGTACAAGTTAGATATTTTAAAACTGAGGAAATTGAAGAGTAGAGAGATTTAAGTGACTTGCCCAAGGTTATTTGATATTTCTGACAGGAGAGATGCTGGTGAAGAGTGAGTGCTAAAATAGTATCGTTGGTTTTCTGTTATACTCATTCTTCCTTCTTCCTTAGTAAGAGAAACCCAAGTTTTAGCCAGGTTCATTGTGGCCTCAAATATAAATATTTCTCTCCATTCATTACCAGTACAATCAGATAAAGTTCTCACCAATGAGCTGTAACCAGCAGTGTTCTGTGGGACTGCCTGGAAGTCTCTTTTTAAAGAGGCAATGAGATTTTCTTTCTTTTTTCTTTTGTCCTGCTGTTTGGTTTGTGGATGTAATGGCTGGAGCTGTAGCAGCCACATGGACCATAGGATGATTTGAGAATGAAAATCATTATCCAAGATGGTGGAAGAATGGAGAGCTTGATGTGGCCCATCATCCCAGCTCTGAATTGCCTACCTCCAGATTTCTTATGCCTGAGAGACTTAAAAGAGACAACTCCTTTCTCTTTTTTAAGAATGTAAGCCATTTTTTTGTTATATGTAGCAGAACCTAGTCCTTATTGATGTGAATGCGAACACCTTTTGGCAGGAAAAGTCATTTCCTACTTGGAATAGGAGCTTAAAATGGGTCTCTATTGCACATAAATTTGAATATGAAGTGGTTATTTTTTTAATAACACCATTAAACTCCACATCTCTCTTCTAGCAGTGGTACTTAGGAAGTACCTCAGTAGTTTCTGTTTAACAACTTCATTCCTCATTTTTTGTGTGACATACACAAACATGCTTTTTTAAAAGTTTTTTAAAATTTAAATTCCAGTTAACATACAATGTCATATTAGTTTCAGGTGTGCAATATAGCGATTGAACACTTCCATACAACACCTGGTGCTCATCAAAGTGCACTCCTTGATTCTTGTCACCTGTTTCACCCATTTCCCACCCACCTCCCCTCTGGTAATCATCAGTTTGTTCTCTGTAATTAAGAGTCTATTTCTTGGAGATATGGCTTATCTATACGATGGAATACTACATGGCAATGAGAAAGAATGAAATCTGGCCATGTGTAGCAACATGGATGGAACTTGAGGGTGTTATGCTGAGTGAAATAAGTCAGGCAGAGAAGGACAGATATCATATGTTTGCACATATAGGAGGATTAGGAGGAACTTAACGGAGGACAATGGAGGAAAATGGTGGGGGAAAGGGAGAGAGGCAAACCATGAGAGACTCTTGTATCCTGAGAACAAACTGATGACTGATGGGTGTGGGAGGAGGGGAGGTGATGGGCATGGAGGAGGGCACTTGTGGAAATGAGCACTAGGTGTTATATGCAAACCAACTTGACAATAAACTATTTGTAAAAAAAGAAAAGAGTCTATTTCTTGGTTTGGCTCTCTCTTTTTTTTCCCCTTTTGCTCATTTGTTTTGTTTCTTAAATTCCACCTATGAATGAAATGATATGGTATTTGCCTTTCTCTGACTTATTTAGCTTAACATAATACTCTCTAACTCCACCCATGTTGTTGCAAATAAATGGCAAGGGTTCATTCTCCGTTATGGCTGAGTAAAGCCATACACACACAGACACACACAGACACACAGACACACACACACACACACACCACGTACCCCACATCTTCTTTATCTATTCATCAGTCGATGGACACTTGGACTGTTCCCATAATTTGGCTATTACATAATGCTGCTATAAACATTGGGGTGCATGTATCACTTTGAGTTCATATTTTTGTATTCTTTGGGTAAATTCCTAGTAGTGCAATTTCTGGGTTGTGGGGTAGTTCTATTTTTAATATTTGGAGGAACCTCTACTGTTTTCCAGAGCGGCTGCACCGATTTGCATTCTCACCAACAATATGAGAGGGTTCCCCTTTCTCCACATCCTCACCAGCACCTGTTGTTTCTTGTATTATTGATTTTAGGCATTCTGACAGGTGTGAGGTGATAATCTAATTGTAGTTTTGATTTGTATTTCCCTGATGATCAGTGATGTTGAGCATCTTTTCACATGTCTCTGCCATCTGTATGTCTTCTTTGGATAAACGTCTTTTCATGACTTATTTTTAATTAGATTATTTCTTTTTTGAGTATTGAGTTAAGTTCTTTATATATTTTGGACACTAACCCTTTATTAAGTTATCAGTATGTCATCTGAAAACATCTTCCATTCCATAGGATGCCTTTGAGTTTTGTTGATTGTTTCCTTGGCTGTGCAGAAGCTTTTGATCTTGATGAGGTCCCAATAGTTCATTTTTGCTTTTGTTTCCCTTGTCTCCAGAGACAACTAGAAAGAAGTTGCTATGGCTGATGTCAAAAAAGTTACTGCCTGTGTTCTCCTCTAGGGCTTTTTCACATTTATGCCATTCATCCATTTTGAATTTATTTTTGTGTATGGTATAAGAAAGTGGTCCACTTTCATTCTTTTGCATGTTGCTGTCCAGTTTTCCCAACACCATTTATTAAAAGACTGTGCTCTTCCTATTGGATATTCTTTCCTGCTTAGTCAAGGATTAATTGATGTAATTATAATTGTCAGTTCATTTCTGTTTTCACAAATATGGTTTTAACTGACATTCTTTTGGTTGACAGGTATTAAACTCATAACATTCAGAGTTGCTGCCAGGGATGCAAATCTTTAGTTTCTAGTTCCTATGGTCTGTAGTTCTCTGCATTCTCATTAAAATGACAGCTTCCACCAATTGTATTTTAAAAGAAAACAGCCTTCTTTTGCACATATTTTAAGAAAAACAAGAGGCTTATTCTCTGACCGAGGGGAAAATTTAAACTTAGCTGGGGTGACTGACTTATTTCTAACCTGTGGCATTTTTGTTCTGAGGATACTTCACAATGAAAATGGACACCACAGTAAAGCAAATAGAGATCAGAGTCAGGGAATCATTGGAATGAATGTTTGCATCTGACTCTTTGATTACAATAAGCAATGTGGCCTAGCTGAGGAATGCTGTATTTTCACAATTGACAGACCACGCAGCCTGCAGCAATCAGCAAAGGGCGGCTTATTTTCAGCACAAACATCCATCAGATGTGATGAGAAAAGCAGAACTGCAATCAGTGGCAGGTTCTTCAAAGAACTGTTGATGAAAAATGGATTTTACATGTATCAAGTGGAGAAGAAAATGCAGCTCATTTTTTTAAAGTCCCATTTACATGGACAACAACACTAGCAACATTTCTGAACATGAAAGAGAGTGATACAGTAGTTCTATCATAAGTGGGACTTTTCTGTCCTCCTTACAAAATAGTATACTCAGTCTGTGTCAGTAATGTATTAGGTTTTAAAAGGCAAGATAATAAGCAATTTCAGAGAAGGATCTAATATTTATTCCAACTGCCTTATGCAGATATATTTTTTCATTGATACTATGATGGAAGAATTCTATTGATGTAACCAACAGAATAGAGATTTTTGATAAGATTTCCAGTCTTATCTACAGTAACTCTATTCCACATGACTAAAAAATTAGAACTATTTAGCTCTGTAATCTTTCGACTAAATGATAGAGCATGAAAACTCTGTAGGCTCAAAGTTTTTGATCTGAAGAGAAAGAAAAGTTGCTCAAGTAGGGATCTTTAACTTTCTTCTTTAGCTAATATTTCCTGCTGTGGTTATGAGATTTTTGGTTTTTATATGTGCTAACACATTTGGAAGTTTTTCCTAAAGTGACAGAAAGAGATGCCACTTTAAGCATTGAGTTTCTCTTTCTTTCAGGCCTACTAACTATGTTAGGAGGTGTTTCAAAGAGACCTGATCTTGGGCCATACGGACTGCTCTGTTTGGTTTTAGTTTTGTGCTTCCTGCAAGGGAGCTATGGGAAGAAAGCAAGATCATGTATTGGCTTGGGTTTATAGCATATAGAGTCTCTATTCAAAAGCATGAGCTCTCTCTTCTGTCTCCCATCTCCTCTCTGGTAGTTACTAGATCAGACATTGACTTTTGTATTTGATCAATTTCTTTTACTTAAGTTCATAAACATGTATCGTTTCTCTTTATGGGTTTGCTGAAAAGTAAAATAAGCAGTCCCAACTGTCTCTTCAAACAAGAGGGAAATTAATACTTTGACCTAAAAGGACACTCATTACAAAAATAGTAATATGCTTATCAAGTAAAATAAGGTCCCAGTTTGCTTAGGCAGGATAGACCAACACTTTTTTCCTTTTCTGTCATGTACAATTGTTGAGAGTCTAACATATGGACTCTGGAGCTATGGAGAGGTTGCTGTTCTGAAGATGAGGTTATTTTTCTATCCTTGATTATTCTCTCAAGGTTCTGTTTATGTCTGACTCAGAATTAGAAAGATGCATGCAAAATGCGCTTGGCCAGTTACTCCTTGACTAATGCAAACATTTTATCTGCATGCTCCTCCGGTTTTGTAGCAATCGAAGAAGGAGTGTTGTGGGCAGCTGCTGGCTAAATTGTAAGCCAATCACAATTATTTCAGGGTAGTTTCAGAAGAAGTCTGGGAATAGTTGCCAATGTATCATCCAAAAGAGAGTGTCTAGAAAAAATGTATCCTGCTACTTATTTATTTATTTTTATATTAACTCAGCCCACCAAATATCCCTTTAGGCTGAGTACCAGCACTGTTGCCCTGGTTTCAAAAACTCACTTTATGAATCAGGAGCCATGTTGACGTGCCAACCCAAGAAGTTAAGCTGGTAAATGCCAGGCTTTATAATGTGTGGACAGATGTTTGTGCTGCTAAAAATGTGTCTTGGCACACAGAGAGTGGTGATCTGAATATTGTCTTCACTGCTCCCTGAATTTCCTTGCAGGAGTTGAATAAGAAGTTGTAGAGCATGTCTGCATCAGTGATAGGGCTCCTTTATCCTTTTGTCCTTTTGGGGTGGTAGTAGCAAGCCTGTGGCCCCTCATGTCTCCTTTCAGTTCTCTGTGTGGCATATTACATTGATAGCATGAGAAAAATATGCTTGTAATTTAAGGAGAATTCCAGAGGACTTACCTCATAGTCTTTATTCTCTGATGTATATTGAACGACAGTAGCAGTGAAACTTCAAACTGCTCATTTGGATAGGGCAGCTGTTGGATATGCCTATTCTTTTTATCAAATCTCCTGTTATTTGCATTTATATGGTACTTTTCTTCTAAAGCTTTTAAAGCAATTTCAACTTCACAATACTTGGGTGAATTGGATGAGAAGAAATACACTTCATTTTGAGGTTGAGATAAAAGACAAATTGTCAATGGCTCTCCTTAACAGAACAGAACAGAGTACAGAGGGTGTTCAGACAGTTTTCTCCACACTGATTTTCCCGGAAGCCTCACAGAGAAGATAATTAAAGAAGGGGTTCTGGTCTCAGGGTTCAGATGCTCTGGGGGAAAGGGTCCATTGATAGGCTTCAGGGATCTTGTGAATGACCCTTAAGCCTTGTGCAAATCGAATAAATACTTACAAAACTTTAGGTCAAAATGCAGAGAGAATGTACAAAATGTAGTCCCCCCTGCATTTTAGGCTAAGGGTTTACAAGTATTTTATTTAGTAGATTCTCACAGGCTTAAGGACCATTGCTTGATGTAGTGCTCCTTAAACCTCTGGTATATCTCAGTCATTTGGTATGTTTGTCAATTCTTGGCCATCCAGAAATTGCAAGTTAGTAAGTTTGAAGTGGAGCTTTTGGACCCGAGTTTTAACACCAAGTGATCCCAGTTTATGTTAACCAAGAGAGAGACTGGCCAAGCCCCTTGAGGAGAGCCAAATAAATAATTATTGATTGGAATCTGTGGGAATTGTTTTAGATTGTGGGAGAGATTAAAGCGCAAGGCCAGAAGGAGAATGCAGAGACTATAATAGTGGTATAGAATACAAGAAACTTTGTCATGCATTATAAAACAAAATTGTATTTCAAGAGAAGTTAGGCTAGGTCTTTGAGAGTGAATGATTATAAATGGAAAATCAAACACCTGATACAAGAATTTTTAAAAGATCCAGAGCAACAATCTTAGTAGACACAACAGTATTTTTAACTTTTTCATATCTGTTTTTTTATAGCTTTTAATTCAGGAAAATAGGATCTGGTGGCTGGAAACAAATGCTTAATGGAGTCATTAAATATCAGTTATCTGGAAATTAAAATCCTGTCATTAGTTAGGAGGCAAGAAATAACATGAGACCATTTCTTTGCATTGCTGGGAAAAATGAGTTAGCTGAACATAGGTCTATTCTGAAGCAGCAAATTATTTTCGGATTTTCCATTTTTACAAACCCACAGAAATAGAAGATACGTAGAGGGATTCTATTTTGTTGAAGGGAGAACTTCTGTTTCAGTGTGTTTGACAAGAAGCTCTATGAAACTGTTATTCTAAATATAGTCAGACCTGAACTGGGAGACCATCAGACTTAGTGTTAACTGATGGGTTGACCAGCTGGAGAAATACAGTTTACCCTGACTCCCCATCTGATCTTCACAGTTTCCTCCAGGAGCTACTCATGTCAAGGCCTGACAAAGTCCTCCCATTACTCTGTCATCATCTATCCTGCCAAATATACTTTGATCCGTATGGCACCACACTTAAGGAAAATTGCTTCATGAACTTTTATTTAAGGTTATAATAATGTTAGCTCTGTGTCGTCTTTGCTTGTTATTTTGTCATTTAGTTTGACTGTAAGAATATGATGCAGTGGTGGTGCGTCAATTCCTCTGAAACCTCACTGCAATCTGTAAAGTACTATATTCGTAAAGCACCCTTTGGGAAGTACACAGTGTCTTTTTGAAGAGATTCTTTTAAAGTTTAACACAGTGTTTTTCCATAAATGTATTGACACACACTTAGAGCACAGAATACTGGAGCCTGGCAAGAGCTTCTGAGAATCCATGTGTGTGGCTGATGAAACGTCATGATTTGTTTGGAAAAAGCTTTTAGGAACTAAATTGTGTTAAAAGAGAAGTGAGCTTTCTTATGCAGGTGTAATGTACTCTTAATGTAAAACCATAACAAATTATCCTGCAGAGAGACTTGGAGGAAAATAAAGAGGGGTCCTGTTTGAGGGCATCTCTGTCCTCCAGGTTGGCCTGAACCGACTGCACTCATCTTTCCCTGCTCCAGTTACTTTGTGATCCTGCTCCTGTTCTTTTATCCTCTCAACATGCCCTGCAGCCCTGACCTCCCCAAAGTCTCATTTGTTGTTCCACGGCCAGCACTAGGAAAGTACACATAATCAGGCTCTATAGATAGTTGTTAAGTGAATTGACAAATGCATAAAAATCTCCATTACCTTTTCATCGACTTCTGGGTAAAAGTCAGTCTTTACAATGATCTACAAAACCCAGGCTGATCAGGCCCTGTTATTATTTCTGATTTTATCTCTTCGCTTTCTCGTTTTTACTCACTCTGTTTCACCTATACCAGCCTCCCTGGTAGTTCCTTAAATAAGCCAGGACTACTTCCACCTCAGGGCCTATGCACTTGCTGTTTCCTTTGCTTGGAATGTTCTTTTCCAGTTATCTATCTCTGTCTTAAAGGCTTCTCACTTCTAGATCTTTTCAATGTAATTTTCCTACTACTTATTCCCTATTTTGGATGTCTATCTATTGTCATATAACAAACTACCCTAAAAGTTAGTGGCTTAAGTAGCCATGATTTGTTCCTTAAGTCAATTCTGCAGGTGAGATAGAGGTTTCTTTCCCACCTAGGAGCAACATTCAGCCAGAAGCTCTGTTGTTATATCTCATTTCTCCTCTCTACAGGATAACTCATCATCCAGGGCCTTTTCATCTGGCTCTCTCTCCAGCAGAATAGTCAGGTCTTGCTTAAATCATGGAACCTAACCTCAAAGTAGGAGTGTTCCAAGAGGATAGCCTTTAGATGATGGACTTACCAAGCCTCAGCTAACAACATACTTGCAGATGTGTCATTGGCCAAAGTCAGTCCTGTGCCATGGCCAGCATCATTGTGGGAGGGGTTTACACAGGGCATGAACATCTGGAGTTATTTTTTACTGGAGCCTATCAGCTAACAGTCTACCCTACTCTGCTCTCTGGCGCCAAGTGATTCATATCCCTCCTACCTGCAAAATATACTGACCACTCCTGAAGACTTCCCAAAGTCTTATCCCATTGAGGCCTGTAGCTTAGGCCTGAAGTCCAGGATGATACAATTGAGATTTGGTCCAGGCGTGGCAGAGGCAGATGTGTACAGTTCCTCAGGTGCCCCTCCTAGAAGTGTTAGAGTTATATTTAGTTAGAGCCGACTGTAACTGAATCAGCAAGATAATTCTGTGCCTCTCGGCTCCTAGCTTAGAACTGTAGCATATGTCTTCCTTTCCAGTGGTCAATAGGATTTAGTATGCTTTCCTTAACGCTTACCTTTTTATGCAATTTAAGATTTCCTTCTTACTCTATTCTCAGAACCCAGGCAAAGAGGATTTCATTGTTACACTGTAATTCTTCACTTTGATAATTGCCAAGTTCATTTTTATTTTCTCCTCCCATGTATTTCCATTATTTATGACCCTAGAACTGTATATACATTATAAACAACCCAAAATTTAGTGAATTAAGTTAACAGTAATTCATTATTTCTCAGTATTTTCTTAAATGTGTTTACATGTAGGTTAGAGCTCTGAAGGTACATCATGGTTCTCCTCCCTCATCACCATCTCCATCTTGGCGTCATTGTCCAGGGCCTTTGCATATGGCCTCTTTCTGCAGAAGGATAGTCTGGACTTCCTTACCTCATGGCAGTTAGATTTCAATAGAGCCCACACAGAATCTGCAAGATTTTATACGGGCTAAGCCTGGAGCTGGTGTTTCTGCCTTTTATATTAGTTAAAGCTAGTCATAAGGCCAGCTCTGATTCAAGGAAGGGAAATATAGACCTCATCTCTTAAGGAGAAGAGAGGGAAGAGAAGACAGGGAGGGGAGAAATAGTTGGTGACCATCATTGGGGACTATCTACTACATCCCTTCTTCCTGGTTTTATTTTCTCTTAAGCTGCTATTATTCTGTATTTATCTTGTTTATTATTTGTCTCTTACACTAATGTATAGTTTAGACAGTTGAGGAATTTTGTCAATTTTTATTCACTGTTGCATATGTCCAAAATATTGCCTGTCACATAGTAGGTTCTTAAATATTTTTTTCTTTATCTATTTTATAATGTTCACTCTTCTAGCTGCTGGAATACTTTTACTGCTGTCTTTATCCGAGTGTTTATTATCTATGTAGTCCCTCATGGCAGATTTGCATGCATTGTTAATATATGTTTATACATTTGATTTTTGCTGAGTCTGAGTCCACTTGCTCTGAATGTATCTTGGGGAATTAACTCTGGCATCACCAGATTCTTTACCTAGTCCGAGTCTTCTAATTAAGGAATGAGGATGCAGAATTTGATGTGCAGTTGGCTGGCCAGACCTGTTGCCACCTAAGACTGCTTTTGGTTTGCCTTGTCTCCATATCCTTGGATGCTCATTATAAAGGCTGATTTTTCCATAGAGGGGAAAGTCACATTTTCTCCTATGTGTTTATGTACATACATATGAATATAAAATTATATTAAATAATATGAATATATATTAAAGACAAGGACAGGAAAATAGGAGTAAAGGACACACATATTAGATTTCATATCATGATAAAGTATAGACATATCGTGCATTCTGGGATTCTGAAGAATTCTAAGTGCAGGTACCTGATAATATTTGTCAAACAAAAAAAGAGTAATTAAAAATGTGAAAATTTTGGGGTGCCTGGGTGGCTCAGTCGGTTAAGTGTATGACTCTGGCTCAGGGTCATGATCTCACAGTTCATTAGTTGGAGCCCTGCGTTGGGCTCTGTGCTGACAGCTCAGAGCCTGGAGCCTGCTTTGGATTCTGTGTCTCCCTCTCTCTCTGCCCCTCCACCACACATGCTCTGTCTCTCTGTCTCTCAAAAATAAATAAACATTAAAACCATTTTAAAAAATGTCAACATTTGTAGGGTATTGGAAAACCAAAGGCTGATGTAAAACTGTCTATGTTTATCGATCTGTGTCTTTTCTCTCCTTACTCCATGTCAGTGTAATTTCTTGTCATTCTTTTTATTTTTATTAATGTTAAAAAACTTTTCATAAATTTCATTGTCTCCATTTCTATGTTTAAGTCTAAGTTCTCCAATGATACTTGACTTAACAGTATATGATTGTTTTAACTCTGGTTTAATTTGGCCTAAAGCTTCCTGGTGAAATCTTTACAGCAGGGAACCTCCTGTTACTTTGATAATATATTTTGTTAGAAGTAGAATTAACTGCATGATTGGCTCATGTCATAATGCCATTGATTCCAGAAACCACCTACAAAAACAAGTCTAATTTTTTTCCAAGTCACACCTCATAGAGTAATGAAAGACATTTGGATGACACATGAAAATCATATTAATGGATGGTTTCATCTAGTGTCTGTAGCTGGAAATTGCAAATAAATTCAGTGACTGCTACATGATTGTGGAGAATGAAAACAGCTATTATTTGGTTATAGGGTTTCTGTTTAAGCAAGTGAAAGATCACAACCTTGGGATAATTGCTGGAAGGATTTTCTGGGTGAACTTTAAAATAAATAGGGAGAAGGAGGAAGGTGAAACATGTAAAGAAAGATCTTTAACTAGTGCACTCAAAGCAAAAGTTGAGAAAGAAGATGGAAGGGTCCTGAAATATATCATGAGACATTTATGAATTAAAAGAAAACCATAATATTATCATCCTTACATCTCAAGAATAATAAAATAATACTATAATTTGAGAGCATCTATAAACTTTTGGAGGAGTATGGAGACAGATTTGATCATAAAGCTGATTGCTTTTCTGAAATAAAATTAGGGGATACAAGAAATTAAAGTAGATAAGAGTATTTAATCACATTTTCTTTGCTAGACAAGTTCATATCTCTACCAATTTATTTCTAGAAAGATAATTTAAAGCCTTGCTTATAAGTTGAAATGAGAGGAATCACTGAATACCCTCCATCAGAGCAGTTTCTTGCATTGTTCTTTCTTATCTACCAAGCTTGATTTAAGGAATCAAATCATTGGACAAAAAGGAGTTTTTCCTATATTTTTACCTTTTGAATTTTGTTTATTTGACCACTAGCACCCAATGAGGATTTCGGTCAACATGAGAATTATAGAACAAGGAAGACATTCAACTGACCTTCTCTGATAAAGTTTATATGGTTTTAAAATTCTTTCAGTCTGTAGAATGAGAACCTCCTCTCTCATTTTTTATCAGTGAAAATGGTCCTGTGGTATTTGGACAATTGTTTGGCCTAGGCATACCTCATTCCTGGTGGAAAAGACCCATTGAACTGGAGGCTCAGTTATGTGTCCTCTCTGGGGCATGTTACAGTTTGAGCATTTTTGGGTCTCGACAAAGTGGTGTCAGATTTAGGAGAAAAGAGAACATTGCTTCAAGAGTGTGTGCTGCTGGGAAATGCTCTTACCAGTCATGTAGAATTCAGGGAGAAAATGGAATCATCATTCATAATTATTTATTGATATATATATATATATATATATATATAATTCTTGAGGCACAAAGAGAGAAGGAGAAATGCCCACCTACACTTCTCTCTTCTTCACCTCCAAAACTGTGAAATAACTAGAGATGGGTTATACGATTTTTTAAAGAAAGGTAGACTTAAATGGATTTTGTGGAATTAAAATTCTTTATTGGCNGCTGATTCCTTTTTTATTATAGAAATATTAATTTAACATAAATTTATTTTCTAATTATAGATTTAATCCTTGTCATTAGCAATCTATAAAATATAGAAAACATAAAGAAAATAAGAATGGTNCACAGAGCCCGACGTGGGGCTCGAACCCACGAACCGCGAGATCATGACCTAAGCGAAAGTCGGACGCTTAACCGACTAAGCCACCCAGGAGCCCCAAGAATGGTCTTTAAACCCTAAATTTGGAGATTAGAGCTGTTAAGACTAGTACATTTTCTTCCAATATTTTTTCTTCTTTTTTTTTCTTCCAGTATTTTTGAGCACACAAACACGCACACACACACACACACTTTGCATCATTGAGATTATGCTCTGTATATTTTACATATTGCACTGTTTTTAGTCACTTTATGTATGGACACTTTGATATCTTTAAATATTCACTTAAGAAGGCCCAATGCTATTTCATCATAAGATTCATCATAATTTATTTAGCACTCCCTTGTTATTAGATATTATAGTAAATGTTTATAAGTAATATTATAAAATTTTAATGCATAAATATGTGTATTCTGATAATTTTCTTAGATTTTACCTTTAGAAGTGGAAATACTGGTCCAGAAGGGTAAATATTTTCAAAGCTATTTTTTTAAGAAAGGAAATCATTTGTTGTTTTTTTTAATGTTTTATTTATTTCTGAGAGAGAGAGAGCGAGAGAGGCACCGTGAGCAGGGGAGGGTCAGAGAGAGAGGGAGGCACAGAATCTGAAGCAGGCTCCAGGCACTGAGCTAGCTGTCAGCACAGAGCCCGATGCGGGGCTCGAACCCACAAACTATGAGATCATGACCTGAGCCGAAGTCGGTCGCTTAACCGACTGAGCCACCCAGGCACCCCTCCAAGTTATTCTTGATATCTGTTGGTAAATTGCTTTCTGCAACAATTATATCAATGTACCTTTAACCAGTAGTAATGAGATTCATCTTATCACTTCATTGCCAATGGTGAATATCACAAGTACTATAGCCTTTTTTATTGAACAGTTGTTTTTTTTTTAATTTGTCACCCACTTACATTTCTGCTTTCTGAATTGATGATTCCTGTTTCTTTATTTGTTATTTGCTTATAAAGACCTTATTTTTTTCATTATCAGGAATGAGTCTCTAAAGGCAAATTTAGAGATTTCACATACTAAATTTAATTTTAGAGGGATTCTAGGAATGCATCTAACCTGTCCATCAGTTAAACAGTTCACACAGTCTTTACCATCTTTACAAATATTATGATGGAAAAGCGCAGGTTACAATGATCATGTTATTCTGCTTGAAAAAGTCTTTAATAGCTCTTTAGCACACAGAGTAAAACCCAAAGCTCTCTAAAGTATAAACGCAGTGTATCTTTTCATCTTTTCCCTTAGTATACTATTTCCCTTAATATACTCTGTCTTTTAGTATTCTTCACCTCTTCCTGGACTTCTCCTGTCTCTATTAAATTTAAATCTCTTTCATACTTTAGAAGAAGTATTTTTTTAAATATTTTTATTTATTTCTAGGAGAGAGAGAGAGAGAGAGAGAGAGAGACAGCGTGAGCAGGGGAGGGTCAGAGAGAGAGGGAGTCACAGACTGAAAACAGGCTCCAGGCTCTGAGCTGGCAGTCAGCACAGAGCCCGACGCGGGGCTCGAACGCATGAACTGCGAGATCATGACCTAAGCGAAAGTCGGACGCTTAACCGACTAAGCCACCCAGGCGCCCCTAGAAGAAGTATTTTTGATTCTTCAACTTGCTCCATACAGATTCTCTCTGTGCTATTAAATCTACCCTGTGCTTGCATATCTAAATTATTTAAGGCTGTGATCTACCTCCTTATTAGGTCTCCATTCAGAAGTAATCTCTTCCCCACAATACCATATAATTGGCAAATCTATTAGAACGCTTTGCATTGGGTGTGGTATTGGTGTGCTGGAACACTGCAGAACTGGATGCCAGGTATCATTAAAGCTTACTTGAAACCCTTCCCCTTGTTTTCTTTTCTTCACCCTTGTCTCTATTCTGTTCGGCTTCAGTAGTCAGTGATTCTGTTCTCATGACCACATCAATTCCTCTTTTCCGTGGTCCTTATTTTGACCTGGTAAAACCCCAAACCTGGATGAATCCAGTGATCAGTTTTACCTTTGTACTAGGACTACTGACCACATCTTGGAAAATCATGCAGCCTGCTGGACCCTTAAAATGTCCTTCTTTCTGTAGTGATTATTTCAAACCCTACCCCCATCTCTCCAACCACCACCACTGTCTACTTCCTTTTAGAACCACATTGTTTTTTTCTGCTCTAAAAAGAAAATAGAAGCCAGGGTAGGAGCTGCCTTAAATTCCTGTCACTAAATCCCAAACTTATCTTCATCTATCATCCTCATTTCTCACCCCTTTTTGCTCCTTTCATAGTGGAACAAGTACTTCCTCTTGTATCGGGAAAGTTCTCCATCTGTATTCTCTTAATCCTGCCCACCTACAGCAGAGCAACTTTCTTCTAGAGCAGTTGTCAAGCGTATGTCTGCCTCATAACTTGCATGTAGTTTGTAAAAACCCGTATTGCTAGGCCCCACTCTCAGAGTTTCTGATTCAGTTGGTTTGGTGAGGCCCGAGAATTTGCCTGGGAATTAACAAATTCCCAGGTGATGCTGATGCTACTGGTCACTGTTTGGTTAAGTCAGGGTTTTCCAGAGAAATAGAACCAATAGGATTTATCTCTTTGTTTGTTTACTATAAATAATTGGCTCATGTAGTTATGGAGGTTGAGAAGTCCAAGATTTGCAGTTGGCAAGCTGGGACCCAAGAGATTTGATGGTGTATAAAGCCTGCAGGTTTGAGACCAAGGAAGAGCCGTTTCCAGTTTAAGTCCGAAGGCAGGAAAAAGCCGTTGTCCCAGTTTTAAGGCAAACAGGTAGCAGAAATTTTATTTTATTTTTTTTTTAACTTGGGGAAGAGGCAGTCTTTTCTATTTCGGTCATCAACTGATTGGATGAAGCTCACTCACATTATGTGGTGGGGGGGCCAGCCTACTTTATTTAGTGTGCCAGTTTAAATCTTTATTTTTAATTAATTATTCTTTTTTAAGAGAGAGAGAGAGTTCAAGCAAGGGCATGGGCAGAGATGGGTGGGGGAGAATACCAAGTAATTCTGCACTGTCAGCGTAGAGACCAACACAGGGCTCCATCCTGTGTGTGAGATTATGACCTGAGCCAAAATCAAGAGTTGGACAAACTTAACTGACTGAGCAACCCAGGTTCCCCATACCGATTAAAATCTTAATTTCATCCGTAAACGCATTCATAGAAATGCCCAGAATAATGTTTGATCAGATATCTGGGTACCTTGTGGCCCATTTATGGCTACATAAAGGTAACCATCACACTACCCTATAGATTATACCCTCCTTCTATTTGTATTCTTTGACTGGGTATAAGGTCTTTCCATTCACAAATAATACCCAAGATTTTTCGCTTATATAAAATACTGTCAATCAATCCTCAAACTCCTTGCTTTACACAGTTATTATCTTTCAGTTGTCATACATTTCTCCTCCATTCATACCTAGAATTGTTAAAAGAGGTTATTTGTAATTTTTGTTTCTGTATTCTCACCTTGTCTTTACTGCTGAATTAATAACTATGCACTCCAGTTTCTGAATCCCCAACAATACCCAAATTGGATTTTACAAAGGTTTCTATGTTATTAAATGTAGTGGGAAAACATCAGTCATAATTTTGTTCATCTAGGGTGACATTTTACTTTGTTAATCAAATTTTGCTTTCTGAAACACTTTCTTCCTTTGGCTTCCAGTACAACAGTCTACTGATTTTCCTCTTTATTCACCATTGTCTTTATAAGATCTTTCTCCTCTTCTTGACCCTTAAGGATCAGTGTTCTTTGGGGCTCTTTCATGTTCTTAATCACACAGGATAGCAGGGAATCTCATTTACTTTCACTGCTTCAATAACCATTTATATGCTGATTTAGCCTTAAGTGTATTTCTTGCCCATGTTTATATCTATATATTCAAATCCCTCTGGACATTTTCACTTGAATACTTTTTGTCAGGAACCTCAACATTAGCATGCTCATAACTGAACTCATCATCTTTCCCCATGTTCTCCCTCTTCCTGTGGATTTACCCACATTGCATTCTTTCCTGAGTCATTAGGAACATCTAGTTTTTCAATTTAAAGCCTTGGAATTTATCCATCACTTCCTTTCTCTTTAATTTTCTATATCCAATCTGTAACAAAATATCATACATATCTTTTAAATATCTCTCAGATACATCCTTTAGTGTCACTGCTGTCATCCTGATTTAGGACATGATCGTCTTTTTACTGGCTTAGAGTAATCACCTCCCTGCCTTGAGTCTTACTACTCTGCCTCCAAAGTCAAAATGATCCTTTAGATATCACATTTGATCATCTTCCTCTCATGCCTAAAACTCTTCTGTGGCTTCTATTTGCCTTTAGGTTAATGGCCCCAAATCTTAAAATCTTAAGATAGCCTTAAGTCCCTTGAAGATCTGCTTTGCAGTCTGTTCCAGCAGCATTAGGTTTTGTCAAAAACTCCATCTATATTCTGGGTCTTTGAAAATGCTCTTCTTTGCTGGAAAAAGCTATCCCTTGCACCTAAGACTCTTCTACTCCCACTAGGGCTTTGAATGATTACTAAAGGTTTATGAAACTCGCCTGCCAAATAGGGGCATCTCATTTAATCTCAAGAGGGGGAATTTTCTGAGTCTTAAGTGAATAAAAATGTATTCTGTGTAGTGCCTGGTACATAAAATGCTCATTGGATAGCTCATTTTCTCCAATTTGAGAAAACAAGAGATTCGTATGAAGTCTCTTCCACTAGATTGGGAATCCTCTAAATGTGTTTATTCTCTGCAAGTCTTAGCACCATGCTTTTAAATGTAGTAATTATAATGTTGTCTTTTTAATTAAAATATTGACATAAAAAGGTGTTACCATTTCTAAAATGATCCCCAGATTTTTTTGACTATGTATTTCTTGTGTACTATTGGTCTATTCTTTCAAAATGCATAGAAATTCATTCTCACTGACAAAGACCTTTTATGGGCCTATAAAAATGCCCTATTTTCTCAGTCAAAAGGTCCATTGGAGAAATTAGATATATTTACCACATAAAAAGTGGTTCTGTTTCACACCATCCAAAAATAGGCAAATGAGTAACTTTAAGGCAGATGACAGAATTGTGTGATATAAATAGCTATCATTTGAGAGTTATAATTACATCTAAGCTACTCATGTATGTATGAGTCATCATTAGAAGACTGTTTTAAGAGAGATATGTAAAATATTACTTTACTGATCCCATGTGGGAACAAGCGAGACATGAATCATAAAAATGACTATTTGTGTAAATGCTTAGTTTTAGATAAGATGATGCAGAATGCAATTCACACGCGTGAGCAAATCCCATAGATGCTTAAGCAGAATTCTCAGAACAAAGAAACCTTGTGATTTTTCCCTAGGCTGTGATACAGCAGCAAGTTCAAAAGTAAAAAATCTCAGAAAAACATAGTATAGTTCATGTTATAATTTTTTAAAATGTTTTATTTATTTCTGAGAGCAAGTGAGAGAGAGAGAGAGACAGCATGAGCAGGGGAGGGTCAGAGAAAGAAGGGATACAGAATCAGAAGCAGGCTCCAGGCTCTGAACTAGCTGTCAGCACAGAGCCCGATGAGGGACTTGAATCCATGAGTCGTGAGATCATGACCTGAGCCGAAGTCGGACGCTTAACCGATTGAGCCACCCAGGCGCCCCAGTATAGTTCGTGTCATAGAATGAAAAAATAGGTTGAGTAAATTCAGCCCCAAACAATTGAATTTTATTAACTGACTTGTACAAGTGGGTACAGATGTGGTGAACCATCAGGTAAGCCTCTCTGAAAAGCACCTGTGCCAGTCAAAAATCTCTGGGAACTCTGAAAGTAGGATTCTTTTCTCAAAACTACAAAAGTAGTGACATAGAGAACTTATATAAGATAAAACAGAAACTCAAATTGTAAAGGGAAAAAATCTCATCATAAGTCTTAAGCAGTTATAGACTAGGTCATTTGGGTATGCCATTGCATGCTAATTTGACACTTGAATCTCTAGGCCACATTTCAATATACCCCTTTTAGATGAGTATAGTACTTTTCTCTTCTATGTGGATATGTGAGCAGGCATACTTCTCATTTCCTAATGAGTACCAGATTCTCCCAGTGTGTAAATTAAGCTCGTTTGGAATCCACTACCAGGCCACAAGGGTATCATTCAGAACATTGAAGTAGTAATTTACTAAATGGGACCCTCATGGCCCGAAGGAGTTCAGGCAGCTTCCCAAATGGCTACCTTAACCAGGCGATGGTTTATGGTCCGGAGAACCTAATGAGTATTCAGTTATACTATTACATTTAGAAAAGGAGACTCATATTTTCCCAGAAATTGTAGCTCAGCTTTATGTTTTAGGCCAGAATCAAGTTATTTTTAGCTACCTTATTCCCACCAGATTTTTTCCTCTCTAATATTTTATATTTCACTTCTGTTAGGTTACCTAAGTAGCACTCCTTTCCCTCCAGTTAATGATTCTATTGGATTTTAGGTACTATAATTGTTTTCCTAATTGGCTTCATTGGAAAGAATGATAGCAATGGTGATAAACACTGAAAAGTCTACCATTTGGTCTCATTCATTATTCTTCCAATTCATTTTCAATACTAAGTTTTCTACTTGGAAATTAAAAAAAACACTTCCAATTTTGATCAAGTCCTTATTTCAGCATTAATAGTATATTATTTTCTGTGTAGGCACCCTTCTATTATTCAGCAATGACTACTTTAGACTTACTTTGAATTTTTAAAGGATTATCTCTCTTAATTCACTCTCTGAAATTTTTAAAAGTACAACAAAGAAAATTAAGTTTAATATTTTATGCATAATTAACGAACTTAAAAAAGTATGACGTTAGAATTTCACCTTGGTTTTGAAATTTTGAATCTGATCTGTTTTTAGTTAATAGAACAATATTGTTCATGCAGTAACGTGTAGAAGGCTCAGACACTGCTATTTCTATGTTCTCTAGGTGGCAGCTTAGCTCCACTCTAAAAATTTCCCTTTCAGTATTTTTCTCACTGGCATTTCATTTAAAAACTAGAAACATAATGCACAACAACATTTAAAATGAATACAGCCTAACATGATCTGCTTTCCTTTAATGTCTTGACTAGGTTTTTCATGTAGCTTTGCCACACGGCTGATTTTAATGGAAGGACTTAAAGCAGCACTCTAAGAAGTGCTCTTATTTACCATTTTCCTTACATGAAGGTCAATAACTGGATCTTTTATGATGAAGCTTCAGTTTTAAGGCATCAACCTTGTTTTATATTTTGTACTTTTCTGCATGGGTTTTTGAGCCAGTTGTCATGCTGTATAGTCACATCTGAGATGCATTTACTTTCCTCTATTATAGTTACATGAACATTTGAGTCCAAATGTCACAATACCTTTATTCTGTTCAGTTAGAGCCCAAGGATTTTCCTGGGAATTATGAAGATAATAGCTTAACTCCAGAATAAGAAGTCACATTATTTTATAGAGAAAAATCTCAGGTGGGAGTGACTTTGACCTTAAGGAGATATTTGGCAAAGTCTGGAGACATACTTGGTTGCTGAGACTTTAGGGAGGGGAGTATTATTAGCATCTAGTGGATATAGGAAGGGATTTCTGTTAAATGCTGTACAATATAGATCACAATCCCCCACAACAAAGATTTATTCAGCCCAAAATGTTAATAGTGCTGAAGTTGAGGAATCCTATTGTAGAGAAATGGAGGCATGCTGGTGTAGTATTAAATCAGTGCAAATTTTTAATAACACAATGAATTCATAATAGTTTTTTGAAGGTCATAAACATCATAAATATCCTTTGAAAAAATAACTTGTTTAATTAATTTGGCAACAAATTTCTCACAAATCTATTTATTTTCCCCATTATCCCACTCAGTGTTTTTCACAAGTGGTTAAAAAAATAAACCGTGCCCTTATTGCTGAAGTCTTATTTTGCATATCTAAAACTCAGGAAATTTCTTTATGAAAAAGTTGTGTTTACTGAGTACATACTTAGTCTGTACAGATGTCAAGATCTATATGAAATTTTCTTTCCTTCCTATTTTGTTAAGTCAATTTTATTAAAACAGGCTTGAGATGTTTCAAGTTTATCAAACCTATTGACTGTGGGATATATTAATTAAAATTATTGAAGATCAAACTTCGAGTACACTGAAGCTCCTGAAGAATTTTGTATAAGAGAAACTACTTACTTTATCACTGTCAAGAGACAGTGAAACAATCACAAACTTGTTTAGCATCCTGAGACTTTGCTACAGATATAATTTATCATCATGTTTTCCCTGAAGAGCTATTATGTGACATAATTAAGAACACATGCCATGTATGGATTCATCAGGTGTTCTGTCACCTAATAGGTCAATATGGTAGGTATTTGGCTGTCCTATGCTCTCCTTGGATTAGTGATTTTCCAAATGATATCTTATTCTAAATCCCCATATATAAAATGAGTTAAATTTGAGTCACTTCTGTTAGGAAGGAGGCCTGCCTTGCTTCTTGAAGCAGCCACAAGGCACCGTCCCAGAAATCCATCCTTCTGTTGAAAGTAGTTTGAAAACCACTGGCCTAAAGCAGGGATAAGTCAAGCATGCTTTAATCACTGAATTTTAGTTTTTATGGCATGTAAGTGTCCATCTTAAGGGAAAAAAAACGAAATAAAACCCTTTCCTGACCCCACATATTCTCTAGCTGCCATCCCATTTCTTTGCTTTTTTTTTCCTACATGCAACTCTTCTACATGCCTCACTTCACTTTCTCACCTTTAATTTGCTCCTAAAACCACTTTGCTTGCTTCTAGTTCTACTGTTCCACAGATACTGGTTTTATCAAGGTCACCAGCCATCTCCCTGATGCTGATGGTCACTTTACTCTCATCTTGCTCCACTTCTCAAAAACCATTGATGTAGTTGGCCCCTTCTTCCTTTCTCAGACAGCCTCCCAGCTCTCCTTTTTCCTTACTGTCTTCCTTTGTGGTCTTTCTTACTCTAAGTGTTGCACTTCTTCTGGACTATGTCTTGAGCTCTCCTATTCTTCTCTCTAAACTCTCTCTCTAGGCTATCTGATTATTACTATGATTTTAAATACCATCTACTGTTGATAACTCCCATATTTATATCCTCAGCCAGACCTCTGCTCTGAGCTCCAGATCTATACATTCATTTGCTTACTTGACACCTCTTCCTGGATGCCTCTTCATCTGCTGGCCAGAGTTGCTCTGACCAGAAACCTAGGAATCATGTTTTATTCTCCATCTTTCATCACCATCCACATCCACCATCAAAATTTCTGTCTGTTTTTCAGTTAGAAAGTATGTTTCAGATCTCTCCATACCTCTAAATCTCTGCTGCTGCCATGTTTCGCTAAATTCCCATTTCTCACTTTAAGAGCCTCCTGAAACACCTTTCTGTTATCACTCTTGCCCTCCCCCCATCCATTCTCCACAAGGTCATCAGCATGGTATTTTAAATAGCAAATAGATTATGTATCTTTCCTTACAATTCTCATGTAGATTTGTATTGTACATAGAATATAATCCACAATCCATGCTATGGTTTGGGTGTGCCTACTTCTTATGTTTCAATTTCTGCCACTTCAGCTTCTTTCACACTGATTTTTTAGATGCATTGACCTGGAACATCTGGAAAAGACCAAGTTCTTTTTTACCTCAGAGTCTTTGCACTTACTGCCGTCTAGTTCTCCTCCTTGGCTCTTTGCATGCTTAGTTCCTTGTCATCCTTCAGGTCTTGTCCTTAAAATCCTCCTCCTAATTAATACGTTTTTACTTTTCACTATTTTTATTTGTTTACTGGTTCATTTGTTCTTTGTCCAACTTACAAGAATTTAGTCTTCATGAGGAGAGGGAACTTGTCTTTCTTTCTTGCCAGGAAGCTGATAGGCACTCAGCACATATCTGATGTATGCATCAACAAGTTATTGCACTAAGTAACCATCAGGTTATGTAGGAGGGTCCAACATAATCGACTTGTATACATATGTTTGTCCTATACTTCTTGGCTTTAAAAAGGGGCAGATGACTCAGTAGGGGGATATGATGGTATCTAGTGTTTGAAGACATAATATAGAAAACAGGATTTGGAACAAAAGTTAAATTTGGAACAAACAGTAGAATAGTAGGTGCTTGGGAGGTGGCAAGCTCTGCTTCACTGAAGGTGTTCAACTGGAAGTATGGAGGACAGCTTGTACAGCAAGTGGTGGCAAGATTTCTTGCTATACATTGGAACTGATCTAGGGATTTTTAAGGGCTCTTCCCTCTGTCAGATGCTGGAATTTTGTGGTTATAGAGGAGTTTCTGTCTGTATCTCCCAGTATTAATCTGTCATTGTGGTTCTATGGGTTGTTCTTTTTCAAGTCACACCTTATTGGATGTCTTCTTAAAACCTCACTGTTATCTCAAAAATAATACATAAACAAAAGAAGCTATTATCTTTTTGTTTATATTTTATTTGAGAAAGAGATGTTAAACAATAAAAGAAAAATTAAATAGAAATTATCTCCTTGAAGGCTTAATCTTTTAACAAACATATATTAAAATAACAAACCAATGTGTGCTTTTAGCATTACTTTCAAAGCCTTTTCTTAAATTTATCTAAAAAAGTCAATAGGAATACACCTTCATTGATTCAGTATTCTCCAAATTTACCATCGTGACTGGATCTGGTATAGTCAATTCCAAAATAACTCCACATATTACATTTTGAACTTTATTTTTTAATAGCATCATTAACTTGCCATCATATCCTTTAATATTTACTATGAAATTTCTTGTTTATATTCAGTCACCAGTTCATGCATTTGGTGTGAGAAATAGTGGCTTAGAATTCTTCAAACATCAATTGACTGACTTCTGGAACTCACAAAACATCTTAGCCTAGGTCTTATCATTGAACACAGTATTAGGAAAGAACAAATAGTCTTTATTTAACTGAAGAAAAGTCACATCCCTAAAGGTTGTTTATATTTTCTTGTCAACAACAAACCACACCCTCTTACACTGTTGGTAGGAATGCAAACTGGGGCAGCCACTCTGGAAAGCAGTATGGAAGTTCCTCAGAAAGTTAAAAGTAGAACTCCCCTTCCATCCAGCAATTGCACTAACCAGGTATTTACCCAAAGAATAAAAAAATACTAATTCAAAAAGATACATGCAACCTAATTTTTATAGCAGCATTATCTACAGTAGCCAAATTAATGGAAACATCAACTGATGAATGGATAAAGATGTGGTACACACACACACACACAGGAATATTATTCAGCCATAAAAAAGAATGAAATCTTGCCATTTGCAACAACATGGATAAAGCTAGACAGTATTATGCTAAATGAAATCAGTCAAAGACAGACAAATACCATCTGATTTGATTCATATGTGGAATTTTAGAAACAAAACAAATGATCAAAGGAAAAAAAATAAGGAGAGATAACCAAGAAAGAGACTCTTAACTATAGAGAACAAACTGATGATTACCAGAGAGGAGGTCGGTGGAGAAGTGAGTGAAACAGGTGATGGGGAATAAGGAGTGCACTCGCTGCTATGAGCATCGGGTATTGTATAGAATTGTTTAGTTAGTATACTGTGTACCTGAAACTAATATGACACTGTATGTTAACTAACTGGATTTTTTTTAAAAAACCTTTGAAACAACAAATCACAAGATTTTTTAAATGTCATGTGACAATATATGACTCTGCAGGGACTAGTACAAGAAAACCTACATTCATTCATCCGACATTTAAAAACTGTGTGGTTTCTTATTGAGGTCATTTTCAGAAGGTATGAAATATATCATATCTCTTTGTTTCAAATAATGTACAATTATTATTTGGTGGGATATACTCATACTTTTAATGTTAGTCTGGCCATTTTTTCCTGATCAAGTCTAGACCCCATTGAAAACCCAGTGCTCTAAAAAGCACTCTGGGGGCACCTGGGTGGCTCAGTCGGTTAAGCGTCCGACTTCAGCTGAGGTCATGATCTCACAGTTCGTGGGTTTGAGCCGCGTGTTGGGCTCTGGGCTGACAGCTCAGCTCAGCTCAGAGCCTGGAGCCTGTTTCAGATTTTGTGTCTCCCTGCCTCTCTGATCCTCCCCTGTTCATGCTGTCTCTCTCTCTCAGAAATAAATAAAACCTTTTTAAAAATTAAAAACAAATTTTTTTAAAGCACTCTGGAGAGTCTTTTAAAAAATAATTCTCTTTTTGTTATCCATTTCTAGTTTCAGTTCTTACTTACCCTTTGCTATCCTACTTTCTGAAGAACAATGTATCAAGTATTTATTGAAATTTGTCATATGAAGGGCATTGTATAATATCATCCACTTCTTTACTATAGTCTGTCCTTTGTTATTATATCTATTGCAGGTGGAAGTTAGTTTTGTTGAGATTCATAAATTATTTTATTTTTCCCCCTTGTTCTGATATTTCTTAAACTTTTTGTCTTCCTCTTCTTTTTTAAGTGTTTATTTATTTTGGGAGAGAGAGGTAAAGGGAGGGACAGAGAGAGAGAGGGGGAGGGAGGGGAAAAGAGAGAGAGAGAGAGAGAGACAATGAGAGAATCCCAAGCAGATTCCATGCTGTCAGCACAGAGCCTGATGTGGGGTTCCATCTCACAAACTGATCTCGTGACCTGAGCTGAAATCAAGAGTCAGATGCTTAACTGACTGAGCCACCCAGGCCACCCGTTTTCTTCCTCTTCTTTATTTTCTACTTTAGCATTTTGAATTATCCCTCTTTGCCTCTTTGGAATCCTTTCCATCATAGTCTTTTGTGTGAAGTACCGTGTGTTGGTTTTCTATTGCTGCCCTAAGAAATTACTATAAATTAGTGGCACAAAGCAACACATATAAAACAACTATAAGTCTTACAGTTTTAGAGGTCAGAAGTCTGAAATAGTTCTCACTGAACAAAAAAAATCAAGATGTTGGCAGGGTTCCATTCCTTTCTGGAAGCTCTTTGGGAGAATTCATTTTCTCTATCTTTTCCAGCTTCTTTGAAGCCATCTGCATTCCTAGGCTTAAGGTGGTCCCTTACTCCATCCTCAAAGCCAGCAATCATAGTCAAGTCTATTTCATATTGAATCACTCCAAACAACTCCTCTTTTACCTCCTTCAGCTTTCAAAGACCCTTGAGATGAACTTGGGCCCCACCTGGATAATTTAGGATAATCTCCCATCCTGAGGTCAGCAAATTAACCTGAATTAACCTTAGTTCCTTTTGCAACCCCATTTTCCCTTGGTCACTATTATGCCTACCATAAATACTTACCTCTCTTTCTCTTGTTTGCAACCTCTCTTCCAAGCCACTCCCCACTCAGTATGAGGAGGCTTTCCTCTTCTGTCTGTTTCCTTCTGTGCTCCTGTGGTTTTCACATTTGTCTCTGGCTGCCTGGTTGTTGCCAACTCTGAATGATTAAATAAAATTTATCTATGTATTGGAGTTTTGAATTTATATTTTTATTTTTTATT
>NW_027530682.1:0-1429 GCF_008692635.1 Crocuta crocuta | reverse complement strand
ATGTATTCGCATAACCGGGTCAGGCCAAGGAGCCACCTGGACCCTACTGTGCCCCACCCACTTCTCATGCCAGGGAAAGGTCCGGGAGACATGTGTACACAATGAGACCACCTATTCCATCAGTCAGTGGGGGAGCCAATACACTTGCTTTGACCCACGATACTCCCCAAACGAAGATTGGTTAGAAGTCCAATCCTACTGGGAAGAGGGGGACTTGATCAGCCGGACACGAATCACAAACCCCAAGCATCGGGCATCAGTACTGTTTGATGTGTGTGCGGTTATAGGTCCAGGCCCAGAAACATCTGTCATACGGAAAAAGCGGGCATCTGTCAGGGAGGGCCCGAAGACTCTTGATATACCATGTGGAGGCCTAGATTGGGAGCGAAAATACCAGCTCAATGACAAACACCTGTATGAGGAAATGGTCTATGTGCCTCCACACCTGAGTTTCTATGTCCCAGTTGGAGCTGTGTTTCATGGGCCACTTGGAAGAAACGAGACTCAACAGCTCTCCTTCAGCAGGGGGGCAGGGGGCCGGTACATCAGGCTGTGGGTCAAAAGCCTGTAACCCTGTTAATTTCACTATCATTAATTTAGAAGACGACACATGGCAATGGGGCATCCGAATTGGCATCCGAATTTATGGGTGAGGCAGAGACCCAGGGACTGGGCTGTATTTCAAGAGGGTCACCGCCACCCATCCAGCCATGTGCCACCGTCTTCCACTCCTTCTATGAGGAAATACGAAGGAGTCCCCTCCCATTTCAGTCACAGCGAGGAACGTGTTTCTGGCCCTGGCAGAGACTAGAACCCAGACTCTGAAGATCTCTCCGGGCTGTGTATGTGGGGGAACCACCATGGGGAGCCAGTGGCCATGGGAGGCCAGGGAATTAGGTCCCCTCGAGCCTTATGATGGAACAAAATACCTCAGTTCTACTACTGGGGTTTGGCTCCTCAAAACCTCAATCATTAGGAAGAACTGTCTTGCCTGATGGGGGAAAAGGTCACCATCCCTGTTGGACACTTCACATGCCTGGGCCAAGGGTTTTATAACTCAACCACCTGGGGAACCCAGCGGCGGGGGGTCGGGTCACTGTGAGCCAAACCTTCATCCCTTGCCTAACTTCTCNGTCTCCGGGAGGCCTGGGACAACAGAGATGCCGCCATTGAATGGCGGGCCCGGGTGGGAGAACAGCCTTCAGGCTGGTCAGGGTCATGTGAGCGGGAACTGTCTGCCCCTCCTTCTTCCCACTCCCGCGTGCGGAGGGAGAACGTCTGGGAGCTCAAATAAACGGACATAGGAAGTTCAGAGAAAGCGGCGTGCCTTGCAAATCGGCAACTGGAAAGATGATGAATGGCCTCCCGAGCATATAATCCGTTATCAGGGCCCTGCCACCTGGGCTGAGGCCGGGTCCTGGGGCTCCCG
>NW_027530681.1:0-496 GCF_008692635.1 Crocuta crocuta | reverse complement strand
GTTCAGTCCGTTAAGCGTCTGACTTCAGCTCAGGTCAAGATCTTACGGTTCGAGGGTTCGAGTCCCGTGTTGGACTCTGTGCTGACAGCTAGCTCAGAGCCTGGAGCCTGTTTTGGATTCTGTGTCTCCCACTCTTTCTGACCCTCCCTTGCTCACACTGTCTCCCTCTCTCTCAGAAATAAATTTTAAANAAAAATATTTTTAAAAAAACAAAGGCATGATCTTCTTTGTAACTCCTATCCAGTGATCTACTTTCTCATACTGAAACTCGCTAAGTGTGGCATGCAGAGCACTGCCTATCCCCACAGTGTGTTATGTAAATTTCTTAAATCTTTCTCATTTTTTTTTAATCTCTTTGACCTATCAGTAATTCAGAAAGGTATTGAGGGTTGAGGGCTCTCACTACAAAGATTTCTCAACGTATGGCTGTAATTGCATCGATGTTTGTTAAGTAGATCTTGATTCTGTTGATTTAGGTAAACAGAAATATTCCTGG
>NW_027530680.1:7441-7664 GCF_008692635.1 Crocuta crocuta | reverse complement strand
TCTATATCTATCTATATCTATATCTATATCTATATCTATATCTATTTCTATATCTATATCTATCTATATCTATATCTGTATCTGTACCTGTACCTATACCTGTACCTATACCTATATCTATGTCTCCATATCCATATCCATATCTATATATAAATAGATAAACAGCACTATCAATCAATATGATCTAATTGATATTTATAGAAACTATAACGTTAGAAGAATA
>NW_027530680.1:1713-7389 GCF_008692635.1 Crocuta crocuta | reverse complement strand
AATTAAACTAGAAACCAATGATTATGAAGTCCTCAGATGAATCAGTACATTTCTGAATAACTCAATGTGGTAAGAAGAAATCTCAAGAGAAATTTTTAATATGTTTTGAGCCAGGGGCACATGGAGGCCTCAGTTGTTGGGCTTCCAGCTCTTGATTTCTGCTCAGGTCATGGTCTCTTGGTTTGTGGGATTGAGCCCCATGTTGAGCTCTGTATTGATGGTATGGAGACTGATTAGGATTCTCTCTCTCCCTTTCTCTCTGCCCCTTACCCACTCACATATTCTCTCTCTCTCTCAAATAAACAAAAAATTACATTTTGAGACAAATGTAAATGACAATGCAACTCATCAAAATTTGTGGCATGTGGCAAAAGCAGTGGTTAGCAATTAAATGCATTAAATGTGTCTATTAGGGAAAAAGAAAGATCTAAAATTGGTGTCCTAAACTTCCATTTTTGGGAACTAGAGAAAGGAGACAATTTCAGCATAAAACAAACAGATGAAAAAGAAGTAATAAATATTAGAAGATAAATCAGTAAAATTGTAAAAAGAAAATAGAGAAATACAATGAAACCAAAAGATGATCCTTTGAAAATACCAATAAAGTTGATAGCTTTTATTCGGAGTAACCAAGAACAACGAGAGAAAACACAATTACCAGTATCAGAAATTACACGCCTGGGTGGCTTAGTCGGTTAAGCGTCCGACTTTCGCTTGGGTCATGATCTCGCGGTTCGTGGGTTCGAGCCCCGCGTCGGGCTCTGTGCTGACTGCCAGCTCAGAGCCTGGAGCCTATTTCAGAGTCTGTGTCTCCCTCTCTCTCTGACCCTCCCCTGCTCACGCTGTCTCTCTCTCTCTCTCCTAGAAATAAATACAAATATTTAAAAAAAAAAAAGAAATTAAAGAAGAATCTTTATGACTGATCTTGTGTATCTCAAAGGCTAACAGATAGTATGAAGAATGCTATGCCCACAAACTTAATAACTAGATGAAATGAACCAGTTCATTAAAAGACACAAAACTACCACAACTCACACAAAAAATAAGTAAATACCAGAATAGACTCCTATCTATTAAATAAATTGAATCATTAATGGTAACTTTCCAGAAAAGAAAGCACCAGGCCAAAATGGGTTCATTGATGATTTCTATCAAACTTTTAAGGAAAAAAAAAAGCAATCTCTCTAAAATTTCCNAATGTTTATTTATATTTGAGAGAGAGAGAGAGACAGAGCATGAGCATGAGCAGGGTAGGGGCAGAAAGAGAAAGAGGGAGACACAAAATCTGAAGCAGGCTCCACGCTCTGAGCTGTCAGCACAGAGCCTGTCATGGGGCTCAAACTCACTAACTGTGAGATCATGACCTCAGCCAAAGTCAGTTGCTTAGCCAACTGAGCCACCCAGGTGTCCCTCTATGTATTCTTTAATGATGGAGTCAGTATTATACTAATGCCCAAACTAGATAACAATATTATAAGAAATTATANGATCAATTGTAACTTTTTTTCTGGCATGCAAGGCTGGTTCAACATTAAAAAAAAGTTGCTGTAATCCACCATATCAAATAGCTAAAATCATGTAATTTAACAAAGTACCAAAAAAAAAAATCACATCCATTCACAATGAAAACTTAAGTAAAGTAGGGATAGAGAAGAACTTCCTCATCTTGACAATGAACATGTAGAAAACATCTATAGCTAACAGACACTTAACGGTGAGAAACTGGGTGCTCTCTTCCTGAGATCAAGGACAAGCAAGATGACCTCCTTTACAAGTTGTTTTTAACAACGTATGGGATGTTGTAGCAACTGAAATAATACAAGAAAAGTAGAAGTTATATAATCAGGTGAGAAAGTAATAAGAATGGCTTTATTTATAGATGGCATGATTGTCAATGTGGGAAACTCCAAAGAATCAATAACAACAACAAAATACTTGGAACTGTTAAGTGACTATAGCAAAGTCACAAGCTATATCATCAACATACAAAAATCTGTTGCTTTCTCATATCTGCAATGAAAAGCTGGCATTGGAGACTAATAAAAAATATCAATGCCATTTTAAAAGGGCACAAAAACAATGTAATATATAGCTATAAATTTCATAAAACGGATATAGAATCTATATTCAGAAAACTGTAAGACACTGACAGTCAACACCACAATGAATAAACAGGTAAAGGGTTTTCATGGAGTGGAAGACTCACTGTTGTTAACATTTCAATTCTTCCCAACTTCATCTACAGAGCATTCTCATTAGTATCTCTGTAAGCTACTGTTTAGCAACCTGATTGTCAAATTGATTCTAAAATTTATTTGGGAAAGCAAAAGTCCTAGAATTATCAGCACAATACTGTGGAGAAAAATAAAGTTGGAGAAATCACACGAACTGATATTAAGATTTACTCTGAAGTTACACTAACTGAGATATGTGGTGTTGGCAAAAGGATAGATATATAGATGAATGAAATTAAATACACAGCCCAGAAATAGATCCACACAAATAGAGCCAGTTGACCTTTATCAAAGGAGTAAAAGCAATCCAATGGAGAAAGGATAGTTTTTTAACAAATATTGCTGGAATCATTGAATGTTCACATGAAAAATCAAACAAAACATTAACCTTGTAACAAAAATGTTATCTTCCACAAAAATTAACTTAAATGGGTTATAGACTTAAATGCAGAACACAAAATATAAAAATTTGGGAAGAAAATATAAGATAAAATCTAAGTGATATTTAGCTTTGCAATGAGTTTTTATATTTAACATCAAAAGCATAATACATGAAATTTTTAAAAATTGATAAATTAGACTTTACTAAAAGTACTTCTACTCAGAGAAGGTCCCCAATAAGAGAGTGAAACAACAATCTACAGATAAGCAAAAAGAAAATTTGCAAAACACAGATCTGATTATGCTCCACATATGCAAAGCCCTTGTAAAATTCGACAGTGAGAAAATAAACCACTCCATTAAAAAAGAGTAGGCAAAAGATGTGAACAGACACCTTGCAAAAGAAGGTATATAGATGGCAAATAACCATATGAAAACGTTCTCAATATAATTTGTCATTAGGGAATTGCAAATTAAAACAACAATGAGGTAGGACCACACATTTATTAGAATGGCTAAACTTAAAAAATCTAACAATACCAATTGCTGACAAGAATGAAAAACAATAGGACCTCTCAATCATTGCTGGTGGAATTGCACAATGATACAGCAACTTTGGAAGACAGTTTGGCAGTCTCTTATGTAGCAAGCCATAGGACTGCCATCTGATTCATCAATTATACTTCTAAGTATTTACACAACTGATTTGAAAAACTGTGCACACATGAAAACCTCTACATGAATATTTATAATAGCTTTATTTATAATTGCCAAAAGCTAGAAAACCAAGAGGCTCCTGAATTGATGAATACAAACTGTTATATATCCATACAATAACATATTTTCAGAAATAAAAAGAAATGAGCTATTGAGGCACAAAAAATAAACCATAGATCATCCTTTGGTATATATTACTAAGTGAAATAATCCAGTATGAAATAGCTACATTCTATGTATTTCAAATCATATGACACTTTGGAGAACACAAAACTATAGAGATAGTAAACATATCAGTAAATACCAGATGTTTGGAAGTAAGAGTTAATAGTTGAATAGGTGAAACATAATGGATTTTTTAGGGCAATCAAACTATTCTATATGATATTGTAATTGCAGATACCTGATGAATTTCATGAATTTATTAAAATCCATAGGACTGTACAGTACAAAGAGCAAATCTTAATGTATACAAATATGAAAACATCATTTTGGACTTCAGGGCAAATTTGACAAAATAATCTGTGTTACACATTATGAAATAACCTTACTCAAGGAGGTGTATGTTGGAGTGGGGAGGTTGGTTGCAGACCTAAGTAAGTTTGGAAATGATAGAGTCTATACAACTAAAGGCAAATGTAACTGTGTGTAAAGACTGTACCCTAGGTGATAGAGTTGTTTCCCATAGAGATATGGGTTAACAATTGTATATTGCGATAAATGTATACTAGAATTGAACAATTAAATAAGTGGATGAGTAAAGTGGGAGCTAGGTTCTTCCTGTTGGAATAGGAGATTACAGGTAAACAAGGGGAAGAGGCTAGACTGATCCATTTATTAATGGATTAGTGCTATAATCAGTATGAACTTATGTCTATAATATGATTACATATAAAAATGTTATAGATATGAGTAGACATACAAGTTAGTATGCACGCATATATTTCCTTGCTCTGTCACTGGGAGGGGCTAGTAGCAAGAAGCATACCTATTGCCAGATCTTGGTTTCCAATACCATTGCCCAAAAAAAGCAACCAAGGATCATTGGATAATGACTCTTCTGGCATTGGGACAGGAAATATACAATACAATCCCGGAGTATTTTGTAGTGCTAGAAAGTAAAGAAGTGTTCAAAAAGAAAAAAAAAGTCCACAGTAAGGAGGATTTTTCAAAAGGGCACAGGGGCCAAATTAAAGAGTTCTCATTGTAAAAGTTAGGAGAATTTAAGCAACAAAATATAAAGTGATAATGAGATATAATCCAAGGTATAAACTATATATCCATTGGTCAATATAGATATAAGTAAGTAACAAATAATTATATGAAAGAAAAGAGACAAATTTCACATGCAAAAGAACCCCAAATAATTTATGTAGGTATTGCATCTGCTCAGAGCTGGAGCATAACTCTTTATTCTTTCGGTGTGAGATGTACATAGTGACATTTTATGAAGAATATAATATGAAAAGGAATAAAGAGTGAGCTTACAATGGAGAAATCTGACAAAAAATATCTCAGGCTCAGTGATCAAGGTTAACGTCAATATCCATAAGTCAATCTGATAGCATCTATTTTTTGATGTGATGTAAATGGCATATTACCTCTGTAGTCTTATTCACAGTAAACCATAAACCACATCTAATCATAAGAAAATCATTGGACAAATTCCAATAGAGGAACATTGCTACAAAATGCCTGATCAGAGTTTCCCAAATTTTTCGGGGTGACTAAAACATGGAAAATCTTGAAAGAAATTGTCACAGTCTAGAGTTGCCTAAGGAGATATGACAGGTAAATGTAATGTGATATACAGGGAAGAATAGAAAAGGGACATTAGGTAAAAACTAAGAAAATCTAAATAAAGTAGGAATTTTGGCTAATCATACATCAATATTGGCTTTTAATTATAACAAATGTATTTTACTACTAAAAGATGCTAATAGTAAAGAAACTGGATGCAGGGCATATGAAGTCTCTCTGTAGTATCTTCTCAATTTTTCTGAAAGAATCATAACCAATTTCCACAAGAATATGAAATGTCAAGTGCTCAAAATATTTCAGTATGAAAATATTTGTTGTAATTTGTTGTAATTTCTGACACAGGTGTTAAAAAGTATATACAAAATATAGTTGGAGAAATTAAGTGAAAAACATAATAAACATGTCTAGAATTCAAGAATTTTTTTGAAAATAAAATTATATGGAAAGAAGCTTTTAAAAAGGTTGGGAATTCTGTGTATTTTTCTTAAACAAAGAAATAAAGATTACCAAGAGTAGTTTGTTAAAATAGCTAGTGAACATATGTAATACACACACACACACACACACACACACACACACACAC
>NW_027530680.1:1197-1518 GCF_008692635.1 Crocuta crocuta | reverse complement strand
CCTGACTAGAAAGCTATTTCATTGTTATTGTTGCATTTCCTTTCCTTCCAAGGAGTATTAGTGAAATCTATCTAGATCCTGCCATGAGCAACAGCATAAACCTGTTCAACATAGTTTCATGGCTGTTAGTCGAGAAAAATATTTTGTTCCTGCTACCATGTAAGCTTGCTTTGAGGATGAAACAAATATCATATAACATTATATAGATCAAATAATACATAAAATATATTTATATATATCATATATATTCAAGTATATTCATATATAGCATATACATGATGAGCAACAAAAAAATAATCTAGCTTTGAAAACTCTTTAATT
>NW_027530680.1:0-1185 GCF_008692635.1 Crocuta crocuta | reverse complement strand
TAATCTAGTGAAAATGATCTAGAAGCTGTAACCTAAAACATTGTTTCAAAATATTAGTAAAATTATGGCATACCTAGAAGATGGTATAGAACTAATATTCCAGGCATATTAGGATATGCCTTCATTGTTGTGAAGGACCAAGAGCCTTGATGCCCCAGGCCAAGCCCAAGTAGGACTAAACAGAATCAGGTCACACCTGAAAATCAGTCTCAGGTTTCCAGCAGATTGAGGCAGACAAATAGAAAACTGCACTGTGAACACCTTGAAATTCTCCTCTTTAAAGACTTTGTCACTTCATTCTATACCTACACTGCCCCCCTCCACTCAGGGCCTCTCAATATAATATCCACAACCCCAACGCCAGTTTTCATTTTTCTGTGTTTCCACCTGAATACTTAAACATGCATGTTTTCTTCATTTTCTAAATTTTCACAGTTTTTGCAAACATATCACTAATTAGCTCTCCTATCTTGACTTAAGCTTTCATTTATCTTCTTTATACTTTGTTTTACCCAATAAAATAAAGCTCTTGGAGGAAAAGAAAGCTTGTGTGTATACATCTTTGACTTCTTCCTAGGACCTTAGCCTATGGCAGACATAAAAATTTTTTAGCAATGTTATTTATCTATTAAGATCTATTTTATTGTGTGTGTGTGTGAGAGAGAGAGAGAAAGAGAGAGTGCCAGCAGGGGAGAGGATAAGAAGAAGGAGTGAGAGAGAATCTTAAGCAGGCTTCACCTCAGCACTGAGCCCAAAGCAGGATCCCACACCCTGGGATCGTTACCAGAGCCAAAATCAAGGATCGGATGCTCAACTCACTGAGCCACGCAGACACCTTAAGAATATTTTTTTTATTTTTTATGTTTTACAAATAGTTTATTGTCAAATTAGTTTCCACATAACACTCAGTGCTCATCCTTACAAGTGTCCTCCTCCATGCCCATCCCCCCCCTCTCCCCCCACATCCATCAGTCCTCAGTGTGTTTCTCAGCATTCAAGAGTCTCTCATGGTTTGCCTCTCTCCCTTTCCCCCAGCATTTCCCCTCTTCTTCTCCCCCATGGTCCTCAGTTATGTTCCTCCTAATCCTCCTATATGTGCAAACACGTGATATTTGTCCTTCTCTGCCCGACTTATTTCGCTAGCATAACACCTTCAAGGTCCATCCATGTTGCTACACATGGCCA
>NW_027530679.1:0-837 GCF_008692635.1 Crocuta crocuta | reverse complement strand
GATATTCACACTAAGAACTATAAAAAGCTTATATAAAAAAGAAGACAAGAAAACATAGAAAAGCAGTCCACATTCATGATTTGGAAGAGTAAGTATTGTTAAAATGTCAATACTAGACAAAGCCATCTACACATTCAATTAAGTCCCTATCAAAATAACACCATCATTTTTCACAGAGCTAGAAAAATCAATCTCAAAATTTGTATGGAGTCACAAAATATCCTGAATAGCGAAAGCAATATTGAAAAAGAAAACTAGAGTTGGAGGTATTACCCCCAGACTTCGACCTTTATTACAAAGATGTAATCATCAAGTCAATATGGTACAGGTATAATAAAAACAGACACAAGATCAAAGGAATAGAACAGAGAACCCAGAAATGGGACCCACAAATATATGGCCAAGTTATTTTCAACAAAGCACGAAGAGTATTCATTTGAAAAAAAAGTCTGTCTCCTTAAAAAATGATGCTGGAAGAACTGGACAGCAACATGCAGAAGAAGGAAAATGGATCACTTTCTTACACCATACACAAAAATGAGTTCAAAATTTATGGAAGACTTTTTAAAATGTTTTTTTAAAATTTATTTCTGAGAGAGAGAGAGAGAGCAGGGGAGGGTCAGAGAGAGAAGGAGACACAGAATCTAAATAGGCTCTAGGCTCTGAGCTGGCTCTCACCACAGAGCCGAAACACGGCACGGGGCTCAAACCCATGAACCGTCAGATCATGACCTGAGCCGAAGTCAGATGCTTAACCAACTGAGTCACCCAGGCACCCCAAAATTTATGGAAGACTTAAATGTGATACCGAAAACTATCAAAATCCTATAGGAGAAA
>NW_027530678.1:4040-4153 GCF_008692635.1 Crocuta crocuta | reverse complement strand
GGGGCATATGTACCCCAATGTTCATAGTAGCACTCTCAACAATAGTGAAACATGGAATGAGCTTAAGTGTCCATCAAAGGATGAATGGATCAAGAAGATGTGGTTTATCTATA
>NW_027530678.1:2622-4033 GCF_008692635.1 Crocuta crocuta | reverse complement strand
AATGAAATCTGGCCATGTGTAGCAACATGGATGGACCTTGAGGGTGTTATGCTGAGCGAAATAAGTCAGGCAGAGAAGCACAAATATCATATGTTTGCACGCATAGGAGGATTAGGAGGAACTTAACGGAGTACGGTGGGGAGAAGAGGGGAAATGAGGCGGTAATGGGAGGGAGGCAAACCATGAGAGACTCTTGAATGTTGAGAACAAACTGAGGACTGATGGGTATGGGGGAGAGTTGAAAGGGGGTGATGGGCATGGAGGAGGGCACTTGTGGGCATGAGCACTGGGTGTGAAATGGAAACCAACTTGAGAATAAACTATTTTAAAAATAAATTAATAAAAATTTAAAAAAAAGAATAAACTCCATTACCATCCCAAAGGAAATAAAAAGATAATATCAAATCAAAACGGGCAGGAAGAATATGAAAAAGTACAAGTGGATTGTGCTGTTAAGAAACAGGAATTTGAGGAAACAAGAAAGAAGAAGCTCAAAGGCTGTTTAAAAAGAAGAAAATGGAAGTATTCAAAACATGTAGCAAAAAGACTAAAAAGACCAACCAAACCTGAATTCACAAATGGAGTATCTTCTTAAGAAATACAAGAAAATAGGGGTCGCCTGGGTGGCTCAGTCGGTTGAGCGTCTGACATTGGCTCAGGTCATGGTCTCACGGTTCGTGGGTTCGTGCCCCGCATCGGGCTCCGTGCTGACAGCTCAGAGTCTGGAGCCTGTTTCAGATTCTGTGCCTCCCTCTCTCTCTGATCCTCCCCTGCTCATGCTGTCTCTATCTCTCTCTCAAAAGTAAATAAAAAATATTTTAAAAAAGGAATACAAGAAAATAATTAAATACACATGTTCTTAATTAAGAGTTAAAATATCTGTCATCTATTGAATTATTTTGTATATATAATGANNNCTGAACCACACTAAATAAAATATGTCTACATATTTTTATTCTTGTGAAACAAAATTTTCTATGTATGCTCTACATAACATATTATTTATTTATTTGCCATTGAAAGAAGGTGGCCCAAAGAACTGAAAAAACTTTCTATTTGAATAACATGTTTTACCATGTAATATATTTTTACCATATGAAATTCAGATACAATTAAATGTTTTGAAAATAAAAGATAAATTAATAAGGAAAGAATGGTATATCTATAACAATAAAATATCATGCAGTCATGAAAATTAAAGAAGTGATTTTATATGTAATGATATGGAATAATTTTCGAGACATGGTAAGTAAAATAATAACAATGAGTACGTAAGAGAGTATAGACTATGCAACCATTTATATTTTAAATAGGTGGTGTTATTAAATATATTATTGTATATGTATGGAAGGAAACTGGGTATCAAATATTTGTCATAAATTTTCTTTCCACTTTTATATTTATTGCCATA
>NW_027530678.1:1229-2600 GCF_008692635.1 Crocuta crocuta | reverse complement strand
CCATATGCATGTTATTTTTCAAAAGCTTTAAAAATTTACAATGTAAAAAAATTCTCACCATCTTTAAGATTAAAGTTCAAACTCTTTGGTCTTTTAGAGACTCAAAAATCTGACACTAAAAGATCTTTTGTAGCTGGTATCCAACTCGTCCCAAGTATACCCTATATTTTGAGCAAGTTAGACTGGAAAGCAACACACAAAAGAATGAAACTCGACCACTTTCTTACAGCATACACAAAAATAAACTTCAATTGGATTTAAAACATAAATTGAGACTTGAAGGCATAAAAATCCTAGAAGAGAGCACAAGCAGTAACTTCTTTGACATCAACCATAGCAACTTCTGTCTAAATACGTCTCTGAGATTTTTTTCAGACATATCAAGGGGGAAAAAAAGCAAACAATAACTATTGGAACTACATTAAAATAAAAACTTATGCACAATAAAGGAAACAATCAACAAAACTAAAAACAACCTACTGAATGGGAGAAGATATTTGCAAATGATACATGTATGCAAAATATATAAAGAACTTATAAAATTCAACACCCAAAAAACAAACGGTCCAGTTAAAAATGGGCAGTAGACATGAATAGACATTTCTCCAAAGAAGACATACAGAAGGCCAATAGACATAAGAAAGGATGCTCAACATCACTCTTCATCAGGAAAATGCAAATCAAAACTAAAATGAGATATCACTTCACACCTATTAGAATGGCTATAATAATTAAAAAAAAACACAAGAANTTTAGATGAACAAATATTTTTCCCCTCCAAATCTGCCTCCCTTCATTTTCACATATGCTGCTTTTAATTAACATCTCTAATTTTTTGAAAGATTTTTGGGCCCATGTAAGATATCTTATACAGGCCTTGAATAAATTTCATTTTGTTAGAATTAGCTATTGCTTCAAACTGCTGAGATTTTGTGGTGCATCTTGGTTTTGTTAATTCATATGCCTGTTGGGTCCACTTCTGAGTTCTCAATTCTGTTCCAGTGGTCTATGTGTCTGTTTTTGTGTCAATAGCATACTGTCTTGATGATGACAGCTTTATAGTAGACGCTAAAGTCTGGGATAGTGATACCTCCCGTTTTGGTTTTATTTTTCAGAATTACTTTGGCTATTCGGGGTCTTTTGTGGTTCCACACAAATTTTTGCATAGTTTGTTCTATGTTCTCATAGTTTGAGAAGTATCCTGGTGCAATTTTGACTGGAATTGCATTGAATGTGTAGATAGCTTTGGGTAGTAATGACATCTTAACTATATTTATTCTTCCTATCCATGAGCATGGAATGTTTTTCCATTTCTTTGTGTCTTCTTCAATTTCCTTCATAAGTTTTCTATAGTTTTCATCATACAGATCT
>NW_027530678.1:0-318 GCF_008692635.1 Crocuta crocuta | reverse complement strand
AGTATGCCCTGATAATTGCTTGTATTACTGATGGGTTTGTTGTAATAAGTCCATTTGCATTCATAATTTTGTCTATTTGGGTGCTCTCTCTTTTCTTTTTGATAAGTCTGGCTAGAGGCTTGTCAATTTTGTTTATTTTTTCAAAAAATCAAGTCTTGGTTTCATTCATCTGTTCAATTGTTTCTTGGGTCTCTATGTAGTTTATTTCTGCTCTAATATTTACTATTTCTTTTCTTTTACTGGGTTTAGGGCATTCTTGTTCCTCGGCCTCTTGTTCCTTTAGGTGAGCTGTTAGATTTTGGACTTGTGCTTTTTCTA
>NW_027530677.1:263-440 GCF_008692635.1 Crocuta crocuta | reverse complement strand
TGCCTGTGAGTTCGTGTTTCGGGTGAGGAGCCATAGAGGGACCCGATTTCCCTCACTCCAGCGGGCTCCGCCCATGCTCGCCAGCCCGACCCAGAGAAGGAAGCAGCGATTCTGACTCCGCCCCCAGAGCTCGGCAGGGAGCCTGGAATTGCCCGAGGGGGTTGCCTGGGACGCTGT
>NW_027530677.1:0-238 GCF_008692635.1 Crocuta crocuta | reverse complement strand
CGGACTGGGATTTGGAGATTGGAACTGGCCTGGGTTGAAGAGTGCAACCCACTTCGGCTGCGCCCCCGGTACGGGGAGTTTACACGCCCAAAAAAGCGAGGTGCAGCCCTTGGTTCAAGAAGGGACTGGAGCACTGTCACTCTCCTCCCCACAACCAGCAAGGCAGAACTCCCGCCTGAGGCATTGGATCACGATTGGATCACGCCATGCCCATCCCTGCTTGAGAGCTGCCCTCCTC
>NW_027530676.1:0-389 GCF_008692635.1 Crocuta crocuta | reverse complement strand
CGGAAGTCAAAAGAAAGCTGAAGTAGCTATTCTTACATCAGACAAACTGGACTTTAAAGTAACGGCTGTTACAAGGGATGAAGAAAGGCCTTATATAATAATTACAGGGTCTATAAATCAGGAAGAGCTAACAATTATAAATATCTATGCACCAAATACAAAAGCACCCAAATACATAAAACAATTAATCACAAACAGAAACAATCTTAGGGATAAGAATGTGCAAATAGCAGGGGACTTTAATATTCCACTTACAGCAATGGATAGATCAACTAGACAGAAAATCACTAAAGAAACAATGGACATGAATAACACATTGGACCAGATAGATTTGAAAGATATACTTAGAACTCTACATCCTGAGGTCATGGAATTCACTTTCTTCTCAA
>NW_027530675.1:568-802 GCF_008692635.1 Crocuta crocuta | reverse complement strand
CATAGACATTTATGATTGTTAGTTCTTCCTGATGGATAGACCCTACAATTATTATGTAATGCCCTTCTTCCTCTCTCGTTATTGTCTTTAATTTAAAGTCCAGTTTGTCCGATATAAGTATAGCTACTCCGGCTTTCTTTTGATTTCCAGTAGCATGATATATATTTCTCCATCCCCTTACTTTTAATCTGAAGGTATCTTCCAGTCTAAGATGAGTTTCTTGTAGACAGCATA
>NW_027530675.1:0-259 GCF_008692635.1 Crocuta crocuta | reverse complement strand
TTTTTTTTCTGTTCATCACATCGAACAGCTCCTGCCATTCCTTTCTGGCCTGCCGCGTTTCAGTAGATAGGTCTGTCACCACTCTGATAGGTTTCTCTTTGTATGTTAGGGCCCTTTTCTCCCTAACTGCTTTCAAAATTCTCTTTGTCCTTATATTTTGCCATTTTTACTATGATATGTCGTGCAGAAGATCGATTCAAAGTACGTCTGAGGAGAGTCCTCTGTGCCTCTTGTATTTCAATGTTTACTTCCTTCCCCA
>NW_027530674.1:0-6192 GCF_008692635.1 Crocuta crocuta | reverse complement strand
CATCTCATGTTCATTGATTACAAAAGTAAATATTGTTAATATATTGTTACTATATATTAAAACCCTCTATGCATTCAGTGCAATCTTTATCAAAATACCAACGGGGACTACCAGGAAGATGGTGAGTAGGAGGACCCTAAGTTCACCTCATGCCATGGATACACCTAGATCACCCCCACACCAGTGGAAATNACTATATATTAAAACCCTCTATGCATTCAGTGCAATCTTTATCAAAATACCAACGGGGACTACCAGGAAGATGGTGAGTAGGAGGACCCTAAGTTCACCTCATGCCATGGATACACCTAGATCACCCCCACACCAGTGGAAATAGCTCGGAAAACGACCTGAAGAGTGGCAGCACAGACTCTCAATAGTTAAATACACAGAAGAAGGCACGTTGAAATGGGTAGGAAGGGAAGAGACATGGCTGTGAGCCAAAATGACCCACCAAGTCTGCCAGAGGGAGGGACACAGAAGGCAAGGAGAAGGGAGAGAAGCACACCTCCCACTAGGTATCCCAGACAGGGCGCCCACACTGTAAAGATGAATCCTCATAACGTTTGGCTTAAAAATCACTGGGGCTTAACCTCCTGAGTTCTTACAATCAGGAGATCTTCATACCTGGTATTTAAAGTCAGGATGTGGGGAGACAAGATGGCAAAGAAGTAGAGAGCTCCGTACATTTCACTCACCCCCAACTCACGAACAGAGAAGGCCTGAAGCCATAGGACACTGAACCGCAGGAGTCTGGTAGGAAAAGAGACAGAATCCACTATGAAGACAACCTCATAGGTGTGTGAGTGCGAACTTGGGGAAGATAAAAATGGGCCGGGACCGGAGACATGGAGGGAGGGGAGGGAGCCCCCTTTGCAGTAAGCCATGGAGAGTCGAGGGGAAGAGAAAGAATGGCTGAAACTGCTCATAGAACTGTCCCTGGAGAAGAGAAAAAGCTCAGCTCGGGACAGAGAGTGATCCTATTTCTAGCTGTGGCACCGACTTTGGGCTGTGTGCCCCGGTCCCAGGCAACACCAGGAGAAAATGTTCCCCTGCTCTCCTGGCTGGATCCCTGGCTGGGAAGCAGCCCAGCCTGTGGGATTATATTTTGGGCGGTATCAATAGAGCACGCAGATTAAGACCTGGAAACGAGACGAGGCTTGGGACATAGAACACAGCCCACCTTGGCTATGCCTGTGGCACAGGGAGATCAGACCCGAAAGAGTGATTTGCAATTCTTGGTTCCAGAAAGGACTGAGGTGCCGCCATTTTTCTCCCCACAACCACCGTGAATGGCTGCGGGACCATAGTGCAGGCCAGACCTGCCTATAACAAATGACGCCCATCCCCGCTAGAGAGCTGGGTTTTTTGTTTGTTTGTTTTGTTTTGTTTTTGTTTTTGTTTTTTACCAGATCCCGGGACAAGACAAACATGGATAGACTGCCGTGATTAATTCTAGATCAATTTTTTCTATTCAGATATATTTTCCCTTGTCTCATTCGTATCTCTCCCCTCTGCTGGACTGGGCACTCTGGTCATTGGTTTGCTTCAACAGTCACATTTAATCCATTCCCTAGATGTATCTTCTACACCTCCATCATTACCTTCCTATCTCTCTCTCTCTGGAGTAATCAGACGATAAGGTTTCTCTGAGTAACATTATCTTCATTTCTTTCTCCTCTCCTCCCACGATATCCTCCTCTTTCTCTGAATTAAGACTCTTAGTCTCTCTCCCTGATCATTGTCCAATTTTGTCATTTCTCTCTTTGTGTATACTCTTTCATCAGCACTGCTCTTTAAATGTAGCTGGGAATTCTGGTTTTATGGATTTAGACTGTCCTTTGTCTTTTGGGTTTTTTCTTTGTTCATTTTCTTTTCTTTTCTCTTTTTTTCCCTTTCTTTTTCCCTTTCAGTTTGCTTGTTTGTTGGATTTGTCTGTGCGTTTGCATGCCTTTGTTCCCTGTGTGTTTGCCTGTCTGTTTTCTTTTCCAGGGCTACCTCAAGAAACAAGCCCAAGTAAACGTGGTGGAGAGTCCCAAATACCACCACGAGTAAGGAAATAAAATAACCAAAGTCTCAACAAGAGAGACCAAGAGACACCATTCAAAGAACACTTCCTGAAAGGACAGGCCCTGGACAATCAATGAGTCTTCTTTACGACAGCAGTACTCGCAGGTACAGAGTGCAAATCAAGCTTTTAAAACTAACAAGAGACAGAAAACTAAACAAAATGATGAAAGGGAAGAACTCTCCTCTAAGTAAATTCCAGGGAAAGTGACAGCTAAAGAACTGCTGAAAACAGATATAAGCAACATAACTGAACAAGAATTTAGAACAATAGTCATAAAATTAATCGCTGGGAGTGAAAAAGGCATGGAAGACATCAGAGAATCTATTGCAACAAAGATGAGGAACATAAAAAATAGTTGTGATGAATTTTAAAGATGCTATAAATGAGATGCATAATAAAATGGAGGCATCCAATGCACGAGATGAAGAGCCAGAGAAGAGAATAGGTGAATTAGACGACACAATTACAGAAAAAGAGGAAACCGAGATAAAGAGACATAAACTGATCCAGGAGCATGAGAGGAGAGTTCGAGAACTGAGTAATACAAACAAATGGAACCATGTCCATATCATAGGAATTCCAGAAGAAGAAGAGAAAGGGAAAGGTGCTGAAGCAGTCCTTGAACAAATTATGGTTGAGAACTTTCCCGACCTGGGGAAGGAAACAGACATTGAAATCCAAGACATTGAAATCCACAGGGAACTCTCCTCAGACGTAACGTGAATCAATGTTCTGCACGACATATCGGAGTGAAACTGGCAAAATATAAGGACAAAGAGAAAATTCTGAAAGCAGCTAGGGATAAAAGAGCCCTAACATACAAAGGGAGACCTATCAGAGTGGTGACAGACCAATCGACTCAAACTTGGCAGGACAGAAAGGAATGGCCGGAAATCTTTAATGTGATGAACAGAAAAAATAGGCAGCCAAGAAGCCTCGATCCAGCAAACCTGTCATTCAGAGTAGAAGGAGAGATAAAGGTTTTCCCAAATAAACAAAAATTGAAAGAACTCGTCACCACTAAACCAGCCCTACAAGAAATCCTAACATCCTAACAGGGAGTCCATGAGGGAAATGTTGTAAGGGACACAAGGTACCAGAGACACCACCACCAGCATGAATCCTACAAAGAGCACAATGACGCTAAACCCACACTTTTTAATAATAAGACCGAATGTCAATGGACTAAATGCTCCACTCAAAAGACCTAGGGTAGGAGAATGCATAAAAAACAATATCCATCTATTTGCCCTCTACAAGAGAGTCATTTTAGACCTGAGGACACCTTCAGATTGAAAGTAAGGGAATAGAGAAATATCTTCCATGCTACTGGAAGTCAAAGAAAGCTGGAGTAGCCATACTTATATCAGACAAACAGGATGTTAAAGTAAAGGCAGTAACAAGGGATGAAGAAAGGCATTATATAATAATTATAGGGTCTATCCATCAGGAAGTGCTCACAATTATAAATGTCTCCTGCACCGGATACGGGAGCACCCAAATACATAAAAGAGTGAGTCACAAACAGAAACACACTAATGGATAAGAATGTGCTAATAGCAGGGGACTTTTCTACTCCACTTACAGCAATAGGTACCTCAACTAGACAGAAAATCACAAAAGAAACAACGGACTTGAAGGACACATTGGATCAGATGGATTGGACACACATATGTAGAACTCTACATCCTGAGGCCATGGAATTCACTTTCTTCTCCAATGTGCATGGCACATTCTCCAAGAGAGATCACATGCTGGGCCATAAAGCAGTCCTCCATAAATATAAAAGAATTGAGATCATACCACGCACGCTTTCAGATCACAATGCTATGAAACTTGAATCAATCACAGGAAAAGTCTGGAAAGCCTCCAAACACATGGAGGTTAAAGAATACCCTAGTAGGATACAGGAGTGTTGATGCATAGGGGCACATGGACCCCAATGTTCATAGCAGCAATCTCAACAATAGCCAATACATGGAAAGAGCCTAAGTGTCCATCAACTGACGAATGAATGTGGAAGATGTGGTTTATCTATACAATGGAATACTACATGGCAATGAGGGTGTTATGCTGAACGAAACAAGTCAGGCAGAGAAGGACAGATACCATATGTTTGCGAATATAAGTGGATTAGGAGGAACTTAATAGAGGACCGTGGGAGAGGGAAACGGGAAAAAAGTAGTTAAGCAGAGGGAGGGAGGCAATCCATAAGAGATTCTTAAATACTGAGAACAAATTGAGGGTTGATGGGGAGTGGAGGAGAGGGGAAAAGGGTGATGGGCATGGAGGAGGGCACTTGTTGGGATGAGCCCTGCGTGTTATATGGAAACCAACTTGGCAATATACTANTTTGGTTGAGCCATGCGTGTTTTTTGGAAAGCAACCTAGCAATATATTATATAAAAAAAAAAGTTCTTAGCAAAGCAAAATCTCAAAGATATATATGATCCATCACTATTCTTGCTGAACTTATGTAACTGGACTTGTTTACAAATGAATTAGTCTTCTTTTGGCTATCTCTGGAAATGTGGGTTTTCAGAGAGAAAAACTTTGTTTCAATAATGCATCTTTATGGATGTTAAATTCTAGTTCTGATTGTCTTTAAATGTTTGTGGGTTGCCTAAACTAGACAACTTGAGGTAAACTTCAGAAAAATTGTCACAATAGCACAGGTATGGACAATCTTCTTGTGTGTTATTTTCTGGTAATAATAACCCTAAGGGTATATTATTTAAACAACTGGAAAATGGGATGGATTCCCCCAACAGTTATATGCAAAGACTTTCTCACTGTAGACCTATCTAGAGACAAAGACTATAGTGCTTTATTATTCTCTTGAGGCTGGGTTAATTCATAAATCTCTAAATATGCAAAGCATGTCCTCCTGAAATTTGATCTAGCAATTACTTGAAACCCACCCCATATAAATCCAGAAGAACTGGATTTTATTTCACTTATGCAAAGGATGAAGAGTCTAATACAACATGGGATTTAATTCCAAAATAAAAGAGCCCCTACTGGAGCATGTTATGTTCTCCCACTGCAGTAACATTTGAGGAGAATTCTTCATGGGCTCCTGTATCTAAATAAAACCTTACCCCCTTCACAAGAAATCAATGAGCAAACTAATATGCCTTCTTATTCCTGTGAATCTGTGGAAGGCCTCAAACCTCTCTTATGATGGTTGCAACTATTTTTTTATTCTCTTTCCCCAATTTCTACTAACAATTCCTTCTTACAATGGGCCATTCAAAAGGACGACCACAGACAGTTGAATTACAAACCAGAAAGATCAATACGATTGCTGCTTCCTTTTCCCCTTCTCATCTGAGGATGCTTCCATCTGACATCTAAAAATTTCACTAGTAGACACTAGGTGTATAACCATTAAACTTTATTTTTCTTGATTCCATAAAAGTACCTCCTATTAATTACCTTATTGCTTACTGAACAAAACAGAGTCTATATGATGGCTATACACCACTTTTTACACAGTTAAGGCCTTAAATGACTCTCAAAATAACATTATATTATTAAATACTAAAATAACTCGAATGCATAAAACAGTTCTACAAAATAGAATGGCATTAGATGTTTTAACTGCTGCACAAGGTGGAACTTATACTCTCATAAAAACAAACTGCTGTGTATCCTTTCCAGATTATCACAAAAATATTTCTGGATTTCTAACTGACATGAAATCCAGAAATTGGATAACTGACTCCAATTGGCACTTTAAACAATCCCTCTCTTTCCTTTATTGATTGGTTAAACTCCCAGACGGGAGGATTTTTGTCACTTACCAAAAGACTTCCATTTGGGCTAATCTTTCTAGTTATTCTAACTTCATTTTGCTGTTTTCTCCCATGTCTCTCTAGCTGGTACCAAGACTCCACCGCTGCAATAACTTCAAGCCAACAGATGCTCCTTTCTACTCAAGGAGGTTCATACATGTTGCCCAACTGGATTCAGCTGCCTCTGTCTTTTATAACTCCCCTATATGTTCCCTAACTGAAAAATATTGACCGATATAGGTAGGGACAACTCCAAGCCCCTACTCAGGAGGAAGAAGGTACATAAAGCAAGATCTTCCACCTTCAGCGACCTTAAAGATTTAA
>NW_027530673.1:0-333 GCF_008692635.1 Crocuta crocuta | reverse complement strand
GTCTTGATGATGACAGCTTTGTAGTAGAGGCTACAGTCTGGGATGATGATACTACCCATTTTGGTTTTATTTTTCAGTATTACTTTGGGTATTCGGCGTCTTTTGANATTGTGAATGGGATCAGTTTCTTGATTTTTCTTTCTGTTGTTTCATTATTGGTGTATAAAAATGCTACTTATTTCTTCACGTTGATTTTATACCCTGCAACTTGGCTGAATTCTTGGATCAGTTCTAGTAGGCTTCTGGTGGAGTCTGTCGGGGTCTCTATGTAGAACATCAAGTCATCACCGAAAAGTGAAAGTTTGACTTCCTCTTTGCCAATTCTGATGCTTT
>NW_027530672.1:1172-2818 GCF_008692635.1 Crocuta crocuta | reverse complement strand
GTACCACACTGTCTTGATGACCACAGCTTTGTAGTACAACCTGAAATCTGGCATTGTGATGCCCCCAGCTATGGTTTTCTTTTTTAAAATTCCCCTGGCTATTCGGGGTCTTTTCTGATTCCACACAAATCTTAAAATAATTTGTTCTAACTCTCTGAAGAAAGTCCATGGTATTTTGATAGGGATTGCATTAAACGTGTAAATTGCCCTGGGTAACATTGACATTTTCACAATATTAATTCTGCCAATCCATGAGCATGGAATATTTTTCCATCTCTTTGTGTCTTCCTCAATTTCTTTCAGAAGTGTTCTATAGTTTTTAGGGTATAGATCTTTTACCTCTTTGGTTAGGTTTATTCCTAGGTATCTTATGCTTTTGGGTGCAATTGTAAATGGGATTGACTCCTTAATTTCTCTTTCTTCAGTCTCATTGTTAGTGTATAGAAATGCCATTGATTTCTGGGCATTGATTTTGTATCCTGCCACGCTACCAAATTGCTGTATGAGTTCTAGCAATCTTGGGGTGGAGGCTTTTGGGTTTTCTATGTAGAGTATCATGTCATCGGCGAAGAGGGAGAGTTTGACTTCTTCTTTGCCAATTTGAATGCCTTTAATGTCTTTTTGTTGTCTGATTGCTGAGGCGAGGACTTCCAGAACTATGTTGAACAGCAGTGGTGAGAGTGGACATCCCTGTCTTGTTCCTGATCTTAGGGGAAAGGCTCCCAGTGCTTCCCCATTGAGAATGATATTTGCTGTGGGCTTTTCGTAAATGGCTTTTAAGATGTCGAGGAAAGTTCCCTCTATCCCAACACTCTGAAGGGTTTTGATCAGGAATGGATGCTGTATTTTGTCAAATGCTTTCTCTGCATCTAATGAGAGGATCATATGGTTCTTGGTTTTTCTCTTGCTGATATGATGAATCACATTGATGGTTTTACGAGTGTTGAACCAGCCTTGTGTCCCAGGGATAAATCCTACTTGGTCATGGTGAATAATTTTCTTAATGTGTTGTTGGATCCTATTGGCTAGTATCTTGTTGAGAATTTTTGCATCCATGTTCATCAGGGATATTGGTCTGTAATTCTCCTTTTTGGTGGGGTCTTTGTCTGGTTTTGGAATTAAGGTGATGCTGGCCTCATAGAACGAATTTGGAAGTACTCCATCTCTTTCTATCTTTCCAAACAGCTTTAGTAGAATAGGTATGATTTCTTCTTTAAACGTTTGATAGAATTCCCCTGGGAAGCCATCTGGCCCTGGACTCTTGTGTCTTGGGAGGTTTTTGATGACTGCTTCAATTTCCTCCCTGGTTATTGGCCTGTTCAGGTTTTCTATTTCTTCCTGCTCCAGTTTTGGTAGTTTGTGGCTTTCCAGGAATGCGTCCATTTCTTCTAGATTTCCTAATTTATTGGCATACAGCTGTTCATAATATGTTTTTAAAATCGTTTGTATTTCCTTGGTGTTGGTAGTGATCTCTCCTTTCTCATTCATGATTTTATTAATTTGAGTCTTCTCTCTCTTCTTTTTAATAAGGCTGGCTAATGGTTTATCTATCTTATTAATTCTTTCAAAGAACCAACTCCTGGTTTTGTTGATCTGTTCCACAGTTCTTCTGGTCTCTATTTCATTGAGTTCTGCTCTAATCTTTA
>NW_027530672.1:777-971 GCF_008692635.1 Crocuta crocuta | reverse complement strand
GGTTGTATCTTCATTCTCATTAGTTTCCATGAATCTTTTTAATTCTTCCTTAATTTCCTGGTTGACCCTTTCATCTTTTAGCAGGATGGTCCTTAACCTCCACGTGTTTGTGGTCTTTCCAAACTTCTTGTTGTGATTAAGTTCTAATTTCAAGGCATTATGGTCTGAGAATATACAGGGGACTATCCCGATCT
>NW_027530672.1:386-583 GCF_008692635.1 Crocuta crocuta | reverse complement strand
GGAGAGAAAGAGCTAGATTGAAGTCACCAAGTATAAGTGTATTATTATCAAAGTATTTCTTCAGTTTGGTTATTAATTGGTTTAAATATTTGGCAGCTCCCACATTCGGGGCATATATATTGAGGATTGTTAAGTCCTCTTGTTGGATAGATCCTTTAAGTATGATATAGTGTCCCTCTTCATCTCTCACTATAGTC
>NW_027530672.1:0-140 GCF_008692635.1 Crocuta crocuta | reverse complement strand
TGAATATTGACAGATATGAGTTTAGTGTCATCATGATATCTATTCAGTCCTTGTTTTTGTGGATTGTTCCACTGAACTTCTTCTTAAAGGGGAATTTTAAGAGTCCCCCTTAAAATTTCTTGCAGAGCTGGTTTGGAGGT
>NW_027530671.1:0-1090 GCF_008692635.1 Crocuta crocuta | reverse complement strand
AGGAGAGTTTGTAATGGAACAGTTAGGTGAGCTTTTTCTTAATGTACTAATTTGAAAGCATTTGTGGGTATAATTAGTGTGGGGAAATTAATTTTGGTATAAGTTAATAGTAATTTGTTTATTTCTAAGGATAATAAAGCTGATGTAATTTTAAAATACCATGCAGATGAAGCCAGAAGCCTGAAGGCGTATGGTGAGCTTCCAGAACATGGTAATGTCAACATTATTGTATTTCCCTGTCTTAACATATTACTGTTGGTGTTTAGGTGAAACATTTTGATGGAATTTTCTCTTGTTTATATATTCTTTGGCTATGTAGTTATTATAAGTTAGTTTTTAGTATGTCTGTTATACTAAATGCTAACAAGTTTAATAATTCATATGCCCTGTTGGACAATAACTTAAAGAATACATTGTTAGAGGTTTTTTTTAGCTTTTTCAAGAAATTGTTTTTAAGTAAGTGAGGCAAATAATTATGATATTGGTATTGATTTTCATAGAAAACTGGTCTTTTCTTCTTAGCATTAATAGTCTTCTGTAGAGTTGTGTGTCTTAGTAGACATTTTTTTCTCATGTCAAATCTATTGTATTTTCACTGTAGTAAACTTAAAGAGATCATAATATCAAAGAGAAAACAAATTTTTCCTAAGGTCACAGTTTTCACTTGGCAGCTATTTTATTTTATATGTTTTACTGTATTGCCTTTTATTATGAAAGTACGATATTTTTATATACACATGAAAATCCTTTGAAATTATTTGCATTTTAAAAGTGCTAAACTTTTATTGCTTAGGGATAAAGATGATTTGATAAACTTTTTGCCTGATTTGGTAGGTTTAATAGTTGACAAACTAGCTGTTTTTAGGACAGCGTTCTGTATATTGACAGTTGCAGCCTGTTTCAAACTCCTTGAAGCAAACTTGAAAAATAAAACACAAAAAAGTTCCTTGAAGCATACATAGGAAATGTATTACTACTAAGTGTAATTTGAACCTGCCTGCTTTATGTACAGTATGTTTCTGAACAAAATAAGAGTACAGTACATATAGTCTTCATTATAATGACTTAACAGTGAACTTAGTATTTCATT
>NW_027530670.1:2303491-2304152 GCF_008692635.1 Crocuta crocuta | reverse complement strand
TATAGTTCTACTTAATTTCTATGAAATAATATTAAGCATTTTTATATTATTTACAGATGAAAAAGCTGACCTTGAAAATATTAAGTAATTTACCTAAGTTTACATAGCATGTGGTGACATCAAGATATGAATCCCAGATAGTCTGAATCAAATTCATTCCTTTAGTAACAATGCCATAAACGAAATTAAATAATACTTATGATGAAGCAGAGTCTCTTGGAAATGGGTGGATAACAAATTACCCTTTCTACCTAATGTATAAAACAGCTAATGTATAAAAAAAGGTACTAGTAAATCACAAAGTTTACAGTGCCAGTAAAACAAGACCATTTTTTTAAACATTTATTTATTTTGAGAGAGTGAGAACATGCACACATGTGCATGCAAGCAAAGGAGGGGTGAGAATGGGAGGGGCGGAGAGAGAATTCCAAGCACTGTCAGCACAGAGCCCAATAAGGGCTTGAAGTCATTAACCGAACCAAACCGTGAGATCATGGCTTGAGCCAAAATCAAGAGTCGGACACTTAACCAACTGAGCCACATAGACACCCCCAAACAAGATCATTTTTTAAAAATTATTTATTTATTATTATTATTTTTTTACAAATAGTTTATTGTCACGTTGGTTTCCATATAACACCCAGTGCTCATCCCCACAAGT
>NW_027530670.1:2298585-2303379 GCF_008692635.1 Crocuta crocuta | reverse complement strand
GGAGCCTGTTTCAGTCTGTGACTCCTTCTCTCTCTGACCCTCCCCTGCTCACGCTGTCTCTCTTTCTCTCTCCTAGAAATAAATAAAACATTAAAAAAAAAAGAATAAAATAAAATTTAAAAAAAGGAATACTAAAATAATATATAACTTTAGCTCCTTTCATTTAAATTGTGTTCATTTTGTACCTTGGGTACCCTGGGTAATATGGGATGGAATGCCATATAAAGTTGAATTTTAAATAACACAATTTTAAAGACATGTATATGTTGTGCCCGAATTGTGAGTCCCCTGAGACCCCTAAGGACCCGTCACCGATGCAAGTACATAAGGGTCTTTATTACAAGCTCGAGCAGGGGCTCACCTGTCTACCGCCACAGCGGCAGCAAGGAGAAGCCCCAAACAATAGCGAGCAGGGTTTTTATGGGGTAAGGGACGGGGGTGTTACAGTGTACACGTTGTACGCATTGCATCGTCACATAAGCACCAATCATAATTGTACAACACCCATGGTTACAGTTTTGACCATTCAGTATCCGTGAGACGTCCGTTACTTTTGGCGGGACCCAGTCATGACTTTTGAGAATCCTTTGAAAATGACCAATTATGAGGTGAGCTCAAAGGGCCTACCTGGGGTTTAGGCAAGCGGTGAGTGATTGGCTAGTTTGTACAGAGTAACTACCTGCAGTTCCCAGCCTTGACTCAGACCACAGGAATGTTACACATTTCTTTTGATTGGCTGATCCGAGGATGGTCCTGAGGATGGCTTCAACTGAAGCTTTTCCTGGAACTGGAGTTACGTGCAGCCCGAGGTTGCTTTTAATGGAGGACTTAATTTCATGCTCTTCATATACATTTTTTTTCTAGCAAAAAGTATGAAATGAGTATCCTTTAAAATTGTATACACAGGGAGCTGTGAAGTAAGATGATGTTTGGGATGATTGCCAGATCAGACAGCCTGAGTGCCTCAAAGCACTGACTACTGGCTACTGGCTTATCTGACCCAAGGAATGATGGTAGAAACAGCTGTCTTCAACCTCAGACTCATTCTAACTCTCTTNCAATCATAATTGTACAACACCCATGGTTATAGTTTTGACCATTCAGTATCCGTGAGACGTCCGTTACTTTTGGCGGGACCCAGTCATGACTTTTGAGAATCCTTTGAAAATGACCAATTATGAGGTGAGCTCAAAGGGCCTACCTGGGGTTTAGGCAAGCGGTGAGTGATTGGCTAGTTTGTACAGAGTAACTACCTGCAGTTCCCAGCCTTGACTCAGACCACAGGAATGTTACACATTTCTTTTGATTGGCTGATCCGAGGATGGTCCTGAGGATGGCTTCAACTGAAGCTTTTCCTGGAACTGGAGTTACGTGCAGCCCGAGGTTGCTTTTAATGGAGGACTTAATTTCAGGCTCTTCATATACATTTTTTTTCTAGCAAAAAGTATGAAATGAGTATCTTTTAAAATTGTATACACAGGGAGCTGTGAAATAAGATGATATTTGGGATGATTGCCAGATCAGACAGCCTGAGTGCCTCAAAGCACTGACTACTGGCTACTGGCTTATCTGACCCAAGGAATGATGGTAGAAACAGCTGTCTTCAACCTCAGACTCATTCTAACTCTCTTGCTAATCCTAAATCGGAGAAAGTCCTATCTTGCTCTCCTGATGCACCTTGTTGGATTTTCCAATACTACTAATACTAACTAATACTAATAATACTAACCAGCTTTCATCCAGATTTAACTCCTTGCCAAGCCCCGTGCTTGACTTTTTACTTACATTTTCTCATTTAATCCTCACGATCATTCAGTGAGCCAAGTGTTTCCATTATTTTAACTTCACTAAGAGAGAACCAAGGCTTAGATTAGGCCACTTGTCAAATGTGCTCAAATGGTAAAAACTAAATCCAGGTTCAAAATCCAGGTCAGACTAAATGCTAGAATGTGCACTCTTTAATAGGACTGTCATCTAGCAAACTTCAAGACTTGAGTGCTTCAATGATGACCACTGGTTCCCAGCTAGTCTTGACTTACACTTTTCTCTCTCTACCCTTGACATTCTGTCCAATTCCTTAAAACTGGCGAGACCTACAGGCCAGTACTCAGGATCCTGTTTCCTGTCCTGTGTTAATCAATGGCCAGCTCCTCTTGACTTTACCTCCTCAATTCCTATCAAAAGTGCCCACTCCCTTTCATCTCAACACTACGCTAGGTGTCCTTATCGATTTTCCTATATGCACAGCTGGCCTTGTACACGACAGCCAGAGCGAGTTATTTATTAAGAGGATTTAATATTACTCATGTTCTGTACTTTCACATAATTACATGCACTTAGTTAAAATGGCTCATAAAGAAAACAATGGCCCACTGACCAGTTCTTTACAAATCCAAATTCCCACTCCCAGCAGGGAACCCTTTGACTCTTCAAACTACTTCATGATTGAGATTCCTCAGCCTCTGTAAATAAGATGCTTTCCTAAAGAATAATTAGGATTTCTGTGTTTTCCTTGTGAAATAGTGATGAATCATAAGAAATAAGTATATTTGGTCTTAGTCTTGGTTTCTAGCACAGAATTCCTAAAATCTTCAGAATTTCCTAAATGGTGAGAGCAACCAAGTGCCTTTTGTTATGTTAATGAGGTGACTTTTGGATTACCAGTGGGGATTAGTGCTCATTGCCAGTGGACTAACCCTGTGATTAGAGGGAGGGATGGGACCAAAACTTTCAGTTCCACCCCCTGACTTCCGGGGAGGAAGGAGGGCTGGGTATTGAATCAGCCACCATAAACAATTATGCCTATGAAATGAAGCTTCCATAAAACCCCAAAGGGTTGAGGTTGGGAGAGCTGCCAGGTTGGTGAACTCACGGAGATTTGGGGAGAATGGCCTGCTCAGAGAGCATGGAAGGTCTGCACCCTTTCCCCATCCCTTGCCTTATGCATCTCTTTCACCTGGCCGTTCCTGAGTTGTATCCTTATATAATAAATCAGTAATTTAATAAGTAAAATATTTCTCTGAGTTCTGTGAGGTGCTATACCAAAGTAATCAAACCCAAGGTGGGGGTTCTGGGAACCTCTAATTTACAGCCAGTCAGACAGAAGTACAGGTAATGACCTGAACTTATGATGAAGAGCCCGAAATTAAGTCCTCCATTAAGAGCAACCTCGGGCTGCACGTAACTCCAGTTCCAGGAAAAGCTTCAGTTGAAGCCACCCTCAGGACCATCCTCGGATCAGCCAATCAAAAGAAATGTGTAACATTCCTGTGGTCTGAGTCAGGGCTGGGAACTGCTGGTAGTTACTCTGTACAAACTAGCCAATCACTCACCGCTTGCCTAAACCCCAGGTAGGCCCTTTGAGCTCACCTCATAATTGTTCATTTTCAAAGGATTCTCAAAAGTCATGATTGGGTCCCGCCAAAAGTAACGGACACCTCACAGATACTGAATGGTCAAAACTGTAACCATGGGTGCTGTACAATTATGATTGGTGCTTATGTGATGATGCTATACAACGTGTACACTGTAACACCCCCGTCCCTTACCCCATAAAAACCCTGCTCGCTATTGTTCAGGGCTTTGCCTTGCTGCTGCTGCGGCGGTAGATGGGTAAGCCCTTGCTCGAGCTTGTAATAAAGACGCTTATGTACTTGCATCGGTGTCGGCTCTTTGGAGGTCTCTGGGGACTCGCGATTCGGGCACAACAGTGACTGGTGTCTGAAGTCCAAGCAGGGGTTGTAGGAACCTCTTATTTGTAGCTTGTGAGTCAGAAGCACAGGTTATCCCGTGGGTTTGGTATTGGCAGCTGAAGTTGGGTGATAGGGCCTTAGTTTTGTGGGACTGAGCCCTTTAACTGTAGGATCTGATGTTATCTCCAGGTAGATAGTGTCAGAATTGAGTTGAATTGTGTGACACTCAGTCAGTGTCCAGAGAATTACTTGGTGGTTCTGGGGATAATCCTCCCCACTCTCACCCCCACTACATTGGAATTAAATACCAGAACCTTTACTGCTGTTGTCCCTATTTATTTAATTTGAACATAATTGTTACAAGAAGAAAAATAGTGTTTTTTCTAAGTCTAAGAATTATTACAGATATTATTAAGTTTATTATAACTAGGTCAGAACAGAGTAATCAAGGATTATATATCAAATAAGAATACGTTTAGTTTGATATTTTTCAAAGATAAAACAAAAATAATTTCTCACAGCTGACAAGCATTAGAATGTGATTGTGTCAAGTTTGAAAAGTACATAGCAATCAACAAGTAGAGTTAAAATGAATCTCACAGGCAAGTTTATTAAAAGGGAGTGTTACAGGATCCTTTACCTCAATACCCGGGTTTTGTTGCCTGGTTTCGAAGTTGCCACTTCAAGGAATGAAGTGGTGGACACAGAACAAAATGGGCAGCAGGCAAAATATTCGAGTATAAGATCAGAAAGGAAGAATTGTATGAAGGCTCTTTTTGCAGAGAGGGGGCTTTTGAAGCTTAATACCCCCGACTAGAGGCAAGGGTCTTTGCTTTAGAAGGTTCTGGTTGACCCCTGTCTCCCTTCCCCCTTGTTCCTTCTCAGGTTCTACCCTTACTGGATTAATAACTCTAGGTGCTGGGTGTTCCATTTTTGAATGGCCTGACTCCACTGTGTGAGGAGTCAGACTATGGTCATACTATCCCTGGTGTAACATAAGTTTTATAGTTTACTTATTTTAGTTAGATATTTTGATTGTCAGACTCCTGAAAGGAACCTAAGGGGGAGGGGGGAATAGGTGCTGTCTGTACATTTTTTTTTT
>NW_027530670.1:2284927-2298556 GCF_008692635.1 Crocuta crocuta | reverse complement strand
TCAGTTTTTATCTTATTTTTCATTCCTTTCTACTGTATTATCTGTTGTGTTTCTCAAATTCCACATGAGTGAAGTCATATGATATCTCTTTCTCTGACTTATTTTGCTTAGCANATTCAAGTTAATATATAGTGTGGTCTTGGCTTCAGGAGTAGAACCCAGTAATTCATCACTTACATATAATACCCAGTTCTCATCCCAACAAGTGCCCTCCTTAATGCCCATCAACCATTTAGCCTATCCCATCTATTTCCCCTCCAGCAACTATCAGTTTGTTCTCTGTATTTAAGTCTCTCATGAGTTGCCTCCCTTTCAGTTTTTATCTTATTTTTCATNATCCCAACAAGTGCCCTCCTTAATGCCCATCAACCATTTAGCCTATCCCATCTATTTCCCCTCCAGCAACTATCAGTTTGTTCTCTGTATTTAAGAGTCTCTCATGAGTTGCCTCCCTCTCAGTTTTTATCTTATTTTTCATTCCTTTCTACTGTATTATCTGTTGTGTTTCTCAAATTCCACATGAGTGAAGTCATATGATATCTCTTTCTCTGACTTATTTTGCTTAGCATAATACCTTCGAGTTCCATCTACATTGTTGCAAATGGCAAGATTTCATTCTTTTTCATCCTCTAAGGAGTGACTTAGATTCTTAAGAGGAACCTTAAGATTGCTGTGGTCAGATACTCCCAACATTGTTTCAAAATATGTATTTTTTTTCCCATCCAGGGTCCTCAACTTCTAATCTTTCCTTCTCTGCCTATTTTTTTAAAAAATATTTTATTTATTTTTTGTGAGAGTGAGTGGGGGAGGGTCAGAGAGAGAAGGGGACAGAAGTGGGCTCTGTGCTGACAGGGAGATAGCAGTGAGACTGATGCAGGCTAGAACTCATGAACCCTGAAGTCTGACCTAAGCCAAAGTCAGACCCTCAACACCCAGGCATCCCTTCCTCCTTGCCTACTTTATCCTATCTTTCCCTAGCCTATAACCATCTCAACTTTATTCTAAGAAATATAAATCTTTCTTCCTCAAAATAAGTCTTTAGTTTCTTTAATTATATATATGTAGAAAGTATTTTTCCAACATTTGACTCATATCTGTACAACAAGATGTAATGGCTAGTTCAGTTCATTTCACCTCAAAGTCTATGTTACTTAAAACTTTAGTTTCTTAATCTTTCAAGTTTGCAGCTATGGCTAAGGCTGTAACTCTGACTTTAATCAAGGCTGAATTAAGTAGCTTGGAGGTTAAAATTTGTATTTCTACAGCTTATGCCATTTTTTTTTTATTGGACCAAAGCTTTTACATAGTCATCAGTTGACATTCTGCACACTTCCACCATTTACATTAATACACCACACACTCATATCATCTACTCCTTCCATTTTCATGATCTTGGATTTAGTAATGGACAATTAGGTATGATATCAAGAACATGAGCAGCAAAAGAAAAATAGATAAATTTGCTTCATTAAAGTTTAAACTTTTGTGCTTTAAAGGAGACTACCCATCAGTGAAGAAATAATATGCAGAATAGGAGAAAACATTTGCATGTCATACATCTGATTAGGGCCTCATATCAAATTATAAAGAACAGTTACAATTTAATACAAATAGCTCAATTTCTTTAAGATTTTATTTTTTTAATGTTTATTTTTGAGAGAGAGAGACAGACAGAGTGTGAATGGAGGAAGGGCAGAGAGAGACCGAGACACAGAATCCGAAGTAGGCTCCAGGCTCTGAGCTGTCAGCACAGATTCTGATGCGGGGCTTAAACTCACAAGCCTCGAGATCATGACCTGAGCCAAAGTTGACACTTAACCGACTGAGCCACCCAAGTGCCCCTTAAGATTTTATTTTTAAGTAATATCTACACCCATGTGAAGCTCAAACTTATACCCCTGAGATTGAGAGTTGCATGCTCTACCTACTGAGCCAGTCAGGAGCCCCAGAAGTAACCCAATTTAAAATGGGCATTGTTCTGCTTCTAGGACCCAGCCCCTCATGGCTCCAGCTATAACAGATGCCTGTCACTGACTGTTTTCCACTATCAAAGGAGGAAAGAATGTTTGCACTAGAATTAATTTATTGCCACTACCTATGATGCTACTCTTACTTTTTATTAGCACTATTATTCAGTATGCTGGCTCTGATCTGAAACCAAGGCTTACTTATCTTATTGCAATTATAAGCAAATACATGTTTAAGCTCATTAGAGCAATTACTTGCCTTTGATGTGGAAGTTGTTTTCCTGAAGCAAGACTTTGGGTTTGGATTAGGTGGCTCAGAGTAGATGGCTTTAATGACTCCTCTGGGAGCAGGGCAGCCTTTGCTCATAGTCAATTTTAGAACACACTGAGTCTGAGGGTTAGTTCAGGGATTCACATCTATATTTGGAACTGAAGCTGAGGTACAGAACTGAAGACTAGTCTCAGAGGCCTCATAGGTGAAACATAGTCTCTGCCTATCTCTGTCTCCCCAGCAGCTCAAGGTAACACATCTGAGAATCATGGCACTTACGCAGATAACAGGGGCATTAGAGCAACAGGGGATGTCATTAATTCCTAACTCCCTTTCTCTCCATATATATATATACATGTATATACACACACATATGGAGAGACATATATATGTATATTAATTCAAACAGAAATTACACATACTAGAGAAATTCATCTTCTCTTGAGGCCTGAAACTACCTGGCTCTTTGGAATTAAACAAAACTGATCTTTTCCTTTTTCCTTTCCTTTCCTTTCCTTTCCTTTCCTTTCCTTTCCTTTCCTTTCCTTTCTTTTTCTTTTTTTTTCCTTCTTTTTTTACATAGAGATAAAGCAAGTGGGACAGGGGCAGAGAGAGACAGAAGGAGACAGAATATCAGAACCAGATGCAGGGCTCTAATTCACAAACTGTAAGATCCTGACCTAAGCCGAAATCCAGAGTTGGACACTTGAATGACTGAGCCACCCAGGTGGCCCCCAAAACTGGCTTTTCTAATAAAATTTCTAAAATCTCTGTTAATGACTTTGTGGATGACTGGTAAGTACCATCTTAATCTGAAGCTTGCCCCACTACTGATAGGGGACACCTGGTTGGGTTTCATTCAGGAATCAACACAGGCTTGAACATAATCTTCTACATCAGCCACATTTTGGGCAAATGTGTGCATGCTGACTAAGCAAGAGATGAGAAAGATTCTAGGAATGGTAGGATCTAAGTTTCAAGCAAATAGAATCTGACTTATAGTGAAGCTAGAAGAGCATAAATGAAGCTAACGAAGGCATTTTAAATCTCACATAAAAACATTACCTTTGGAGACATCTGCATGGCTCAGTCAGTTAAGCATCCAACTCTTGATTTCGGCTCAGGTCATGATCCCAGGGTTGTGGAATGAGCCCCACATTGGGCTCTGTACTGAGTGTTCTCTCTCTTTCTTTTTCCTTCCCTGCCCTTCTTCCCTACTAGTATGCTTTTGTTCTCTCTCTCTGTCTCTCTGTCTTTCTCTCTCTCTCAAAAAAAGATTACTTTTGTAGAAATAACACATGACCAAAAAGTTACTGAATCTTTTACCATTTTTTATACCATAAAATGCTTAAAAGAATTATCAACATCTTCATATTCTGTCATCACAGATGTCATATTCTGGCCTGTTTTATCAGGTTGCTTTTCTCAGCTGAATTCTCTCATAATTAATTAGGTGAATATTTCAATTTTTGTTTTTCTTTTCAAATTACACACAAAGTGTATTGTGCGTAATTCAAATTCAAAAGGAGTTTGAAGTTTCATATTGGGCACAAGTAAGTACATGGACTGAAGCAAAAAGGTCCTCTTATTTAACTCCATGTGCTTGAGAATAAGCTAGAATAATTCTGAGAAAAAAAAAAGAATGGCTGGAGGCAATTAATAGAGCTGAACATGCAACAATAGCTTTGAAGCATGAATGAGGTCTTTAATGCTATAGTTCTAGGAATTCAGTTGGTCAATAAAGGATATTTTTCACATAGACTGGTATTGCAAAGAAAAGGATGTGATGTTTCAGTCTAGCAATGAACTCTACTGTGAGCTCTTTGAGTATCTGTGGGGGAGGAGGACACACCTGGAGCACCAAATACAGTATCTCACCATCTGCTTCATTCAGTATTTATTCATCTTACCATCATCTTTAAGTCATATGAAGATGTCAACAGTGCCCATGCCAATTATATCTTTTTTCAAGTTTGAAATTTATTGTATCTTTCACAACTGAGTAACAATTTGGCTAGTTACCGAATTCTTGGCTGGAAAGAAATACTTTTACATTAGCATTTTGATCCACTGTATTCTCTTCCAGTTTTCAGCATAGCTGTTGTGAGGTGTGCTGATGCTTTTCTAATACCTTTTTAAAAATCTTTCTCTGGAAAGATTTTAGGATTTGAAATTTTATGATGTTATAACTTGGCATGTGACTTTTTTGCACTTACTATGCTAAGTAGCTGCTATTTTAATATCTTCTTAGGTAAATATCAAACCATGATCTATCATCAGAATTCCTTCCATTGAACATTTTTAGACCATTCTTTTACCTGGAAATCAATTTTTATTCCTCAGAAATCAATTGTGACAATTGGTCTGTAATGTAAGTGGGGTGTTATCAGAATGCAAGCCTGTAGTGGTAGAATTCAAGGAAGGAGTGAAGAAAATAGGACTGAGAAGATCCGTAAGAGCAACTGTCATTTTTTAAAAGATTATGTTCAATGTTGTTTATCCACACTAATGATATGGGAGTTCTTTTTATGGAACTGACACCAAAGCTGTGGTGAGGGAATCCTGTTGACATCTAATGTCAATCCCTCTAATCACTCATTGTTTTCCAGTGTCTGTTATTTTCTCATTCTCCCCTTCAGAAGAAAAAAAAAATTCAAGAGCAAAAAAATGACTGAAGAAATTCAGTGTACCAGACCCAAATACCTCCTTCATGAGTTCCCAGAAAATCAAGAACATCAAAGTTCCCTCTTCATGTTTTTCTTTGTATTGAATGTCATCATCCTTTCATGGAAACAGGAGACAATCCTGATACCCCCATTTGGTTGAAATTTCCCTTGTCTTATGCACATTTTAGTCTGCAAGGGGTGCTGCCTCTCCCTCAGTGTACTGCACAGTTTCCTGTTACAGAGAACAACCATTGTTCTTATGGGCACCTTTATACAAATTCATCTCTTACATGCTCCACTCACCAGGGATGATTGTCTCCTGGCCAGAGTATCCTATCGCGAATGCATGTCCATCGGTCACCTTATGAACTATGCAATCATGATGTCTAAAGAGATCCAAAATAACGTGCTGGCCAGTGCTCATTTGAGTTCAAGGGCTCATGCAATTATAGCCTTTTTACTGCTGCTTGCTGACGGGACCATCATCCTTCTCTTGTCTTCTATAGCCCCACAGACTCTAGCTATTGGATGTTAGGAATTTTACTCAACAGAAAACCTACTTTTTTTATTATGTCTCTGTAAAGATGCCTAGTGCCATTAGGACTGTCTTCATCTCTCAGGTATCCAATCTGGCTTGAGTCCCAACAATTCTCTAATCTGAAACTTTTTTTTAGTTACATCTTCCACGTCTCACTCGGTCTATCCAACTTTCTTCTTTGAGATTCCAAAACAAACTGGCACAAGTCTTGTCCTGAGTTGGACCAGGTAACTATGGCCATAAGCGTACTGGATCCCCTTGTCACACACCTCAAGGCTTTCTGAGGGAAGGAATTTCTCAGAGACAGCACCAAAGAAAAAGATTGTTGAGTGTGCTTCAAAGGAAAGCGGTTCTTTCTGTTAATAATTAAGATGAACTGGTGTCATGTGGCCTTGGAAATTGGGACACTATGTTTGAATTGTAAAAGTAATTATTTGTCAAATGCAGAAAACTGAAATGTTTCACATAAAGCAAGAGTAACAGTCCATATTAGAAATTTCATTTAGCGGTTATCTATTGTTTTCTCAAATAAAAAACTTCTTTATACCACTCCTTTTTCCTCTGTTGCACTCTGTGGGATCTATTGATGATAAATACAGAAAGTGTTCATTTCTCAGATTGTGGAACATACCTGGTTTATTTTGAGCTTACAGAGTAAACAGCAAAAATCCTCAGTTACTTTCATCTGCAGTTTTCCATCTGAAGGAAAATACATATCAAATTAATTGTCATTTCCAAGTACAAAGTGCATCGTTTTATTGCAGAATAATTTTATAGCACATTATTGAGCAAATCTTATAGGTCAATATGTTGATGTCACTCAAATTGGTCACAGACAGATGCAATCAGTCAGGCACCTGAATTGCAATAACCCCAGTAGAACCACTGCCCACATTGTCTCTTTCCTCAGATTGTAAAAGGGTCAAACAAGGCAAACTGTTTGATGGGAAGTCATAGCATGAGAATGAGCATTCAACTTTGCTCATGTCATGATCTCACAGTTTGCAAGTTCAAGCCCCACACTGGGCTCTGTGCTGATGGCTCAGAGGCTGGAGCCTACTTTGGATTCTGTGTCTTCCTCTCTCTCTCTGCCCCTCCCACACTGTTTCTCATGCTCTATCTCTGTTTCTCAAAAATAAATAAACATTAAAAAATAAAAATAAGTAAATACAAAGATAGTAAATATAAGAGTGAAGAATCCTTCCTTTACCCTGAAAACTGAACTTTTCCACTCGGATGATAACACCCACCTTTCTTCCAGGTCTATTTAAATTTTTGGTAACATTAGGACAGAATTATAAGTGAACACTCCCAGTTGCTTAACTTACTCCACACTATTAACAATGAAGACTTTCCACCAAGGAAAATCTAAATGTATAATTAAGCCTCAAAGCAAATGCAACGACTCCTCCGAGGCAGACATGGTAAGTCAGAGGACACACGGACTCACAGTTCAGTGAAAGAATCAACAAACCTGTATGATTCCTGGTTGTGGTAGAACAAGGAATATTAGTGGTTTTGAGTTATGCCTCTGACTCCCTTACTAGTCACCACCCTCAGATATGAACATCACCAAGATTCATGTATACCCAGAGAAGGCTCTTTCTTAAAGTTTGCCCCCAGCTGATGCATGAATCATATGTACACCTTCCTTTAATACAAATCGTTCCTAAAAATTGCAATGAAATCTCATGACTCAGATTCTTCAAGATACCTTCCCCTTCAGAATCTTACCAGAGACTATCCGATACTCTTAGATCTAGAACTTCTTTCCCAACTGTGCTGAGGAATGGAGCACAGTGTAAGGTCTGGTGCCAAAAGTGCCATGGCCGCGTTTCCTCAGCTCTGTCAGTATCGACTTCTCTCCTCACCTTCCCCCTGCTAGGCACTTGCTCAGACAAGCTGTACAGTGTTACCTGCTTTTCTGCAAGAACAGCCTTGAGGAGGCCTACCTTCCTCCACATCCAGATATTAAATTCCTGTAATTGGCTCATTTGGGAATGAGAATTCCATAGGAAAAAAAAATGATCCTTAATGAAAAAACACACACTGATTATCATTTGAACTGGAACTAAATATGAGGTGTGACAGAAAAGGCAGTAGTTCAGCTGACGTTTGCTCCTATCCCTGTCTCCAGCCCTCTTGGTCACCACTCAGGATAGGCGTGCTGTCCTAGGGACTCTCAAAAGAGGAGTCCTGTTGCTTAGTGTCAGGGTGACCTGCTTGTGATCAGATATGGCATTTGCAAAATCATGGACTACTTCACTTACCAAATCAAACTTATGTTTCAGTCCATGCCATCGTTAGCCTAGAAATTCTCTCATCTAACCAGAATGAAAAGTCATACATTTACCTGCTATAAGTTACTAAAATGGCAAAAATTGATGATGAACAGCCACTAGAACCATGTCTCCAGGCCTGACACAGACATTTCTCTTTCAGTTTCCTCCTCTTCTGTGTGTGAATTAATGATCTTGGGAAATGCCCAGAGACAGCAAATGCACTTTCCAATTGGAGAACGCTCTCACATTAGCTCTGCCTTGCTTTGATGCCAGCTTTGAGGGCAATGTTCTTTGCAGCAATACTTTACAGGATGTGCCAAATCGCTACAATTAATGACCTACAGGGCCGGGGCCCAAAAACTGGAAAATTGCCCCTGGCCATATCAGGTATACTGATTGCCCCAGTTTCAATCCGGAAGGCAATGGGGATGGGAGAAGGAAAGGGAGGGAGGTCCATGGAGCCATTAGAACATTTAGTTGCCGACCTGGCTTTACATATGATTTTATTCCTTAATTTGGTTCAATAGGAAATATATAGCCATAGGGAAATGAAGACTGCTTTTCTCTTTCATTGTCCATTGTGATAAATGTGCTAGCCAAGGCCACCTTTTCTTTGCAAGCAAAAAATGTCCCATATGTGCATCCTGGTCCTGCGATCTTTGCATAACCTTACCTTGTCCCCTAACACATTCCCTGGGCACCTACCCCAGCCACAATTTCAAGGCCACCCCAGTGCATATGTCCTGCCAGGCACAAGAAGGCCGTGTCCAAGTATCACATGAAAGATTCTGGGCTTGAGAGTCATCCTGAGTACACGCACCAAAGCATCATAACCCAGGTCGTCATTAGTTACCAGGATGATTCAGGGATTTAACTCCCAAGGGTGGTTTAAATCAAATGTAAAATATCTCATAGAAACTCTGTATATACTGTTCCCTTGGTACCCAGGAAGCTCTGGAATAACAAAACATAACAGACTCATTACATTTTATAAATACTCATAGGTTTGCCGGTGTGGAACACAGAAACCAAGTCTTCCAGTCAGACATGAAGAAGCCTGTTTGTCTCACTGGAAATACTCAAGGTGGACGCTTCCAGAAGGTTGGAAACCCTGACTGACTGCCCGATAGGTGCTCGGTATGTTGTATTCATTTCCAAGGCTGCTATAGTAAAAGCCACAAGGGCAGTGAAGGGAAGGGTTTCAGTTCTGGGATTGTGAAGAGTACAGGGCTTTAGGGCTTTAGGACAGGTATGTTTTCCTTCTGTCAGCGATGCAAATGGGAGAGGATCGGTAGACTGTTAGAAAAGCTGGGATTTTTGGTCAGTGTATTATCTATGAGGAAACCATAGCATAGACCTGACAAACTCACAAAACCTCTGAAGTCACATGCAGAATATTGTCTGAGAGAAACTTTTCTAGGAACAGTTACTTAGTTTTTACCAGATTCTCAAAGTAGTTCATGTGCCCCTCCCTTCCCGGGGGGAAGATTTCTTAGTTTATTCAACAAAGTTGCTTGAATTATTCAAACAGTGAGTGGTAAAACACAAAGCAATACTTTGAATCATCAAATATCGAATATATGAAACATAATAAATGTTATGTATACATAAATCATATCATAAGGGAATCATAAAGGGGGATGCAGTATAGTTTAGGCTAAGGGCTCTAGAATCAGTCTGCCTGGCTTCAAATCCTGGCTCATCTACTTTCTCTACTTTGTGAATTTGGAAAAAAAAAACTACTGAATATTTCTGTGTTTTAGTTTCTTCACTAGGAAAATGGGGGAAGTGATAATGACGTATTTAATAAAATAATGTATAAAATAGAATGAATAATTCATGGCACATGAAAAGTATTTAAATAATCACTGGTTATTATCACTAAATTTGAGAGTAATTAAATCAGAATGCTCAGTATTTCTTTGTTTTTTCAATTTTTTTGATGTTTATTTTTGAGAGAGAGAGAGAGACAGAGTATGAGCAGGGGAGAGGCAGAGAGAGTGGGAGACAGAATCCGAAGCAGGATCCACGTTCTGCACTGTCAGCACAGAGCTCGACATAGGGCTCAAACTCGTGAACCGCTAGATCATGACCTGAGCCGAGGTTGTACACTTAACCAACTGAGCCACCCAGGTGCCCCATCAGTATTCTATTTCTTAAAGGAGTCATAAGTTTTCTCTTAGGTAGAAAAATTACAGGTCAAATATTTATTATGAGAAACTTATTATATTGTTTTTCCCTGAATTTACCATAAGGTCTAGTTATATTCTAAATTTTTTTAATGTTTTATTTATATCTAGGAGAGAGAGAGAGAAAGAGAGAGAGAGAGACAGCATGAGCAGGAGAGGGTCAGAGAGAGAGGGAGTCACAGACTCTGAAACAGGCTCCAGGCTCTGAGCTGGCAGTCAGCACAGAGCCCGACGCGGGGCTCGAACCCACGAACCTCGAGATCATGACCTAAGCGAAAGTCGGACGCTTAACCGACTAAGCCACCCAGGCGCCCCTATATTCTAAAAACTAATAGGCTAAATATTGATATTATCAGTAAGCCTCAAATTTAATTGCCCATGAGGAAAGACAGAATACATACTGGGTTGAAAACTGTTAAAAATAAAAAAGAGCATTCAATTAGAAGACTTTTGAATGCAAAAAAAGCATTTCCATAGGATGAATGATGAATAAATATTTAGCTATTCAAAAAGAAATTTTTAAAAATGTAGAAATTAGAATGCATGAACCGTGTTTTAGAAACTTCATAGGCAAATGTGCAGTTATATTAATAATAGCTAACAGAGAAAAAAATATTCTATCACATGAGCTGTTGAATAGAACCAGAGTCAGTCTACTGGCTTTCTGGGTTCTTCCACACTTACTAAACTGCTTTGTGCGGCAGCTGAAGTGAGAACGGTCACACTTCCAATGGAGGCAGGAAGTCTTGACTGATTCTAGAAATCTGCAAGAACGTCTTCCTGCCTTTAGATGGCACAGAATCCAAAGCAGCAAACATTTTACTGAGCAAGATTGCTTATGTGCAACAACATGGATGGAACTTGAGGGTATTATGCTACGTGAAATAAGCCAGTCAGAGAAAGACAGATCTCATATGTTTTCATTCATATGTGGAACTTGAGAAACTTAACAGAAGACCATGGGGGAGGGGAAGGGGAAAAAACAGTTTCAAACAGACAAGGAGGGAAGCAAATCTATAAGAGGCTCTTAAATACAGAGAACAAACTGAGGGTTGGTGGGGGGCTACGGGGGAAGGGAGAAATGGGTGATGGGCATTGAGGAGGGCACTTGTTGGAATGAATATATTTTAAAAAATTGCTTACGTGCAACTCCTGAAGATCTCCATGTTCAGTTTTGCTTTAAGGTCTTAATGAGAGAAGCAAGACCACAACAAAATAGGCCACATCTACCATGAATACACCAGGAGCGCTAAAAAGGCCATATTTAAAAGACTCCCTACTATTTCCTGATACGAGCTCATCTGAACATCTTCAGGCATCTAAGACTGCTGCTCCTCTCACCAAACCTTAAAGATACGATTTCCCCCAAAGGTCTGTCCTTGAACCCTTCTGTTAGCTGTTTCTCGATCCCTGAACCATCTCATTGATTCCCCCAGCTTTTACCATCCTCTGTCCATTGATGACTCCCAAATCAACATCACTAGGTGTGCCTGTATGGTAGCCATACAGCCATACAGCCACAGTCCTCTCAGCCTGAATTCAACCTCCCTCCCTCCTACTCCACTCCTAGCCCAGACTTTCTGTTCCTACTAAAAGCACTACCTCATAGGGACTTATTATAAATGCAGTGGGAAATCTTTTTATCTTCCCTTTAATACGTTCTCAACATTATTGGTGTGTGTATGTGTGTGAGTATATTTAAACTGTGTCAGATCACCTCAGATAAAACATAAAATTTAAACTATCAATTCTCAGGTTACCATTATCTTGGTCTCTCAGACTTAAAACTTAAAACCCAGTCAATTGCCAAGTGACACAGACTCTGCCTTTGGGGTATCTCTCCTTCCTAACATCTCAGCTGGTATTCCTACTGATTTCTCTCCCTTTAGTCCATCCTGCGCATGCTCCCGGAGTAACTCCTTGAAAGCTGAACACTGGTCAAGTCATTCTACCCCTCAGATGTGCACTGGGTCCACATTCACTACTGATCTAGTTCTTAAAATCTCCCTGACATGGGAAACTCTGCACAATATGACACGCTGACCACCACCCCCCGCCCTCCAGTTTGTTTCTCACTAATCTCTTTCAGATGTACTTGCTCTTAACAGAAAGGATGCTCATAGTCTCCTAAACGTGCTCTGAGATGCTCTGACTCAACCTCCCTCCTAAAATGCTCTCTTTGAATCCATCTTTCACCTTTCGAGGTTCTTTCCATTTTCAATGACCATCTCAGTTCATTCCATCTCAGTTCATTCCAAGACTGCCTACTCCCTATAGGATACAAATCAAACTCCTTAAAATGGGTGAGATCCTCAGTTATCTAGCAAGGGATGCATTTACTTGTAAGCAGCACTACCCTTAGAGCCAAACAAAAGGGACCCTGCCTTGGTCACATTCTTTAGAGCAATTCTGGGCCCCTTCCTGCTGCACCACACTCCAGAGGATGAGGGCAAAGAGATGTGCACACCCAGATTTCATCCTATCCACCCCTTCTAGACCACTTTCCATGTAACAAGACCCTAAAATTCCTTGCCCAGATGGCCCTCAACTTATTTCCAGAGTCTACAAGTTTCACTTTCCAAGGTCACCCTCGTAAGGGTAAACCACAATGCTGACGTTCACATGCTAAGGCTTTAGAAGTAGCCAAGGGATGGCTATTTGCAGGGGTATGAACAGATGCACACATGTGTGACTGCACACATGTGGGCTGGAGACATGTTCTCACGCCACCTCATTTCATCATGGAACCAAGGATTCCACCTTCCAGACTATTATGAGAGTATATTTGTTGAGGAGGAAGTCTAGAACATATCTTATTAATTTGCTATCCTCATTTTTAACTTTTACTTATTAAACTGTAGATATGCGGGCCCCCATTTGTTATTCTTGCCCTGGGCTCTTCCAGTGTCAAAGGTGGGTTTGCTCCTAAGGAGCCAGTTTTTTACACACACCAAATGTGTGCAGTTCTTAAAGTCTTGCCTTTCTCAAACTCAGTTATATTACACAGCTACACTATGTATCTATACCTTAGGGTCCCCTTGCACTTTTGGAGCATGCTTTAAGAGGTTGAAAGGTAATACTCTGGAAGTACTAGACAATACAAGTTAAAAAGTGAAAAGAATGAGAGATGCTATACAGAAATGAGGGAAGAAGTTCATCTCCTTTTCATATTGTATGACTCTGTATTTGAAAAACTCAAAAGAATCAACTAGGAACTATTTTTAAATGATAGGAAACTATGGTGAAAATAGTTATAAAATCACTTTAAAAAAGTCAGTGGTTTTTCCATATGTAAGCATTACTTAAATAAACCACGAAATGAAAAAATAAAGCTTCATTTACAATAGTTACAAAAAGATAAAACATTCATGAATAGACTTTAAAGAAAAATATAGGCTATTTATCTGTAAAGTTAAAAAAACTCTAAGGAAAGACTATTTAAGGAAGTCATCAATAAATGGCATACATCCTTAGTTATAGAAGCTTTGATTGTAAAGCTTGTCAATTCTAAGCACATTAACATACCGAGTCAATGCAATAGCACTCTAAGTGAAAACAGGACATTTTTATTTTTGGAACTTGATAAAATAACACCAAAGTTCATCTGGAAAATATACATGTGAAAATAGCCAGAAATTTTGTTACCAGATATTAAAATCAAATTCATAGCTTTGGATTTAAATGTTTGGTCCTTGTTCTAGAAGAGAAGCCAAAAA
>NW_027530670.1:2220811-2284789 GCF_008692635.1 Crocuta crocuta | reverse complement strand
TTATGAATATCTTATTACATTAAGGCTGGAGTTTTAAAACAGCAGAATCAACTAGAAAACTGTTTCACCAACAAACAGCCTTAGAGCAGCCAGCTAGCTATTTGGAGAAATAAGTAAAATGAGTTGATCACCTCATTCTTTATATCAAACTTAAACTCCAGATAAAGCAAAGATTATAATGTAAAAATGAAATCCATCCAGTAAAGCCCTAGAATAAAACTAGAGATCATTTTAAAAATAATTTTAAGTAGAGAAAAATGTATCTAACTATGTCACAAAGATCAGAGTTCAAAAAGAAGATTGATAAAGTTGACAACAAACCCTTTAAAATTTACTGTGTAGCACAAAGGGAAAAAAATACCATACCAATGTTAAGTGACAAACTAAGAATTAATTTGCAATACATGTATCAAACAAATGGCCAATCTCCTTAATAAACAAAGAGGCCCTGTAAATAAAATGCTTAGAAGACCAAGAACCTAATGGTAAAATTAGCAAAGGAACTGAACTGACCAGTCATGAAAAAGAAATACACATGTGAATAATTGCTTGAAAAAACGCTAATCCCTACTCATAATTTTTAAAAATCAAGAGGACATGAGTTGCCCAGTATTTACCATCATGGGGGCAAAGGTTTAAAATTTGATAAAATTCTGGGTTGGTGGGAAAATTAGTATTCTTGTACAGCATTTTTGGGAGCGTAACTTGGTGCAACTTACGTGGAGGTCAATTGGTCAATTTCCATCAAAAGAGAAAGTAAATGAATTCCAACTTTCTTAGTCTGAGCAGAATAAAGCCTTGTGGCTAATGGCAGTCTTTAACCATTGGAATTGTGGAGCCAAATATTTGTCATCTGGTACTGGAACAAAGAGGTAAGAACCTTTTATTTTTAGTCTAATCATTTTGAAGCCATATTTCTTTCTTTTTTTTTTTTTCCGACGGAGAGAGAGAACAAAATGGCAAGAGGCAATCGTACCACGGTGACAGAATTTGTCCTTATGGGATTCACAGAGCGTCCTGAGCTGCAGCTTCCCCTTTTTGTGGTGTTCCTGGTAATTTATCTCATCACCCTGGTAGGAAACCTTGGCATGATCCTGCTCATCAAGGTGGATCCGAGGCTCCACACCCCCATGTACTATTTCCTCAGCCACCTGGCTTTCATTGATGTTGGCTACTCATCTTCCATTGGTCCCAAAATGCTGCAAAATTTATTGGTGAAGAAAAAAACCATTTCCTTTTCAGGCTGCTTTGCCCAGCTGTATTTCTCCAGTGCTTTCGCCACTACTGAATGTTTCCTCTTGGCCACAATGGCCTATGACCGCTACATGGCTATCTGCAACCCCCTGATTTACTCAGCCATTATGACTCAGCGGGTCTGCAAGGAGTTGGTGATAGGAGTCTATACCTATGGCTTCCTGAACTCTGTAGTACAAACAGTTCTGACTTTCCAGTTGTCTTTCTGTGACTCCAATATCATCCACCATTTCTACTGTGCTGACCCCCCTCTCCTTGCCCTCTCCTGCTCTGACACCCACAACAAAGAGAAGCAGCTCTTGATCTTCTCTGCAGTGAATCTCAGTGGATCCTTCCTGACTGTCCTCATCTCCTACATCTGCATCCTCTTTTCCATTATAAAACTTCAGTCTTCCGAAGGCAAGTGCAAAGCCTTTTCCACCTGTGCCTCCCACCTCACTGTCGTTGTCATCTTCTATGGAACACTGTTTTTCATGTACATGCAGCAGCCTAAAGCAGGAAATTCATGGAAGTACAACAAAGTGGTCTCTGTGTTTTATAGTCTTGTAATTCCCCTCCTCAACCCCCTGATCTATACCCTGAGGAACACGGAAGTAAAGGACACCCTGAAAAAGATGCTAGAGGGCAAAGAACCATAGTGATGAGTTGTCAGAATGTAGCACTGGGAAAGTATGATTCTCTGACACAGTATAACCAACATGGTGGAAATTTAGCAGCCCATACCCATTCGGTCAATCCAATTTGCATTTTTTTAAGAGCAAAAGTGCTGGGCCACTTGCTTGATGTGGTTATATTGAATCCAACCAATTATCATTGGCTACATGATACTATATTGATTTACAAGCTATACTGTTAACAGCTACATCTTTTGTATGTTGAATGTGAAGTGGCTTATTACCAATTAGGTAATAATATGATTTCTAGATTTTAAAAGAACTTAAAAAGCAACATTCTGTGTAAAACTATAAATTAATGAACTGGAGTACAAAACCCACACATGAATCTCTATGTTGTTAGAAATGTCTTCCAGCTTAAGACACCCCATTTTTGTAGGATATCATTTGTTAGTCTTAAAACATACTTCTTCATAATGTATTGCTATAGATGGTGGGTAAGTTTCAAGACCAGGTTGCAAGAGGCTTGTTTAATCTAAATGTAGTTGCAATACTAAATGCTTAAAATGAACAATAGAAATAATAGTATTATAGTATGAATAAGTGGAGGAAAGAACAGAAAACCCACAAATTAGTGAAATATAGGGGGATTTTGTTTGTTTAATTAGAAGAGATAAGGTTTGGGGCACTTGGGTAGCTCAGTTGTTAAGTGTCAGACTTCAGCTCAGATCATGACCTCAAGGTGTGTGAGTTAGAGCCCCACATCAGGCTCTGTGCTGACTTCCCTGAGCCTTCTTTGGATCCTATGTCTCCTCTCTCTGCCTCCCCCACCCCCTGCCACTTGTGCTAGCATATGTTCATGTGTGCTCTTTCTCTCAAAAGTAAATAAACTTGAAAAAAAAAAGAAGAGATAAGGTTTGGTCTGCTTTCAGAGATGCTAAAAGTGGTCATTTATTCAATATCTAGGGCTTAATTTTTCTAGTTTCTGGAAACCACAGTTACAGTGATGTTTATAGAGCAGAGGAGGGAGTCTTACTTGATTTCAAGAAAGGGAAAGAGAAAAAGTCTCCTAAGGTACCAGACCAGAGTATGCATGCTTCTGAGAAATGAAATTATTGTCTTAAGTAATTTGAATAATCTAGAGAAATACTTTAGTTTTCCAGCATTTTCCATGTTCTTTTTTTCTGTTTTTGTAGATCTGACAGTCCAACTTTCTTAGAGTTGAAACTACATAAATCTACAAGTTCTTGCTGTTGTTGGGGATAGGCACAAAAAAATCTTTTAATTTTTGTATTTAAACAAGAATATGAGCATTCTATGGTTTTTCCAAGTCTCAATTTTAATATTTCATCCAAAATAATTCTTAAGATATACAAATCTGCCACAAACCATTAGATTTCCTCCCTGAATTTTTTTCAAATGTGATTATTGTTTTGATTTTTTAAAAATTTACTAAGACCAGGGATGCTTGGGTGGCTCAGTCAGTTAAGTGTTCAACTTTAACTCAGGTCATGATCTCATGGTTTGTGGGATCAAGCCCCGCATCAAGCCCCACATTGGGCTCTGTGCTGACAGCTCAGAGCCTGGAGCCTGCTTTGAATTTGGATTCTGTGTCTCCCTCTCTCTCTGCTCTCCTCCACTCACGCTCTGTCTCTCTCTATCTCAAAAATAAAAATAATAAAAATAAACATTAAAGCATTTTTAAATAGCTAAGACTGTATATTGTCAATAAGTTACATAGAAATCTTAAATTAAATAAAAAAACTAAGAAGTTCCTATTGTCCCCAGATTCACACTTCAGATAATATGATGTGACCTTTTGTTTTTTGCTGCTTGTGATCTAATAATTTTGGGGAAAAAAAACAGTTAAATGTTTATAGCTTCTTTGATTTAGCCCAGAAACCCTTTCTGAGACCTCCATTGCAAGCTGTATTCCTTAACACTCAGGGCCGGGGTTAAAAAGAAAGATATTACAGGATTAAAGAACAAAGGGAGGAAGGATATGAAGCAAGCCCAGGAGAGCTTGCACAGGTAATGAACAAGAGAAGAGCAAGCAAAGTGGATAGGACCACCCTGAAGGATAATTTGAGATGGATTATTGAACCATAAGCTCCTTGAGACTGAACAGATTCTTTCTTCACTTTGCACCCCCACACCTACCACAGTTCCTGGCACAGAACAGAAACACCATATCTGTTTGCTGAACCAAACTCAACTCTTCCATATTTATGCCTGATCCCGGTGGATGGGTGGACTTGGTGTCCAGTAATGGCCCTGTGTTTGGGAAGTAACAGAGAGAAGGAAGTTACAGCAATCATGACAGGAACTCCGTTTGCTAGTGTCCCCCCCCCGAGGAGCCCACATCTTTAAGGCAGAAAGATAGATGAATGCAACACATCCTGACCAGTGAAAAAGGTGCATCCAGGAAGTTGGTCTGTTGGGAAGATGGTAATAGCTAGGGTTCACAATGGACAGTGACAGGCAAGGGACTGTTACAATAGGAAGAGGTTGCTTTTAGGTCAAGAAAATGAGCAGGTACCAACACTCGGATGAGAAATTTATGTTTTCAATAAAAAGCCATACCCATTTCTTAAATATTTTTGGAACTAGTTTCATGTCAGTTTAGTTTAGAAACCAAAAAAGTAGTAAATATACATCATGTTTTAATACATGTATCTTGGCAAATGAATCATGCTCATGTTTTCAAAGAAATATTTGGTCTAAGGGTAAATTTATCAGTTCTTCGGTTCCTTTTAGACAAAACTGAAGAAAACCCGTCATAATGCTTTCTCTATAATGCCTTCCCAGCTGTTGAATTTGTGGCTTTTGTTCAGGTGCTTCCTTGATTTTCTGTAAAACAAAGTAGAAAATTAATAATAATATATTAAAGTGTGGCTCCTGAGTGGCTCAGTCAGTTAAGCATCCAACTTTGGTCAGGTCATGATCTCACAGTTTGTAGTTTGAGCCCCGTTATCAAGCTCCATGCTGACAGCTCAGAGCCTGGAGTCTGCTTCAGATTCTGTATCTCCCTCTCTTTTTGCCCCTTCCCTGCTCACAGTCTGTTTCTCTCTCTCTTTCTCTCAAAAATAAACATAAAAACATTTTAATAATAATATATTCATAGATTATAAAGGATATTAATCTATGTTTTCATAAATTTCCCAAAGACCTAAAAAACAAAGAGCTGGCTATGAGGAAGGGTCTGAATTAACTGAATTTGAGATACTATTTTCTATTTCATTTCTCACTGGGGCTCCTTAGTCTTATAACTCTATCTCCCTGATTTGGGCCTTATGGTAAGAAAAGTCACAGGTGCAGAATTCTCTGATCAATTATTGACATTAAAAAATATATATATATAGCACACTATACACCTGTGTAGTATTACAATGATGATATTTAAGCCATACAAGAAACCAAGATGATCTTTGTTCACTTATAAAGTAAAGCCATTTAAATCAATACTCATAATAATTGTACTAATTTTTCAACCAAAAAATAAACAAATTACTCACTATGTAACATTACCAAAATAAAAATGTTTTACCTTCATTGGATTTTCAGAGTCCAACATTTCATTAAAAGTGAAAGTAAAACTTCTCTCAGATATAAATAAAATGGAAGTCCATTTTCACCATGGTAATCCTAAAAATGGATATTAGTTGCCAACATTTACCACATAGACAACTTCCATTAATAAATGTCATATGTTACTAAAACACAGGACACATGCATATAAATTAATACTGATTTGCATATAAAATGATGAATTTTTAATCAGCTTAAATTTAGATGTCTTGTTTATCCTCATTTACTATGCTAGTAATTTGTCATACTTAGAAACATACCAAGAGGATTTTTTAATGATGTTGATCATGAAAAAGGAAACATGAAAAGGCAAATACTATTCATTTTCTCTTGTATTATTTGATGTGTAATATTTCAAAAATTTAGAATTTTAAAATCTCAAATATGCACCCTCAAATCTTTAACTCTGCCCTAGATGTGCAGTCCCAGCATTCTCTGGGGAGCAAGATGGAATAGGAAAATGTTGATTCAGTGCTTCAGAGAAGCTCCTTCCTACAATTAAGTGGCACATCCACTGGAGAGATAAGGAATGTCAGAACTTGGGGACTCTAGGCTCCTAGGAAGGTGGCAGATTTAGCCTATTTTCCAAGCTCTTTTTTGCTGTAAAAATACAAATGTTCTAAAAATAAGTAGAACTTCCACCTCTGGTAATATAATGCAAACTGCAGTGAGGAAAAAATAATTTTTATTTTTAAAAATCAAATACTTATCTTGGGTCCCTGGGTGGCTCAGCCCAATTAAGCCTCTGACTCTTGGTTTCTGCTCAGGTCATGATCTCACAGTTAGTGAATTCAAGGCTCGTGTTGGGCTCTACACTGACAGCATGGAGCCTGCTTGGGATTCACTCTCTCTCCCTTTCTCTCTCTGCCTCTCCCCTGCTCGTGTTCATGTTCTCTCTCTCTCAAAAATAAATAAGCAGGGGCGCCTGGGTGGCTTGGTTAAGCGTCCGACTTTCGCTTAGGTCATGATCTCGCGGTTCACGGGTTCGAGCCCCGCATCGGGCTCTGTGCTGACTGCCAGCTCGGAGCCTGGAGCCTATTTCAGAGTCTGTATCTCCCTCTCTCTCTGACCCTCCCCTGCTCACGCTGCCTCTCTCTCTCTCTCTCTCTCTCTCTCTCTCCTAGAAATAAATAAATTTAAAAAAAGTAAATAAATAAGCAAACTTTAAAAAATTAAATAAAAAGCAAATAACTATCTCTTTCACCATCACAACAGCTTACCTGTCCTAACAGACACTTCCCAGAAGGTTTTCTTCTGTGTCCTGAAAGAGAATGTTTTATTCCTACAAGCTCACTTTCTTTGCCTGGATGTGTTAACCACTCTGGCACCTGGACACCTACCAACCTGTGGTGTCTGCCCCTCCGTACAGGCAGCCCTGTTTGCTGACCACACGGGACGTGCTATGAGGAGAAGGGATGGGGGATAGGACAAGGTTCCAGCTGGGCTTGCGCTCTCCAGCCCTTGTCTGGCTCACCTCAGCTCAGAGCACTGCACGAACACAGGCTTCTCATACTTGGGCAAGACTAGGGAGAGCTCCTAGGTTCATCTCTGGATGTCCCACAGGTTTTTATTCCATTCTTGGTGTCCTTCCTATTAGACTCATTTTTAACTCTCCTTATCGTATCATCTCCTGTTTCATCTGAAAGCTGATATCATAAATAGTATGTTTTCCTTATCGTCTGCGTCAGCAAAACTAGGGAGTAGCCTACCTAAGAAATCTTTCGGGAGTGGAGTTTAAAGTAATGGTAAAATTAATATAGTCATAGAGAGCAACTGGAAAAGAAATTCTAATTAATGCTATTTATATTGAGAGGAGTGATTTTTATAAAAAAATGTTAAAGTATCTTTCACAAATTTTGGACTGTCTTTCCTCCTAATGTTTACCACAAATGACAGATAGGTCCTAAAGTGTCCATAGGCACAGAATAACATTATGCATTTTAATCTAAGAATACAGTGTTCTCTGCTTTCATTGATTAGGTATTAAAACATAATCTGCTAAGCTTTTGTTATCCTGGCCTATTCATGTTCCCAGGACATTAAGTTGTTAAATTTATCAAAAGGAGGCTCTGTCTGGGTGATCACTTCGTTAAATTTATAATGGACTTCTGATCATGTCTGTAGATTCACATTTAGGGTATGTAACAGATGCCTGCTTGTCAAACAAGCAAAATAAACCACGCTGAGACCTGAAAAAAATGTATAGTCTGGGAGGTGAAGACTTTCTATAAAAAAAAAAGAAAAAGTGTCCTCAAAAGGGAAAGTTTCAAGGACTGCAGCATTGCTGGTGGGGTAGTCGGGAGTGGAGGTAGAATGCAAGGTCCTCATGAGTCCAGTTCTGCTCTGAACCATGGTATCAGTCAAGTGCGTTGGTCATCCTAGTCTTAGCTTTCATCCAAAAAATGAGGAAATTATCTCTCGCAGGGTCATCATGGGTTAAAATAGTAGAGGGTATGCTAGAGTGTATTTGAAACATTTAAAAGTACAAAGCGTTTACTTTTAATAACCAGACTCTACTACTTCTGACTAGTGTTCAACTTTAAGGATCTCTGATTTGAAGCAAGTATTTGGAAAATCTTTGCCTGTAAAAATGTTTCTATGAAGTATGGAAGTTTGTTTCTGTCTCCAGTGATAGATTTTCTTATTTCGTCTGCTTGATTGGAAAACTTAGTACAGCCTGTTTCCAATTTCCAGGAGCCTCAGTCTTAATGTCTGTTCAGAAGTCAATGACTCGGAACACGGATACACTGTCCATGGAAACACAGTTGCATGTGGGAGCAGACCATGAAAGCCTTCTTAGTTTATAATAAATCTCCGCAGACATTTCTTTGACCCTGAACCACTCCAGTTCATATGTTCCCATAGAACAAAGGTCTGACGTTCCAAATCAGGCCATTAGGAACTCCTCTTCTACTTGTTATAGCTACTGTTGTGGAAGGCAGCGTTCTCATGCCCACGACTGTCTCTGGCTGCACCCCAGCCTGTGAAAGGACAACTGGAAGGGAGCTGTGGGGTGGAGGCCAGCATGTGTGGTGGGGCAGTGTTGGGGCTCTCGCTCACTTTCTCCCTTTCCTTTTCCTCAACCTCTGCTTGCACTAGCAGTAGACCTGGAAGAAGTTTCAATGAAACAACCCCAGAGTTCCAGTCCTGCAGAAGCCTCTTCCCCTCTGTCTCCTCTCCAGTGTTCTCTACCTTCCATGCGGCTGCCAGGATGGGAATTCCACCTCCCCTCTCACACCGGGAGGAGGGTGACTAGGAACCTGAGACGTGAGGCTCTAAGGCTGGGCAGGAGGGCTGGGAGGAGGATGAGGGAGGGCTAGGGAGTAGCTGAGGCGCCATTTCTCAGACTCCATGGTGCCCCTGGCTATTGCTTTACTTCTCTGAGGGAGAAAGCAAAATCTTTCTCCAGGAAAGCCAATGAACCATCTAGGAAATTGCAGCATTGCCTATGAAATACAGGAGAGGCTCAATAAAATTTATCTGACTCTTGGGTTAATTTATTCTCCCAGATTCTCTCTCTGGCCCTCTCCTCTCTCTCTCCCCCTTCTCAGTTGTCATCATCATCATCACCATCACATAGTTGCTCCATGGGGACCACAAGCTCAAAATCTTAATGATCAAATAATCGTCATCTATTTCACAACCAACTTCTGCTTTTCACAGTTTTATACCTGGCACTTTCCCCCAATCACCTGGTTCAGAAAAAGCTATTTTTACTCTTGACTTCTCCTTATTATCCTCACATTTCAAAAAGAAGATAAGATTTATCCATCATTAATCCATGCATTCATAATCCCCATCCTTTCATTCCTATTACCACCTTTATCATTACTTTGTACCTGAATCTCCCTTTGTCTTTGCTTCTAATCACCCACCTCAAAGATCCTCAGTAAATTCACAGATCTATGAGAATAGTCAGTGATAATATCAGCATTTCAGACCAGTGGAGAAAGTTGGATTTATCAGCAAGTTAGAAAAACTGAAGCCATACATATACTTATTTGTCTTATGCCTTATATCAAAGTAAATTCAATATCAATCTGATTTTAATGTAATAAATGGAACTTTGAAAATACTAGAATAATATATAGATGAATATTTGCTAGTCTGGAAATAAGAAAATCCTTTCTTTAAAAAAAAACTAAGGTCACAAATTATAAATAAAAAGTGTGACAGTTTTGGTAAAATCAAAATTTTAAATTTCAATTCCAATAATTGGTAAACACAAAGATCAAGGGGGAAAATATATAATGTATATGTAACAATTAATATAGACAAATAAGGTAAATCAATAAAGGATAGTGAGAGGACATGAGCATACAACTCAAAAACCAAGAAATATAAATAGCCTAAAATAGGCAAAAATTGCTCAATCTTGTTAGTATTCAAGGAAATACAAATTAACACAATAATGAGATTACATGTCACCTGTCAGATTGGCAAAGATATTAAAGAATATCAATAACTGGGTGATAGTATAGGAAAAGAACCATGATTGTAGGCTACTTTTGGGAGTGTAAATTGGCATAAAATTTCCAGAGGGCAATTTGACATTATTTACTTAGAGCCTTAAATACCTCTTTGATCCAGCAACTTCCCATATGAGATTTCTTTTGATGAAAATACACCAAGAAATGTACAAAGATATATGCATTTTGTAACTTGCTATAATAATGTTTATAACAGTAGAACATCAGTAGCAATATAAAGGTAAATCAATGAAGGATTTTCTAAATAAATTAAGGCATAGCGATACAATAGTATATATAATAATGCACCCATTAAAAAATGTAGGTATACTTTATTTTCATGAAAATGCTCAGGGCTTATGTATAAAGGATTTCCAATTATACATATGACATCATTTTATTTTTAAAAAGGTGAAATATATACAGATATATAAATTGCTAGTAGTGCTTGGTATTGGTCATTTCTAAGTGATAAAATCCCAGGTGCTTTTTACTATTTAGAAATAAACAAAAAATAAGAATTCAGATATAGTCTTAAACCCTTAGCCAAGATCCTATCCTCCATATTTTACTCCAAATTACCTTCCTAGTACCCAATGTCAAGCCCAGAGTCAGGGAGCCAAGTTAAAGGATGCTACCACAGTCTAGATATATAGGGAGTAAGGATAGCAGGAAGATGGGGAACAAGGCAAGGAGGAGTAAAAGATGATGCTGGAGTTTCAGATCTGTCTGACAGGGAGGCCCTGGTCCAAAAGAGGAGATGATCCAGCTGGAAGATGCTGGGTATTTAGACCCTCAACTCAGAACCCTAAACATAGCAGCAATTCAATGTTCTTTAATGGATGAACATGGTTGCATACGATCCTTATTATAGTTTGATGGATCAGTACTCTATTGGCAATATTCTCTGGAGATTCCAAGAAGAGACTGATCAAGGCAGTTCCAAGCAATAAAGAAAACATTGAAATCGGAATCAGATCTCTTTTACCCAGTCACTTCAGCCTTTCCTCTATCTGGGGGTTCTGCCCTGGGACTGCAATGCCACTTTCCCAGAGAGGTCTTCCCTGACTTCCAGGTTCAAGAAAAAGAAGGAAGTCCAGCTCTCCTGTGCTCACTTGTCTGGTTGTGAGTATTCAGCTGGTGCCTAGGAAAGCACAAATCTCTGCCCTTCTCCTCTGGACTTGTTTTGTTATTTTTTTTCCTTATTTTTGTTTCCTTATTGTGTGCTGGACTTAACTAACATAGAGAATGCATCAAGGAGTCTGCCCAGAATACCCGGAATATCAGCCCCAAAGAGGTGGGCCCTTCCCGGGGGTCTAAATCCCCGCACTTACCTTGCGTTGGGCTCTCAGTGCCCTTCAGACAGCACTGAGCACTCTGCTTGCAGGGGTCTATCTCCGTTCATCATCACAATAGCAGATGTAGCTAAAGCAGAACTTGCAGAAGCTAAGTGACACATCCTGGATCACAGAGCGTGCATACGATGGAGGTCAGATTCCTTCGAGGGGAGAAGAAATCTGTCGGCGTGGCAGGCATGTTATCAGAGTGAGGGCTGGGTATAGCCCAAAAGCTCTAAGGTGGGACTGGGCTTGGACCCCAGACTGCTTAGTGGGAGTGCGGTAGTAAGTCGGCTGTGACCTGTTGTTCCTCTCTGGTGGGACTGACCTGCTTCCGCACGGCTCAGGTGGGAGAGCCCAGTGCTGGGAACACAGGATTGCTGAGGCCCGGCTGGCCTGGCCCGAGACTGTTCTCGGCAGTTACCCTAGCACCGCACAGCTTTCCAAACGCAGTCCGCCTTCTGCTCCAGAAGCCTGGCTTGCTTTTGTCCCAAGTGTTCTCAGGGACCAAAATATAATAAGGACCTATTACATTTTGCAGGCTTCTTGAAGACTTTACATACTCCCTTCCAAAGAACCTTCACTTCAGGCTCCTTATGGTAAAAGGTGGGTTTCCTCTTATGGGCCATTCTGGTAAATCATTGGCCTCAGAGATGTCTGAACCCTATATTTCTTTTTACTCTCATTTTCTCAATATTCTTAAGCTACAGGATCAAATTACTGGCATAATTCAAAAAGCATGAGAGTAGACCCAATTTTTTTGACAATTTAAATCCCATTTAAACCTCCCAGTTTTGTAGTGAAAACCAAATTTTGAGATGTGACATATGAGTACCTAACAATTGCTAACATTCTGGACTAAGAATAAAAGAAAAGAAAGGAACAGCCTTCAAAACTTTACAAACCTTTGCTTGATTAGGAAAGCAGCAACACATAATTCATAAGCCCCTGCAAAAAACCACAGAAAACAAAAGACCGTAACTAAGAAAAAACATTTTAATTAAGAGCCTTTAAAGCATTTAAAAAAATAATGTTCCAGGTTATGATACCTTAAAAACTTTGCAGAATTCAAGCATATTATAATACAAATATTTTAGAATATTGATTTACAATTCAAGTTGAACTGAACTGTCATGTATAGTACACATGCCTTCTGATGAATTCAAATTTAACTTTTTAGACTTCTTTAAGCCAGATATAATGCCTATGGGCTGTATAATTTTAAATTAACTTTTGAAAAAAGATCCAAGTCATTGAAGCTAGCAGCCACGTACATGCATATCCTCGCTATCGTAAATGTCTGGTCTCCAGGTTCATAGTGTAATATAAATGGGGGGAGTCTGTCAAGTCTGAGTTTTAAATAACTTGAGAAAATGGGATCTTGCAATTTCCCCCCAGGATTTAACACTAATCCTGCTATTGAGAAAATTGTGAGGATATTATTAGGAAAGTTACAGCACTTGGACCCTCTTGAAAAGGAGCTCGTCTTTGTAGCCTTTGTAAATTCTACATCAAGTTCCGTGTTGTTTTTGCCTTTGGTAAATGGTATGCCTTTCTTAGTTATAAAAGCAGTGACAGTCTAAAACAGCCCTAAACAGCCCAGTCTAAAATATTTCTATTGAATAATAGAAAAACAAAACATTAAGACAAGCCAGAAGAGAACTGCCCACTCTCTCCTCCACAGGCTTCCTCCTCTGCACCCACCGCTTACATTGAAATGGTCATTGATGTGCCTGTTGCTCCCGCCAGACTGTGAGCCCCTTGAGGACAGGAAATGTATCATAATCTCATCTCTCGTTTTTGTTGATGTTCACTTCATCCTCCATTCATATACTACAGTCCTGGTCCTTAATGAATACTACACAGGATTCTTCATATTTCAGAACAGTGTGCCATTTAAAAGGAGAATGTATCAGCAAAGGAAGCAGGAAGGTTGTCAGAGCCACCAATAGTAGTGCCATCTAAAAACCACCCATGGGAAGGGGCGCTGGGGTGGCCCAGTCAGTTGAGCGTCTGACTTGATTTTGGCTCAGGTCATGATCCCAGGGTCAGTGTGGAGACTCTCTCGCTCTCTCTCTCTCTGCCCCTCATCTCTGCCCATCTCCCCTGCTCTCTTTCTCTCCAAACAAACAAACAAAACAAAAACACAACAACAGAAACATCAAACATCTTGGAAGAGAACCCCTGTGGATCCAACCCAAATATCTGGCCCTCCTGATTTGGAGAATGGATGCATCAAGACACCAGAACTTCCTGCCATTTAATGGCTACATCATAGCAGAACTTCCCTACTCTGATTCCAAGCTTAGGGGAGAGGAAGGTTTCCAGGTTACCTGACCTTAGATTTCTAGTTTTTCCTGTTGTATTGAGTAGAGTGGCATCTGACTATATCCATAAGTCTTTTGTGAGTTTATTAGCGTGAATCTGAATCCACAAATCAGATCAACTCTGGAACAAAGAGAGTTTTTATGCAGAGATGATGGTGCATTTACAAGTGGACCCCTGGTGGATGACATGCCTGCTTCCAAAACCATTCTCTCTTGTATGTCCTCAGCCCCAGGGTCAGTGCTGGGTAGATAGGCTGAATTGGACATGATCCCGAACTGCAAGAGACTTACAAGTGAAAAGTGGAAGAAGTATGTTCTGTGTGCTATGGTAGAAGTCTGTATGGGTACAGTGGGAGCAAAAAAAAAGGGAAACAAATGGTTCCCTGGGTATAGGAGAGAAGCAATATACATTTTGGGAGAAAGATGTGTTGCCCATAAATACTCTCCAGGAATAGTACAGGGTTCATTAGAAGGCAATTGGGAAGAGACACTAACTAAAGAAAACATAGGGAGCCACTGAAAATACCCAGGAACTTTGAGGTTAACTGATTTTATTGATCAAATAATGGTTTTACAAGACCGACTGATTAAATGTGAATGCTTCAAATAACCTCAGAAAGCACTTAGAGGGTATATGTATGGTAAATACATTTTTGGAGTCTCTAAATGCCCTTATATTTTGAAGCACCTTTTTTTATTAGTGAATGGGGGACCCAACAAAGTAAGAATGTAGAATTATTTCCTGTAATGAGGAAGAAGGCCACAACACTCGTTCAGGCCTAGGGCCAGGAGTCAGCAGCATGCTGGCCAGACTCAGGGATGGGATTACATAGTGGTTAAAGACTCTAGAGTTAGGTGGCCTGAGTTTGAATCTTGGGTCCACCACTCATGTAATCTCTGTCTTTCAGCCCCATAAAATAAGGTTGGCAATAGTACCAGCTGCATGGGTGTCCTGGGATTAAATGAGAGAACATGTGTGAACACACCAGAGCCTGGCATGTGGTAAGCACTCAGTAAATGCCCACTTTACATGGAAGGGTGGCCACTGGCCACTGGCCTCTATGGTCTTGCAAATTACAGAACACAAAATCAAGCAGTTTAATGCATAGGTTTCTTGTCTTATCACCCACCGGGGCTCAGTGGATTAAGTATCCCACTTTGGCTCAGACCATGATCTCACAGTTTGTGAGTTTGAGCCCTGCATTGGGCTCTCTCTGCCCCTCCCCCACTCGTGCTTTCTCTCTCTCTCTCTCTCTCTGTCTCTCTCTCTCTCTCAAAATAAACTTTAAAAAAATGCCTGGAAGGGGAGGAATGGCATGAAGGAAAGGACAGGGGTGTAAGTGAAAAAAAGAAAAAGGAATCAATCAAAGAGACAGAGGGAACTATCAAGACAGAGAGGAAAGGGAAGAAATGAACCTGAACATATTCTGAAAATGTGACAGGGAAGGAGCTGTATGGTCAGTGGGGTTACAGAAATGCCTCCATCTTCACCACACCATGGGCCTCAGTTACTCTGCATCCCTTTCTTGTATTACTCCAAGTTCTACTTCATATCAGAATAGTTACTTGTGCTTGATAGAAAATACTTGAAAATATCAGAAAGTATTTTAAACAATATAAATGACTTATAATCTCATCTGCCCAGAAGTATCCACCGTCAATAATATTGAATAATTCCTTCCATTTTTTTCTTGAAGTGTGTAAATAACATGAATTTATCTTTCTGGTGCAGCATTAGATAAAACTAGCTGAAAGGATTCTCATCAAATTCTCAGGGCATATTTGGAATGTGATGGGGGGTGAAGCAGCTGTATCAGAGAGGGTGACTGGGGACGGCCTCTCTGAAAAGGTGGCATTTGAAGAGAAGCCAGAAGGAAGTGATCATGAGAAGAGCTGAAGAAAGAGTGCTCCGAGGATCAGGGGAACAGAAAGTGCGCAGGCTCAGAGGCAGAAGTGTGCTGGGATACTGGAGGAACAGGATGTGTAGATGTGGTTAAGCAGAGTTAGCAAGAAAGGGGGGGACAGGAAATGAGGTAGAGACAGCAGGAGGTTGGAGTATGTAGGGACTCATAGGCTCACTAATGATTCTGAGTGAGCCAGGAAACCTGGAAAGGTTTGAGCAAAGGGGTGTCCAGTATGTGAGTATGTGGGTGCCTCTAAATGACTTGGTTATTTGGTACACACTCATTCTACCTCCATTTACCACTGACCCACTTATTTTTCCATTGACTTTGCATATCTGTCACATATTTCATGATCTCTAGTCTTTATCATCGTCATTCTATTAATAACTTTTACATCTTTGTAATGATTGCTGGCCATGATGCCCCATGACTCCTCTATCTCCTGGGGTTAACTTCAGTTCCCAGTGCTGTCTGCCTCAGTTCATCTGGGCGCCCTCATTTCGTCAAGCCAGGTTACAAGCCAGCCCATTGAAGGGATAACGTTGGTTCAGGCATCCACCAATCCAACCCATTGTTTCAGGAAACAAGGTGAAGGAAGATTCAGAAAAGGTTGTATGGTCATCCTAAAGTAGAACAGATCCCTCAGGAGCTTGTTCTGTCCACCTGATCTTGCTGCAACAATGACCGCTAGTGGTGAGTGAATCCTTTGCTGTCCTGCTATTTACATTAGGAGCTTCAGATTCAGAGTCTGAAGGAAACAAGGATGCATGTCTGTGCTCTGACTGCTTAGAAGTTACATTTTCCATCCCTATAGTGCAAGGTGTATTCTTCTTCCCACTGCAATGCAAAAGGCTAGAATTTCCAAAGCACTGGAAGGGGATTTAGATGCTAAAAGGCCAAAAAAGAATAACCAGTGTTAAATATTAACATATTAAATATGGCTGTAAACTCTTTTTGAGTGTATCTTTGGTCAAACCCAATAAGCTTTGATTTGGATTTCTATCATTGATGATAGTTTCAAAACAGTTTGCTAGAACTTCATTTAGAACAAAGAATAAATTAGAAGAAACTTTTCAATTTCCAAGTGGTTATGTTTTTAGCTAACATTTTATTAATCTAGCTTTATTTAATTATGGTCAGAGAATAGTACATGCCACAGTTCTACCTCTTGGAGTTAGTTAACTATTCTATATGGCTATTAATTACCAATTTTTAGAAAAACATGTAAAAAGGAGTGTTATCACTTTGGCAAATATTTTTATAAAAGTATTAAAAGAATAAATATTAAATTATTCAAAGATACTTATATTTTCCTTATTTTGACTGCTGTGTGAGTCAAATATTGAGAAAGTTATATTAAAATCTTGCACCATTATTCTGATGTCTTTCCCATTTTTGATATTTTGCTTTATATTCTTTGATTCTGTGTATTTTGGTCCATAGGTATTCATGCTTATTGCCTTGATAATTGTTGAAGCTGGGTACTGGGTACATAGTAGTCCATTATGACATTCTGGTTCCTTTTGGATCCGGGTGAACTTTTCCATGATAAAAACAAAGCAATATTAATGGCTTTTACATCATCATTCAATATTGTATCACTAGTCCACCTATGGTAAAAGTTGGGTTCTCTTAGAAGCAGGTCCTAAAATAAAGATAAGTGCACATAGTTTATTTGGGAAATGCAGGGAAAACAGGTATGCATTCATTTATGAGCAGGGAATATATCTCATTTAGTATGTGTTTTGAATATTTGGAATGAAAAGCATGCGCTTTCTGGTATGCTTTTCATTTTCTTATCATAAAATTCAGTATTTATTATTATGCCTTTAATAATTAGTCTTACTGGCCAATGCCAACCAGAAAATAAGATATATCATCCACTTCTATTCCTGCAGTGCTGCTCCATGGGTCATACTGAATACCGTTCTCCAAGCCTGACTTCATTAAAAATCCCTGAACACAAGTGAGGAAAAAGTGAGGTCATGGGTGTAATAATAATGATGGCTCCCACCATGTATATGAAATACTCTAGGCAAACACAGGAATGATAGCATATTTTTTTAGTAAAGTTAACACACAATGTTATATTAACTTCAGGTCTTCAGCATAATAATTCAACAAGTTTATACATTATGCTATGCTCACCAGGCCTGTAGCTACCATGTGTCACCATACATCACTATTATGATATCATTGACTATATTCCTTATGCTGTGCCTTTTATTTCAGTGATATATTCATTTCCATAATGTATCCCTGTGAAGCCTGTATCCCTTCACCCATTTTTCCCATCAACCCCCCCCCCCACTCTTCTCCTCTGGCAACCATCAGCTTATTCTCTGTGTTTATAGGTCTGATTCTGCTTTTTGTTTATTCATGTTATTTTTTAGATTCCATGTATATGAGTCAAACCATATGGTATTTGTCTTCCTGGGTCTGCCTCATTGCCTCATTTAACATAGCATAATACCCTCTAGGTCCATTCATTTTGTCTCAGATGGCACAAGCTCATCCTTTTATGGGATAATATTCCACTATGTGTGTGTGTGTGTGTGTGCGCGCGCGCACGCGCGCGCGCGCGTGTGTGTATGTGCGTCACCACATCTTCCTTATCCATTCATCTATTGATGGACATAGGTTGCTTCCACATTTTGGCTACTGTAAATAATGCTACAGTAAACATAGGGGTGCATTTATCTTTTAGAATTAGTGCTTTTGTTACCTGTGGGTAAATACCTAGTAGTGGAATTATTGGATCATATGGTATTTCTATTTTTAATTTTTTGAGGACCCTCCATAATATTTTCTGTAATGGCTGCACCAGTTTGCATTCCCACCAACAGTGCACAAAGGTTACTTTTTCCTCCATATTCTCTCCAACACTTGTTATTTCTTGCCTTATTGATTTTAGCCATTCTGACAGGTGTAAGTTGATACCTCATTATGGTTTAGATATACATTTCGCTGATGATGAGTGACCTTGAGCATATTTTCGTGTGTCTGTTGTACATCTGTATGTCTTCTTTGGAGAAATGTCTATCCAGGTCCTCTTCCCATTTTTCAATTGGATTATTTGTGTTTTTTGGTGTTGAGTTGTATAAATTCCTTATATATTTTGGGTATTAACCCCTTATTAGATCTATCATTTGCAAATATTTTCTCACATTCACTGGGTTGCCTTTTGGTTTTGTTGATTGTTCCCTTCACTATGAACAAACTTTTTATTTTGATGTAGTCCCAATAACTTATTTTTTATTTTGTTTCCCATACTTTATGATATATGCCTATAAAAATGTTTCTATGGCCAATGTCAAGGAAGTTACTACATGTGCTCTCCTCTAAGATTTTTATGGTTTCAAGCTCCACATTTAGGTCTTTAGTTCATTTTTGGTTTATTTGTGTATATGATGTAAAAAAAAATGATGCAGTTTCATTCTTTTTCACAAATTTGTCCCGTTTTCCCAGCACCATTTATTAAAGAGACTGTCTTTCCCCAAGTGTATATTCTTTTTTGTCATAGATTAATTGATCATATAATCAAGGGTTTATTTCTGGACTCTCAATTTTGTTTCATTGATCTGTATCTATTTTTGTGCTAGTACCATACTGTTTTGATTACTACAGCTTTGTAGTATATCTTGAAATCTGGAATCGTGTTACTTCCAGCTTTATTTTTCTTTCTCCTCTTTGCTTTGGCTACTTGGGGTTTTTGTGGTTCCACACATATTTTAGTATTATTTGTTCCAGTTTTGTGAACAATGAAATTGGTATTTTGATAGGCATTTCATTGAATCTGTAGGTTGCTTTGGGTAAAATGGACATTTTAATAATATTTGTTCTTCTAATCCTTGAGAATGGAGTCTCTTTCCACCTATTGTGTCATCTTCAGTTTCTCTCATCACTGTGTCAGCAGTTTACAGAGTATAGGTCTTTCACTTCTTCGGCTACATTTATCCCTAGGTATTTTAATCTTTTTGGTACAATTGTTTTCTTAATTTCTTTCTGTTATTTTGTTATTAACACATAGAAACACTACCAATTTCTGGGTGTTAATTTTATATCCTCCAACTTTACTGAATTCATTTATTACTTCTAATAGTTTTTTTGGTGTAGTCTTTGGAATTTTCTATATGCTATATCATGTCAAGGATTGATTGGATTTTTTATGTGTCTCATCTCAGAGAATCAGTGCAATATGAAGAAAATAGAATAGAATCCAAAATAAATAAAATAGAAAAATAGAATCCCAATATGGAAAACAGAGAAAAAGCAATATTTAAATAATTCTACCATAAACATAAAAGTCAAACAAGCTGTTTCTCAAACTTGCACTCTAGTCCTTCCCTCTCTACCAGGATAAGGTAAGGAAATAAGGGCTCCCTGAGATCAGAGCTGTACTCAGAGAATCTGTATAATTATTAAAGCTAGTGTGATTAAAATTATTATTATAAAACCTAGAGAATAAAAAAATTTGCATATTCAACTGAAAACATTAAAAAAGGAATAAAATGTATTAATATATAAGGAGAGCTATGATCAAAGAAGGAAACAACTACAGTATTTTACCATAAATGTATTTTCACTTTTTTTAAGTTTATTTATTTATTTTGAGAGAAAAAAAGAGAGCAAGCAAGCATAGGGAGGGACAGAGAGAGAGGGAGAAAGAGAATATCAAGCAGGCTCTGCACTAACAGTGCAGCCCCCTGATGTGGGGCTTGATCTCAAGAACCCGAGATCAAGAACCTGAGGCAAAATCAAGAGTCAGATGCTTAACTTACTGAGCTACCCAAGTACCCTAATGTATTTTCTCTTCTTTGAGATTTTCTTAACATTTTATTTTCTCTAAACTACTTTGTTGTAAAAATACTGTATATAATACATGTAACACAAAATATATATTAATTGACTATGGTATTGGTAAGGCTTCTGGACAACAGTAGGCTATCAGTAGTTATGTTGTGGGGAGTCTATAGTTACATGGGATTTTCAATTGTGTGAGAGGTTGGTAATATTAATCCCCATGTTGTTCAGGCGTCAACTATGCTTAGAAAACAGGAAAATAATAAAATATGCAAAAAATTTAAAGCTGATTCTTTTATTTAAAACTTTAGTAGGGGCCCCTGGGTGGCTCAGTCGGTTAAGTGTCCGACTTCAGCTCAGGTCATGATCTCATGGTCCGTGGGTTCAAGCCCCGCATTGGGCTCTGTGCTGACAACTCAGAGCCTGGCGCCTGCTTTAGATTCTGTGTTTCCCTCTCTCTCTTGCTCCTTCCCCGCTTGCACTCTGACTCTTTCTCTCTCAAAAATGAATAAACATTAAAAAAAAATTAGTAAGGGGTGCTTGGGTGGCTCAGTCGATTATGCATCTGATTTCAGCTCAGATCATGAACTTCGGGTTCATGAGTTCAAGCATCAGGCTCTGTGCTGACAGCTCAGAGCCTGAAGCCTGCTTCAGATTGTGTGTCTTCCTCTCTCTCTGCCCCTCTCCTGTTCTCTCTCTCTCTCCAAAATGAATATTGATAAAAAATTAAATAAATTAAAAAAAATTAGTAAACAGGAATGCCTCTAGAAAATTTAATCAAAGAAAGAGGTAAAACTGAAAGATGATATTACATATAAGAGAGTGTTCAGTTGGCACTGAGATTTAACAAGAATATGAGAACACAGAACTTAACACTTGACCGTGGGTAAACATATCCCATGACTGAAAAATAGCAGAAGTGTGGGAAGTGTGGAGGTTTTATTTACATAGTTTCCAAATTCACTCTTTGAAGCTAGCATAACCTTGATGATCTTACCAGACACACAAAAAATGGAGATTATAGTTCAATCTGCTATGACTGTAGAGCCAAAGTCCTTTTAAATCCAATCTGTGACATTTGAATTCAACAATGTATTAAACAATCAACACCATTATCAGTTAAGATTTATTTCAGGAGGTCAAATGTAAATAAGCATTATGTTATTATAATTAAATATGCTAAGGGAGAAAAAAATAGCAACATGTTCATTATAATGGAAATATTAAAAGTATTCCCCAAATGTAAGAAACAACACAATTCAGGAGAGACTATCTATTGCCTAAGATGAGAAAAATATGTATTAATATGTTTTGTTATTGTTTATTAATAATGACAAAAGTAACAAGGGATTGTTTTAAAATAATAGATTTAAAGGGGCATCTATGTGGCTCAGTTGATTAAGCGTCAGACTTCGGCTCAGGTCATGATCTCACAGTTCATGGGTTATTATAAAACCTAGAGAATAAACCTAGAGCCCAAGTCAGGCTCTGTGCTGACAACTCAGAGCCTGGAGCTGCTTCAGATTCTGTGTCTCCCTCTCTCTCAGCCCCTCCCCCATTCGCATTCTGTCTGTATGTCTCTCTGTGTGTCAAAAATAAATAAACATTAAAAAAAATTTTAGTATAATTTAGGGGAGCCTGGGTGGATTAGTCAGTTGAGCGTCAGATTCTTGATTTCAGGTCAGGCCATGATCTCACAGTTTGGGAGATGGAGCCCCACATTGGGCTCTGTGCTGATGGCACAGAACCTCCTTGGGACTCTCTCTCCTTCTCTCTCTCTGGCCCTCCCCCATGCTTGCTCATACTCTCTTTCTCTCTTAAAATAAATAGGAAACTTAAAAAAATTATTTATATATATGTGTTTACCCAGCCAGCTAGACTCCTGTAGGTCTCCCAGGAGTAAAGGAGCTTCCTCTCAAAGATTTACTGCAGAGGCCACAAGAGAACATGTATGGATCTAAGAAAGAACAAACAAAGGACTAATCCAGTCTCTTCTGGTCTCACCAGATAAGTCATTCTCCTCTCATATCTCCATTGTCATTAAGAGATGGAGGGAAATGTGGAACCCATTTTTCCATACTCAAACAGTGAGTATTGCTGTTCCTTGGGCGAGGGCTGGGAGGTGGGGAGAAGGACTCTCCCAACCACACAGGGCACAGGACATGATATAGAAATTCCACAATTTATTTAAACATTAGCCTATTGGTGGATAATTTGTCATCATTACAAAAATTGCTGTGGTAAACAGTTGGATAATGAACGTTTCCAGAATGAGGGTCCTAAAAGCAGAATCGCTGAGTCACAGAGCATATACACTTTTATTTGTATGTATGGCTTCATATTTTAATTCAAAAAGCAGAACATGCATGTGGTTTTAAAAGTTCCAAAAATGCAATAGAGCAGAAAATTGAAAATCAGCCACCTCCCTTTAGTACTTCTATTGGCCACCACAAAATTTATATGTATATAAATGTATCATCTATCTATCTATCCATCTATCCATCTGTTTATACATACACACAGAGACATAACATAAAGAAACAAAACACGTGTAGAATAAGAGGCTCAACTTTACTTGAGACCAAAACAATGCAAACAAAATAATAGCAAGATATTAATTCTCGCCCATCAGGTTGGTCAAGATTTAAAGTTTAAAAATCCCGATGCTGGTGAGACTCTGAAGGAAAAGGTGTTTTTATTTTCTGGAAACTAATCTGGCAATATTTATCAAAGTTAAAAACTTAATTTCCTTTTACATAAAAATTGCGCTTGAAAGCATTTATTCCAAGGGAAAAAGTCCTACAAGTGTAAGGTGGTTAATTTTGCGTGTCAGCTTGACGGGGTCCACACATCCGCATCCACCTACCTCAGCACCCCTCAGGCACCTGGGCTTCTGCCCTCTGCTTGGATGCAGCCCAGCTAAGACACCAGCAGAAGGTGAGAAGGTGGGAGAAGGAGGTCAGGGCCCGGACTCTGCCCGGGCGCCACGGTTTTGGCAGTGCCTGCTCCCACTCTAGCCAGCGCTCCTGTTAGGTAACCTTCTGGCACAGCTCTGTGGCTCCAGCCGAGTTACTCATTCCTTTTTGCCATTTCCCGCCTACGGGGATTAATGGCTTTATTTCTACTCAATCCTTTTACTAGTCTAAGAGTGTCTCACCTTAAGCCTTGGTACATAGTACCTTCATTAAATTCTCTTCCAAATCCCCATGGATGTGCTTTCTCTTTCCTGCAATACCTAAGAGAACGGATGAACCCAAAGTTATTGAAAATTGGCAGGGTATAGTGTTGGTTTGCGAACTGGAGAAAGACAGATCAAAGAAAGAAGCAGACCACTCTAGATTGGTAGGTGGCAGGTTTAATAAGCATGGGAACTTACATTCAAGGTTTGTCTTGGGCAGCTGCAAGATGAGTAGATGCCTGCACCGCCCACCATAATCTTAAAGTTTACAGAGAGGCCTTAACTGGGTCCAGTTACATATACCATCCAGCACCTTACTCTTTCAAGGCTGTGTCCTTGGAACTGGCCCTTATTGTGGGAACAGTGAGCAGAACATACATTCCAAGGACAGGAAAGGGGGTGAGGAGGCTCCGATTGCCCGGGGTCCAGCTCCTAGGTCAACTAGTGGTCATGTCCTCTCCATGACCTTCTCCAACATATAGTGATTGCAATATCCTCTGAGTTGGCTTGATGAGAAATTCTTCCTGAGCAGAATGATCCTTGTTAGAGGTGACTTATCTCCCTAATCATATCATCTTTGAGTGAACTCAGAGGAAGTGAGTCATTGAGCTCTGGCTATGCCTGGATAGCACTACACTATTGTTCTAATTCTCCAGCTCACTGGAAGGACTGGGAGTCAGATGAGGCTTGCTGTTATAGCCTAGATCTCAGCTGGGCTTTACCTAGTCCTTGAGACCCAGAAAATCTCTCATGATTTAGCCACTATCAGACTTGTAAGACTGTAAATATTGAAGAGAAAGAGACCAAATTATCATTATTTTCTTGTGAAGTCTAAGATAATCAACTAAAACAAAAACGATGTAGGCTGCCTGCTTCCAAAATAGTCATATCATGTGTCCTTATTGATTCTTGCCTCTTCCTAATGTCTCAGGACCTATAAAATACTGGTTTTAGCGATTCCAGTGAACATTACTTGAATCTCTCCACCAGACTCCGTTTCCCAGATTATCCAGGTTCCAGCAGCAGTGGAGACCTCTCTACAATGGCGGTGACTCTGAGTGAGGCACTGCAGGCAGCTTAGACTATCAGGCTGTCTCGAGGTCCACAGCAGCACAAAGGCATTTGAGCTCCTGCCTGGCCAGCAGGTGGCAGCAGGCAAATGATCAAGTGCACTGATGGATGATGAAGCAGGAAACAAGAGATGTACCTGTGACTGCATGTGTGTGAATGTGTGTACTTTACATGAGATCCCAATAGGAACCCATATGCTTTTCAAATGCCAACGATACACTTACATAAATTAATCACACACTAGGCTACAAAGAAAATCTCAATAAATCCCAAGAGCTAGAAATCATATGGTACAGTGTTTCACCAAAATAAATGAAGGCTGAAAATTGATAATGGAAAATAGAAAAAAAAAGGTTTCTAAGCCCTTGGAAATAAATACCTCTCTTATAAATTACCTCAGTTTTTAAACAGCTTCCATTTTATGGCATAATTAGAAATGAGCCATTGTCATCAAAAGAAAGCAATGCGTGGGGCGCCTGGGTGGCTTAGTCGGTTAAGCGTCCGACTTTCGCTTAGGTCATGATCTCGCGGTTGGTGGGTTCGAGCCCCGCGTCGGGCTCTGTGTTGACTGCCAGCTCAGAGCCTGGAGCCTATTTCAGAGTCTGTGTCTCCCTCTCTCTCTGACCCTCCCCTGCTCACGCCGTCTCTCCCTCTCTCTCCTAGAAATAAATAAAAATATTAAACAAACAAAGAAAGAAAGCAATGCGTATCACTATGTGTCCAAAGTGGTACACTGAAGGTAACTGAAATAGCCCTAATGCTATTTCAGACTGAGAATTAAGTATAAAATGAAGCATTCACTGAATGTGTTATGCTAAGCGAAATAAGTCAGTAAGAGAAAGACAAATACCGTATGATTTCACTCGTATGTGGAATTTAAGAAACAAAACAGATGAACGTATGGGAGGGAGAAAAAAAGAAAAGAAAAAATAGAGAGGGAAATAAGCCACAGGAGATTTTTAATGATAGAGACCAAACTATGGGTTGACAGAGGGAAGTAAGTAGCAGATGGGCTGGATGGGTGATGGGTACTAAGAAGGGCACTTGTTGTGATGAGCACTGGGTGTTGTATGTAAGTGTTGAATCACTGAATTCTACTCCTGAGACCAATATTGCACTGTATGTTAGCTAACTGAAATTTAAATGCAAATTTGAAAAAAAAAGGAAACTTTCACTCAAAGTATGAGAAAAATACTACTACTAATATAGTAAAAAAGAATTAATGGGTACACATAACGGTATGAATTAGATAAATTGCAGAAAATGAATATTCTTGATTTAAATGGGGGAAAATATCTACTTCTTTGAAATGACCTATTGGCACCTTCTGGGCATGTCTGCCTGAGGAATTTTTTTTTTAAAGAAAAGAAAGAGATCTAGGAAAAGAGAGAAGAAAACACAAAATTAGAATGAGAAGAAAATAGATCACCACAGATAAAAAGAATTTGGTAGGTTCAATATGATGCTATTTTGTAACATAATTTTTTTCCTTAAATCATTTATTGTCAAGTTGGTTAACATATAACACCCAGTGCTCATCCCAACAAGTGCCCTCCTCCATGCCCATCACCCTGCTTCCCCTCTACTCCACCCCCTCAGCCCTCAGTCTGTTCTCAGCATTCAAGAGTCTCTCATAGTTTGCCTCCCTCCCTCTCCTCAACTATTTTTCCCTTTCTTCTCCTGCATCGTCCTCCATTAACTTCCTCCGAATCCACCTATATGTGCAAATATATGGTTATTGTAACATGTAATTTAAAAAATATATAAACGAAGGGGATACTTTCCACACTGTTTTAGAGGAGTAGTTTCCAATCTTTTTCACATTATATAGCATATTTGAAAAATGATAATGTGTGTGTCATAATACTGTAAAAATACTTTCTGTGCCTGGACAGAAGAGACACCAGAACTGTGGCCATCCCGGCACATCTGTATTCATGCTCAGCTGACTGGAGGCTATATTCTAGAAGTCCTATTCAATGCAGTGTGCCAAGGTGATGGTAAAGGGAGATAATGAGCAAGAAAATCCTAAAAGAAAGAAACAAAATGACCAAAATTATCATGCTTTTGAGATATTATTATCTAATTAAATTGATGGAGAAAAACATGGAAAACACTCCAAAACAAACAAACAAAACAAACAAACAAACAAACAGAAGCAGAAGAGTTAGGAGCTGTCCAGGGGAATTCTAAGTTCAGAATCCATAGATGCAAGCAGGAAGAAGAGACAGAAGGCTAATTATTGGGATGAATCATGAGAAATTACCAATGATTGGTCAATCCCTTCTCCTCTGCTTATGCTGAGCAGCAAGCCAAAATCTCATTTTCTGTGAAACTAAAGCAGTGAGTTTGGGTAGTAGGAACAGAGATGCAGGGTAGTTTTCCAGGTAGGATGGGGAAACCATGACGGATGGATGTGCTAACAAAACAAATTTTAAAACCACTGACGTACTCCACATGGCATGTTCTGTTCCTCCTAATAGTGAAAGGAGGTTCATCAGAAACCACAGCTATAGATAAATAAATCAGGAATTTCAATCTAAAGGTGAGATGAAAATCAAAAAGTGCCAAGCATTCGAGGAAAACCTTTGCTAGGAAAAAAAGTGGAATCAAGGAGCACCTTGGTGGCTCAGTTTGTTAACTGTCCCACTCTCGATTTAGGATCAGGTCATGATCATGATTATGGGATCGAGCCATGAATCAGGCTTTGTGCTAACAGGACAGAGCCTGCTTGGGATTCTCTCTCTCCCTTTCTCTCTGCCCCTCCCCTGCTCTCGTGAACACACACTCCCTGTATCTCTCAAAATAAATAAATAAACATTTTTTAAAAAAGAGGGACTCAATTTTATAAGCAGTAGAGATAATACCTAATAAAATCACAAAACAAAAGACTAGCGAAAATTATTTCAATTAATAGAATCAGACATTTTTTAGAAAATAATACTTCCATTACATGAGAAATACTTTATGACCATTGAAAAATATTGGGGAACTTATTAGATAGGAAAGAGAATGGGCTGAATAGGGAAATGGATGATGTTGAGAAGGGATGGGTGGGCTATAAAAGTAAATTGAGTTATTCTCCCCCAAAAGCAATATAGAGAGAAAAGATTATATATGAAAGACATATCCAGAAACCCAAACCCTATTTGGGAGGAGTTCCCAAAAAAGCATTAAGAAAATGGAAGAGGTGAAATAGTCAACCTTTAAGAAAATTCTATACAGCTGAAGAAACAAAGTCTTCAGGCTAAAAAGTCCCAGTAGATGATAAGCATGATGAATGTCATAGAGGCTCAAATCTATATCTCATGGTAAAACTCAGAGCACCAAGAATAAAGGGAAATGCTATAAATTTTTCTTGAGAGAAAATACAATTTGACTCTGAAGAAATAAAAATAAATTCCACGTTCCTCTTCAGCAAGACATTTTTTCAAGAATGCGACAAAGTAGTACACTCAAAAATCTGAGGCAAGTTGATTTTGAATCTAAAATCCTATATCTTAACTAGCATATGATGGACATACAAAATAAAGCATTTTCAAACATAACTCAGAAAGTTTATTGTTCTCAGAATCTTCCTGAAAGGACTACTCAAAGATATACTCCAGGTATATCAGATTAAGGGAAGATTGATCTCTTGTCTCTCTCTCCCTCTCCCTCTCTCATTATTTCTCTCTCCCCCACCTCCACACACCCCAAAGTGAATCATAATTAAACCCAAGTAATCATTGCTGGAAACAATCTCAACATGAAAGGGTAAAATGCAGGGTGGGAGGGGGTGGGTTCAGGGAAGAAGGAAATAAGAGCATACTATGGTTTTAATTTTACTAAAGGAGAAGGATATGGTAGATAAATATATTGGTGAATGATGTGTCTATCTAAAATATAAGTTGAAAGCTTTCAGAATTGAACTCATTGAAAAACTTAACTCACCAATTTACACTGGGACGCAAATTGGTACAACCATTCTAGAATACAGTTTACCATTATCTAGAAAAATAAAAAATATACATCATCTAACTGTACGCTTTCAACAATTGCTTTATTTGTTCTGTTTACATTTTAATTTGGTTGTACTTTTTTCTTAATTCTGGAGATCATTAAGGATAAATACTTTTCTCCCTAGAAACATTACTTTATTTCATGAGATAGTATTTCAGAAGTTCTCTTCAGCCGCTTTCTACCACCTTACTTCTCTTCACCAATCCATCCATGAGAGCCTCCCCAGTTTTATCCTGATCCCTCCCCAGTTTGTCTGTTCTTCCTGTCCCTTCTACCAGCACCCCATCTCTAGGATGGCCTCGTTCGTCAGCTGGCTGGACTCCCCACATCCATGCTTGTTCTCTTTAATTCATTCTCCACAGCTACCTACAGACATTTTCAAAATGCACATCTGTTCATATCTGTCCTTGGCTTAAAATTTTTCAATGTCATTGGGTAGACAAGAGATTTCAATGATAACTGAGCTCGTATTTTTCAAAAGCATCCTCTAAGTATACTGCTTTATTTAATTTGGTAGAGGTTACATGAACAGTCCTTACATTCTTCTCTCTACTGCATACACGAACTATTTCTTACAGAAGAAAAACAACCAAAGAAATCTCAAACCAAACAAAACTCCAAATCAGAACACAGTAACAGAACGTTTTCAGTACTTCCTTAACACAGCTATTATTAGGTTCCTACATGTCCAACTGCTGCTACCTCTCCAGTCCTAAATCACACACTGCACTTCTTGGGGTTCTTTTCCCGGGATGTGCTTCTTGCTGCCACAGACCCTTTGTTGTTTCTACTCACAACACTCTTTCTACCACCAACCAACCCTCCACAAACTTTCTTGTGAATTCCTTCACAACCTCCAGATATTAATGCCAGTATTGCTTTCTTAGAGATGTCTTTCTTGACCTCTCCAGACAAGGTGGTGTGTGTGTGTGTGTGTGTGTGTGTGTGTGTGCGTGTGTGTGTGTAGTCATTGGTTTGCATTATATATTCCTTCGGACACTTATCTTGACTTGCAATGATGTGCTAATTTGTGTGGTTATTTTATTTATATCATTTGTGATTTACCATGAGCTCCGTGTGGGCAGGAACACTGTTTACTTTGGTCCATATTTTAGAGTTGGCATGAAGAGACGCCTGATTAAATATTAGCAGAAGAAGTAAAAGGGGGTGAGGAGTAAAGGCTGTGGTCAAAAACTTGGGATTTGGAATTGGAGGGAAAGATATTCTACTTCTACTTCTACTACTTAGCCTTGGACAGCATATGTAAGCTCTCCACAGCTAGGGGCCATCCTGAGGAAAATGAGCATCATAGCAGGGCCTGAGGGTTATTAAGAGCATTAACTGAGACAACACAAAAGCACTCAGCACACGGCAGCTCCTGGCAGACACTCAGAAGTGTTATTTATCATATTTTCATACTTCTTTATTTTTCTTCTTCTACTGTTCAGAATCTTCATGTTGAAATGTTCTCGCTGTCCGCTCATACTTTTCTCAATGTGATTGGATAATCTTTTAGGTGCTTCTGAAACTCTTCCATTTCAGGCCATCTATAACGTGTTTGAATGGCACCCAGAAAGAGAAGATGATAGCACTGCCAGAACTGGGGTTCAGAGCTGGGGTCCCCAGGCTGCCGGCCCCAGCATGGGGATAACTAGATGCGTCACTGAGGTGGAGGCCTCTATGCTCTGCTCTTTGTCTTTCTTTTTTTTTCACTTCTGTTGCATTCTCAGCATTTTTTTTTTTTCAGGAAAAATATAGCCGTGTTTTACTTATCAGTTTGTTTCACATTTACCTTAGGTTCATTGCTTATGTTAGACAAGTCTTTTTTTTTTTTTTAACGTTTATTTATCTCTGAGACAGAGAGAGACAGAGCCCGAGCTGGGGATGGGCAGAGGGAGACACAGAGTCTGAAACAGGCTCCAGGCTCTGAGCTGTCAGCACAGAGCCTTACATAGGGCTCAAACCCATGTACTGTGAGATCATGATCTGAGCCAAAGTCAGTCATTTAACCGACTGAGCCACCCAAGCACCCTTACACAAGTCTTAATGCCTTGAAGAGTTGGCTAGGGAAAACTCTATTGCTTTCTTCTCAGAGTTGAAACTGATCAAGTTGTCAGAAATTCATGGTTGACTGAGACTATCTGAAGTATGGCCCACTTCTCCAGGATCAACAAGCGTTTGTTACTCTTACTTGCCAGTGGTGACAAAAGGGGCTCAATGAAGGGGACATCTGGTTTGAAGTAGACTTTAATTATACTGCACATCCCTCCTCTAGACCAGTGTTTAACTCTGGGAAGAGACTTCAAAGTGTGGCTTCGTTAGAAACACAGGAATCGTTTTTAACATAATTGCTCCCTCATCACATCTTAAAACTGACACCTAAACCTTTAAGAATAAACTCATAGTCCCCGATTCCTGATACCATTCACCCTTGGTAAGTGTTCTCAGGGGACCTGAACGCTATTACTAATTTCAGTAAATGTTTTCATGATTTGGCTGTGGAGTTCATGTTTAACAAGTTCCAGAGGAACCAATTTCCTGCCTGAGGAAACTTCCTTACCAAGTTCCCTAATTATTCCCAGACAGGCATCACCCTGTGGAATCCAGCCAGCTGAGGGAGGTTGTTAATAGGCCACACACGGCAGCTACAGTCTAGTCACCAAGGAAACAGATCAACTGTACCGAGTGGCATACTTGACACGAAGAGACCAGGGAGCCGTAAACGTGTGTATTTCTGCTGCCTCTTGCTTTCTTTTAGCACGAGGGGGATGCCAATTCAATCAGGACATACATCCTCTTAAAAACTCATTGAGAAATTGTCTACAGTGAATTCTCCAGCCACTATTCTCAAACTGTTTAGTCTCTGGACCCATTCACAGCCTGACAAGTTATAGAGAACCTCAAAGAGCTTTTATTTATACAGATTATTGTAATTGATATTTACTACTTAACCAAGACATTTAAAAATATTTACTTATTAATTAATTTAAACATAATAGTATAACCCGTCATACATTAACAGAAATAACATATTTTGATAGAAAATAATCATATTTTCAAAAAATATTTAGAAGAGTGGCATTGTTTTGCATTTTTGCAAATCTCTTTAATGCCTGGCTTAGTAAAAGAGCATAGCTGAATTCTCATCTTCTCCATTCAATCTGTTATGATACAATGCATCATGTAGCTTCTGGAAAACTCCACATTTCTGAGAGAATGAGAGATAAAAAGCAAATAATATTTTTAAGTAATTTTGACCTCACAGAACCCCTAAAAGGGTCTCAGTGTCTCTTAGGAATCTCAAACCAAGTTTGAGAACCACTACTCTAAAGAAAACTGCAATAAGATATGACCACTGAATAGTTTTATTGCTAAATGAAACATAAAGAAATAGACCAAGAAAAAAGGCTGAAATGATCAAGACGGATGTGTCTATGCCCTACTCTTGATATTTCCACTGCTTTGACCATTGCAACCTACAAGGAGTTCCCATCTGGTGCTGGGATGGTGGTTATAATGACATCAGGGATGGTCTACTCCTGTTTCTGGATGATAATCAGAAAAACAGAGACATAGCCCATCTAGAAGCCCTCACACCAAAACCAAATTTGCTATATTTTTATAACATTGATTTGATATTCTGTAAACTGCCAAATATCACAAGTCCACAGAATTTATTAGCAAAGGCTAAAATCTTAGGGAAAAAAGCAGGTCATACTCGGAAACAGGAATAACAGAAATTGAAAGGATTTTCATGTGCAATGAATGCCTGGTTTCACTGTTTAAGGCCTGATAGAAAAGTAAAAAACAAACAACACAAAAACCCAACAACAAACAAACAAACAAACAAAACAGGAAACATGAACTTTCTAAAAAGAATTGCCTTTGTCTACTTCCCCGAAGCTAATGTTTGTCATGCCCCAATTGCCCACTATTAGGGGAAGCCAGGAGATGTGCACAAAGACACACAATGGCCTCAGTGTTGTGCCTCCCAAGCCCGAACGGTCAAGTATTTGATCTGAACAATTCTGCCGATAACTTCTGCTGACAACCTGTTCTAGGACTACAGGTCTATCCAGTGCGGCCACCTCCAGGAGCGAGCTCCAGGCTGGGATGTACGCTGGGGACAACAGCTCAGTGCGTGGCCGTTGGAGAAAGGTCTGGGGCACATAAGCCCAACTTTAAAGTGTTCTCAGCTCCTTTGCTTCCATCATATGCTTCCAGTAAAGCAAGCTTATGGGCCAAAAGCATGAACTCTGACATCCATGAAATGTGTGTTCTTACCTCATACAGCCACAGAATAATTTTGAATACTTGGACAAATTATTTGATATCTCTTGGCTCCTCTGATAAATGGTATATAAATGGAATAAAATGGTATATAAATGGAATAAAATGAGCTCAACCATGTAAGGGGCTTAGCCAGGTGTACAGTAAGGGCCTAATAAGTGCTAGCCATTTTTAAAATGCAAGTTTGGGGGTGCCTGGGTGGCTCAGTCAGTTAAGCGTCCAACTTCAGCTCAGGTCATGATCTCATGGTTTGTGAGTTCGAGCCCCGAGTCGGGCTCTGTGCTGACAGCTAGCTCGGAGCCTGGAGACTGCTTCAGATTCTGTATCTTTTTCTCGCACTGAACCTCCCCTGCTCACGCTGTCTCTCTCTCTCTCTCTCTCTCTCAGAAATAAATAAAACATTAAAAAATATATTTAAAATGCAAGTTTGATTTTGTTTCTCCCCTCTGTAACATCCTTCAGCGACATACCTTTCAACACTGAGTTCAAACTCCTTTGTTTAGCTCGTGAAGTCATTTATAGCCTGAATTCGTTTTTTGTCATGCCTTGAGTATTCTTCGCAGCTGTCACACAACTCCACTCAAGATCTTAAAATCTATCATGCTTTTTAAGACCAGCTTTTCTCTATATGTGGAATCTTGCTTCCTTGTTTTTGCCATATAACTAACTCTTAATAGTCTTTACAAACTATGACCAGAATCATCTCCTCCAGGAAGCCTTCCCTGACTCCTAGTCTTAGTCTTATCCTGCGAAGTCTCACAGCACAAATGTTAACCACAATTATAACATCACCACACAGCGTTGTTAAGAGTTTATTTATTTGCTTCAGTCACTCAAAGTAATCTTCTAGAAGTTGTGCCTAACATCTAGCACCGCATCTGGCACATGGTAGGTAGGTACCCAATAAATGGTTTTGAATTTATGAATGGATATTCAAATGAGATTGCAGACATAACCCACTATTGTGAATACATAAAGTGTGGGATGTGAGATCATGATTATGGTGATGGCGATGGTCATAAAGATGGTGGTGGTGATTGTGGTGGCTGTAGTGATGGTGATTGTGGTTGTTGTTGTTGTTGTTGGTGGTGGTGGTGGTGGTGGTCATGGCGGTAGTCATGGTGGTGGTGGCAAAAGAAAGGAGATAGGAAAAGGAGAAAAGAACTGGGATGTCCCTCAGCCCTTCTGCTCCTAAGCCTAACAAAAAGTTATATCTATACCTATTAAGGACATGAAACTTTCCACTGCATTTGTCATATGCCCAAATTCTTTGACCCCAGAGCTGATGTGATTGATTCTTTTACTTTCCATGAGTTCATCAGAGATGATATTGGTGAATCCCGAACAGTTTAGCTCCCTGAGCTTTCAGCAGTGAAATTATAACAACTATATGCTTGAGCCACTAGGTGGCACTGAGAAGTTTGTCTATCTTGTGGCATAGTTCACTAAATCCCTCCTGGAGCTTTCATCCATTTAAGGCTTGTAGGCACCATCCTGAAGCATCTTTCCAGATCCACTTCCATTACTCCTGATACCCTTCCCATAGTCTCCTAAAATCAGCTCCTTGGTCCCTGGAATCCCTACAGCAGCACAGTTCTGTCTTCCTGTCTCTGGGATCCATCATTCAAAAAAATCTCAGCATTAGGCCTGAGCTACACTGAATCCCTACTTCTTCTCTTTTGGATTCTTTCCATGGAACTTCAAACATTCTGGAGTCTCTCTCCCTTGAGAAGACCCTTCCCGGATCATGCATCCCTCTCTAGGTATTGCCTTGTAACCCTGTTCCCCTAATTCAGAACCTCTGTTCTGACTCTGACCTATATATCCCAACTATCTACTTGACTTTGACTTCACGCTGCTATCTAAACTTAACTCATCAAAACTTGGATTTCTTCCCCCAAATTCTTCCTTTCCAGTGTTCCCCATCCCAACAAATGGAAACTCCATCCACTCTCTGCTCCAACTAGAAATATGTGTTCATTCTTCACCTCTCTCTTCTATCCACCCCACTCCACATACAATCCATTACCAAGTCCTGGCCATTGATTTCTTAATTATAGGTAGAACTATCCACACTACTCCAGTTCACTGCCACCACCTCAGCCCAAGCACACCTCTCACTTGGGTTATAGCAATTGCCTTCCCCTGCCTATTTCCACTCTGGAACCCCTCCCATCAATTATAAACTAGAAAGACATTCTAAAAGTACAACATGCCCATGTCAGTGCTTTGCTTAACAACTCACTGCCCACCTGTCACTGTTAATTAAGTTCAGAGTTCTTGTACTAATAAGATTTTATTTGGTCTGGTTTCTGCCTACCTCTTCATATCATTCCTCCCTCGCTCAATAGTCTCCCTCCTTTACTGGAATGACATCAAGTTCCTTACCATCCCGACCTTCATACCCATCCTTCTTTCCACTTGGACAACTCCACCCTCTTCCCCCTCACCCTGGAGTTGAGCCTGAATAACTCCTACCTGCCTATTAGACTCAGTTTCAGTGTGGCTTTCTCAGGGAGGCCTCCCTGGTCTTTCTAGTGAAATTGCCCTCCCTTGCACACCCTCCAGGTAAGATAAGATCTTCCTGTGATGATCTGAGGGTGTGTTGTGCTGTTCCTGTTTACTAGTTATCAAAACTATAATTATGTTTTTAGTGTGTGTGTTTAATAGTTTTGTCTCATATTATACTATCTTGCTAATCTTCGTGCTCTCAGGACCTGACACAGTCCTTGGTTCATAGAAGTGATTCAACAGGTGTTGTCAAATAAATAAATGACCATCAGAAGCAATCCCATGCTGCCTTCTAGTCACATACTACATGAGTACATTCTTTTTTTTTTTAAATGAACATGTTTTATTTTAACATTTAAAATGGTTTACAGTAGGAAAGGACAGAATAATAACTGAATGCAAAATACAATACAGCCCAAGTTTTCTAAAATTGAAGCATTGTTGTTACCATAAACCCCTCCCCCTTTTAAATCCTATTTTGACAAAGTAGCAAAAGGAATGGGGTTCTCTTTCCCTGCCTTGGAGAATATTGCAGCTGAGGTATAAGTGAGAAGCCCATTATACTGGTATGGTCATGGTAGAGGGTCTTGCTCAACATTCTTTATTCACACTCCCATGTACATGACTGATAACAGCTTAAAACAATATCATTTCACACATTTATATGCAAAATAAATGAAACTCTTACTTTCAAAGGCTATCAAGATCTTTTATGGAAGTCATTAACCTCTAAAAGAGAAAATTTTAGATTTTTGTTGTTCTTTTTGGTTATTGGGGATAATAACCTTCCTTGAAACCCTACCACTATAAGAGTCGATTGTATAATATTGTGATATGGTGATTTATAATAAGAAAGGGTGTTTTTTTTTGGTTTTCATTCTGTTTCTGGCACAGAACTCCTAAGACTCTTGGAAAATCCTGTGATAAGAGGTATAAAGGTATCTTTTGTTTATGAGGTGACTTAGGGAATACACCTGTGGATGGGGGCTAGTTGCCAGTAAAACCAGCCATATGATTTGAAGGTTGAAATTTTTAGTTCTACCCTGGACCTTTAGGGAGAGGAGTGGGGCTGGAGGGGATATCAGTTACCAATGGCCAATGATTTAATCAATCATGGCTCTGTAACAAAGACTCCATAAAAATCCAAGAAGACAGTGTTTATGGAGAGTCTGGTTGATAAATCCACGGGGATTAGTGATCATGGCTCATTTCTGGAGAATGTGAAAGCTTTGTGCCTTTCCTCCACACCTTGCCTAATGCACCTCTTCCATCTGGTTGGCTGTGTCATTATACCTTTTCATAATAAACTAGTGGTTTAGTAAGCAAAATATTTTCTCTGAGTTCTGTTAGCTGTTCTCGTAAATGAACTGAACCCCAGGAGAAGACCTTATGAAGTTCTGTTTATATCTAGTCAGTTAGAAGTACAGGTAACAACCTGGGCTTGCTACTGACATCTGAAGTTGGGTTGGGGGGACAAAGCAATCTTGAAGGACTGATTCCTTAACCTATGGAATTTGGTACTATCTCCTTGTAGATACTGTAAGAATTCAGTTCAATTCTCAGTCATCCAGCTGGTGCATGAAAACTGCTTGGTGTGTATGGGGAAGCCATCTACACCTCCATCACAGAAACTTTGAAATTGGGTCCAGGAACCCAAAAAACAGAATCTACTATATTTTTGAGTAAAGGAATATTATTCTGGGTTTGTTTAGGAAACCAGAACTGCTCTAAGGTTTGGGAGAATAAAATGACCTACATGAGTACATTCTAAGACAATCTGATGAAAGCTAGATGTGGTCTATAACTTCTATAGGTCCCAGAATAGAGCGAGTATGATCTCCCCGCATAAGGGTCTGCTCTTTTCAAATGCTACATGAAAAAGATCTTCTCAGGGCACCTGAGTGGCTTAGTCGGTTAAGCGTCCGACTTTCGCTTATGTCATGATCTCGCGGTTCGTGGGTTCCAGCCCCGCGTCGGGCTTTGTGCTGACTGCCAGCTCAGAGCCTGGAGCCTATTTCAGAGTCTGTATCTCCCTCTCTCTCTGACCCTCCCCTGCTCACGCTGTCTCTCTCTCTCCTAGAAATAAATAAAAATATTAAAAAAAAAGAAAGAAAGAAAAAGATCTTCTCTCCAAAGATTAAAAGACCATCTCTTTATTTGTTGTTATCTCAGAGCTCAGTTTAGTCAGTGGGATGGAGTGGGCTTTCAAAAAAAAACAGAATTACATTTTTAAAAAGTAATTTGGTGGGCACCTGGGTGGTTCAGTCAGTTAAGCGTCCGACTTTGGCTCAGGTCATGATCTCATGGTTCATGGGTTCTTGCCCCGTGTTGGGCTCTGTGCTGACAGCTAGCTCAGAGCCTGGAGCCTGTTTCAGATTCTATATCTCCCTCTCTCTGACCCTCCCCTGCTCATGCTGTCTCTCTCTCTCTTTCTCTCTCTCAAAAATAAATTAAAAACATTAAAATTTATTTTGTAAAAAGTAATTTGGTGATATTTATAAAAGCTTGCAAATTTACAGTTGCTTTGACCCATCAAATCCATGTTGTAAAACCTACTCTGCAGAAATTAAAAGCAGAATATTCATGTGTGTATAAAACTAGTTTCTTTACTTAGCATACTGTAAGAGACAAAAAGCTAACAAACACCAGTATGGCCCCCAATAAACAAATTTAAAGAAATATTTACACCCAATATTAATGAATATTATACATCTATGAAAAAGAATAAAACATTATATATGAAGATAGCCCTAGAGGCGCCTGGGTGGCTCAGTTGGTTAAGCGTCCAACTTTGGCTCAGGTTGTGATCTCACAGTTCGTGGGTTCAAGCCCTGTGTCGGGCTCTGAGCTGACAGCCCAGAGCTTGGAGCCTGCTTCATTTTCTGTGTCTCCCTCCTTCTCTGCCCCTCCCCTGCTCATGCTCTGTCTCTGTCTCTCAAAAATAAACGTTAAAAAAAAATTTTAAGACGATAGTCCTAATATATTACCGAGTATGTAGAAGAGGTAAAGTACACTCATAGCAAGAAGTGCAAACTATTGCCACCACTTACTATATTTAAACAGTTTAGTTGGGCAGCAACCAAGAGCACTTGGCTTTTCAGCACAGTCAGAATGTGTGTGAATCCACCTTTTTCCGCCACAATTTCATGAAAGCTCTTTTCATCTCACTGTTTCTCAAGCTGTAGATGAGCGGGTTCAGCAGAGGTGTAAGAAGTGAGTAGGACAATGACATCACCTTCTTGGTTTCTGGAGAGTAGCCAGATTTGGGTTGTAAATAAGTCATACTGGCTGTGCCATAGAAGAGGGTCACAGACGTGAGATGGGAGGCACAGGTGGAAAAGGCCTTTTGCCTCCCGGTGGCCGATGGCATCTTCAGGATGGCAAAGAGAATCCGAATGTAAGACAGGAGGATCAACACAAAGGGAACCATGATAATCAAAATGGTGCCAGTGAAAGCATAGATTTCAAACAGAAAGGTGTCTGCACATGCAAGTTCTAGCACTGCTGGGGTTTCACAAGAGATGTGATTGATTTCATTGGAGCCACAGAAGGGAAAACTGAAAACCCATGGTGTTTGCACAGTACCTAACATGAAACCTAAGGCCCATGAAAACATTACTAATTTCATGAAAACTCTTTTGTTCATAATCATTGGGTAGCTCAAAGGATGGCAGATTGCAGCAAATCGGTCGTAAGCCATCGCCCCAAGGAGAAAACATTCAGTCCCACCAAAAAAAAGAATAAAATACATCTGTGCAAAACAGCTCACAAATGAAATTGACGTTTTCTCAGTGGAGAGGACCACCAGCATTTCAGGCATAATGACTGCACTGAAACTCACATCCACCACAGACAGGTTCTGCAGGAACAGGTACATGGGAACGCGGAGGCTCTGTTCCAGGGAGATAATCAGTATAATGATGGCATTTCCCATCAGAGTCACGAGATAAACAATCAGGAAAACTCCAAAGAGCTGCCCTTGAAGTTCCGGAAAGTTAGAAAAGCCCAAGAGGATGAATTCAACCACAGAGCTTTGATTTTGCCTTTTCATTTCAGGGATGGAGAGTATAAGGTTTTGGTGGAAATTTGTGTGTAAATTATGAAGTCACAGTCCAAAATCTGAGTCTGTGTCTGCAATTCACTCCAGATATGCTTGACAGAAGATGTAAAAAGGAACACATATTGACTAAATTCAATTTGGCAACTTTGGAAATGGCCAATTACGGATTAACAAACTTCAAATAAAAAGGAGGAAGTGAAGAATACTGGCTCAGAAGTCTTGTCTGAAAAGCAAAAAATAATATCAAAATGCTTTTTGCAACTTGTACATAATATAGTTTGATTTTAAACGTAGCCTTAAAACAAACATAGATATTTTATAACCAAGGTTCCATTCCCACGATATTGCTGTTACTATCACCCCTTTTCCTCAATTTTATATAAACAGATATTTTCTAAACTACCAAAAATAAAATATTACAAAGTAGGCAAAGTGGAAAGATACACACAAAAAAATTAAAACAACCTAATGAATCAGTGTTATACCACAGTTGATTAATATTTATTATAAATATTCATCATGTTCAAAATACCTGTATGAAACTTGATTAAATATGAAAACTCTGCAGAAATCCACAAATTGGGTTCTAGTTAGATGTACCTATCTAGATGATCTGTGAATAGGGTGGATTGCCTTCAGGCTTACTGATTTTTGTAAAGGTCGCAATGGCCAATTATATGGAGATTGGCCTACATGGGAAATTTAAGGGCCAGTTCTCTATGGATAATCCTTGTGGCCATGATAGTTAAGAATGATCCAATTTTGATCATTCTAAATCTGTGATTTAAACATTTTCTCTCTGTCTCTGTCTTTTCTCTATCTTATTTTCCTTCTCATGAGTTAATTTAATCATTAATTTTTCAACAAACACAGATTGAGCACTACCATTTTCAAGGTTCAGTAATCTCAAGGACATAACGGATTCCCCATCTCAATAGAGAGCTGGAAACAATAGATAAAATACCATTCCACCATTACCTCATTACTCCAATATTATGTCTTGCTCTGTGATTTTCCATTATCACCAACTGATAATGTAATATGCATTACATATTTATAATATTTATAGATTATTTATGTGTGAAATCTAACTCTATCACTAAAATATAAACTCTAGGGGGACTCCTGGGTGGCTCAGTTGGTTAAGCACAAGACTTTGTCTCAGGTCATGATCTCACAGTTCGTTGGTTTGAGCCCCACGTCAGACTCTGTGCTGACTGACAGCTTAAAGCCTGAAGTCTGCTTTAGTTTCTGTCTCTCCCTCTGTCTGCCCCTACCCTACTCTCTCTTTCTGTTTCAAAAATAAATAAAACATTTAAAAAGAATCTAAACTCCAGGAATACAAAACTTTGGGGTTTTTTTCTATGCTACATTCACAATGTTTAAACAGCACATGGCCCATAAATGACACTAAACCAAAGTTTGAATAAATAATAGAATTTAAAATGAAGAAATCCACTATATCTATAAGGAATCAAGTGTTGAAAAGAGTGAAACCAAAAGACAACACCGTTAGGAAGCAGAGGTAATGACAAGGGACTATTAGACGTTTCTGTGAGGGATCCAGCACTTCTGAATGGAGAAGGAGGGTGAACAACTACAACCATAGCATGACACCAGTGGAAGGTACAGTAGGGGGAAGAAGGAAGGCATAAGGAGGAGGGAGGACTCATTCAAGTCAAGAGTATTGGATACACCCTGGAATTACAATGGAGGCCTACTAGCCTTTGTGTGACGAAAACCAGGAGAAATGTGGGAGATGAGGAACCCAGGAGAACAGAGGACACAACAAGCTAAAGACATTGCATGGAGTCTTGAGTAAAGACCAGTAGGATATTGACAGTAGGATACTAGTGGAAAGAAGTTGATTTATTTATGAGTTTGGCCATATCATTCATTAAACTTGCATGTCCATATTAGCCATACTAATTATAGTTTGCATATTGAAACGTCACCAGAAGTTAGTAAAATATAGTCACAGGATCAAATACTTAAAACCCATTTCTATTCAGAAAAAACAATAATGTGTATTAAGGTCCAGATATTCAATGTGGTAGGTGTTTAAAAAATGTTTTTTAATGTTTTATTTATTTCTGAGAGAGAGAGAGACCGTGAGCAGGGGAGGGTCAGAGAGAGAGGGAGGTGCAAAATCTGAAACAGTCTCCAGACTCTGAGCTAGCTGTCAGCATAGAGCTCGACACGGGGCTCGAACCCACATACCGTGAGATCATGACCTGAACCGAAGTTGGATGCTTAACCAACTGAGCAACCCAGGCACCCGCAACATGGTAGGTTTTGAAAATTGGAAAACAAAGAGCATAATGTAAATAAAATAGAGAATTTTGAAGGACTGGTTGTAAGCATCTTATGGAAGTAAACGTTCACAACTGGTAACAGATCACTGACTGCACTGGCTGCACCTTTTCTCTATAACTTAGAGACCCTGCTACCATCTTAGAGAACTCCTGAAAAGAAACATTTAAGCAGAGCACTGCCTAATTAGGTTTCTGACTCTCAGATGAAACGGTAGGAGTTGCACTTTTCTACCAAGTTCCCTTCCAGTTGCAAAATTCTAAGATTTGATGATTAGTGTGTGCAAAGTACTTATATGTCTAACGACTGCCCAAACTTTTCTGTGAAGAGAAGAGAAAAAGAAATTAAGCAGCTTCAGAACCAAGGAGTCCATGGATTCAAATGTGTCCTTTGTGTCTAGTGATTTCTGACACAGAGACATCACTTCAACAGCATCTGCAATGATCGTTTGGAGAGGAGCTACACATGGGAAACCCACCAGCACACACAACAGAATCCTCCCTTTCTTACCTATTGACTCTGTCTCTTTAAATTTCTAAATACTTTCTCAGAAGATTAAACTCCACTCAAAAGACACCTTCTCACAAATACAACTCAGTGCCTCAGGGCACTGGTTCTAGAACAATATATGACACGCATCATATGCCCTGTAGAATCCTTCCCCGGAGAACCTGGAATCGCTTCGTAAACACTTTCTCATATTTTTGCATGATGACTAAAGAGGCCGGACCTTGGCCCCACAGGCGAGAAACCTCAAGAGCGCACGCCTGGAGCACCACTCCTTCATAGTCCTTTGGGGAATAAATGCCTCTTCACACAAGAGACACAGTTCACCATTGCATCTCTGATAGGAGGTGAAACCACAGGTTGACTAACGGTTGTAAATGGGGAAAGAAGAGACGAGTGGTGTGAGTGTGAACAAAGGCAGGTGAGCTAGAGGTGGATGACGATTGGATGGGATGCACAGTTTGGACAATGGTGGGTAACTAGTTAAGGCAAGTAGACTGAAGCCTAGTGGTAGAAAACTGATTGCTTACTCCTGCCACTGAAGAACTTTTGATCATTTGTAGTAGAAATACAGAGCCTCTGAAGATGTTTGATAAGTGTCATTACAATTGGTTTCCTCAAAAGAGCTTTTAAATTCAGAGGCAAGAGGCTTGAACTAGCTTGTATGATTGGAACAAGTCATTTAACCTCACCAATACTCTAACTTTCTCTGTAAAATAAACATAATGTGCTTAATCTCATTGAGTGTATGTGGAAATCAAGGGATTCAGAGGTCCATCTACACTAGCTTGAACAATCAAGGAGACCATGTGACTGAGTCCCCATAGAGTGAAGACATGACTCACTCTGCAGGCATGGGTCTGTCCTGAACTGGATGATGTGGCTGAATGCAGGCTACCAAGTCTGCTCCTCAGCTCCTCAACGCACATTCCTGGAGCAGCTTCCATTCTCAAGGAAGCTCACCTCCCCTGGCGGCAATAAGGCTACCAACACATAGGGATTCATTCTGTCTACCCTGTGTCCAGTGGGAAATGTAGCCCTTATCCTGAGGACAAGGGATTTTCTTTCCCACCTTCCATCCGGGAATCCCTCCCATGTACTCCACCATACTGGAATGACACCCCAGGCAGGAAGCATACACGTACACCAGGCTTGGGAAAATTCTGCCTAACATGTATTCTCCCTGATTCTTACCCCATGTTCTCTAGGGCACTTCTGTCATACGTGCTCTATTTCTTGATGTCAGTGGTGATAACATAGGTGATATGCAGTTTGGGAGAGGTCAAGATGTAGAGTCAGGATTTGTGCACCTCCTATATGTATATTAGATGTCAAAGAGGTGTGTAGAAAGACGTCAGATGCATGCAAAAAGGAAGTAATATTAATGTCAAACTGTAACTTCATGGCTAATAGCACTAAATAGAAGAACAACCAAAATGTAGAGAGATTAACACACCATCCTCGAAGATTATCAGACAAAATAGACCATAAAGATATGAGAATGGGAAGGTTATAATAAAAAGGTTGACTTAACAGATGATAATGGGTGTGTAAATATAGGAGAGAAACAGCACTCTTTATGCTGCTAACTTTATGTTTTCCTCCCAAAATACTTATATGATATTTACAAAGAGTCATCATATACCTATCAGGACGAAAATATAAATAAATTCAAATACTTGGCCTTCGTATGCATGACATGCTCTACAACAAAACAGCAGAACAACAGCCAAATGTAAAGAACTAAAGCCTTGGAAATTTCAAAACACTCTGAAAGTATCTCTTTGGCTAACAGATGTTGGAAGTGAAATTCAGCCCACTAAGGTAGCTTTGTCAAATGGACTTACCACATTTTCATTTATCAATGTGTCCAAAACTCTACTCCCAGTCTTCCCCCTAAGAGCTGCTTCACCCTCAGCATTCCTCATTCCTGGGAACTCAAAGCTCCTAGTTCCACAGGCTGAAAATCAAGGAGTCATTTGTCCTCCAAACCCATGTCAATGCCATAACCTATCTGTGGCTCTATCTTCAAAACACAGCATATCCAATCTGAGCATTTTCTCTTTCCTTGAGCTAATACCCTGGTCCAAGCTCCTTTTGTCTGTCAGTTGGGTAATTGCCATGGCCTCTCAACTTCTCCTTCCTGCCTTGCCTCTGCTCAAAACCTCCATCAGTACTCTGGTTGGAGTGCTCTTCTAACTCTTCTGGTTAGAAGCCAAACCCATGGGTTAAAGATCTATTCCCTCATTACCCTCTGAGTCCGCTCCGTTGTATCCCCTTGTCCCCTCTCACTCAGTCATTCTAGCCTCCTTGCTCCTCCTCGAATCCAACAGCTATGTTCTCATCTCATAATTATTGCCTTTGCTTTGTCTGCACATGGACTGTGACTCTCCAAAAGGCTAACTCCCTTATGTCCCTTTGCTCCAGGGTCATCTTCTCCAGGAGATCCTCCTAAGTCAACATATGTGAAAATCAACTCCAGCCCCACTCTGCATCCTGATTCATTTTTCTCCACAGCATTCCTCGGCACAGATACATCTACATCAGTAAGACACAGAAAGGTTAAAAACCAAAAGAGGGAGAAAGATATTCAAAATGCTACTCAAAGGAAATTTAGGTAACTATATCGTTATCAGAAGAAGCAGACTTCAGAGCAGGAAACATTACTAGGCAAAAGAGAGTCACTTCGTAATGAGAAAAGGTTCAACTCTCCAAGAAGGTAGAACAATTCTAAACCTGTAGTAAACAATAATATGGTTGCAAACATAACAAGCAAGTATGAACAGATACACACGGAAACCTAAAGCACTATCACTCATAGCAGGAGACTGTAACACGCCTCTTTACATAATCGATAGAAGAAATAAATAAAAGTCCATAAAGACAAAGAAAATATTCACCATACGGCTTATCTAGCACACATTTACAGAACTGGATATCCAGCACTGGGAAGAAAGCACATTGTCTTCAATCACATGCAGGACATGTTCAAATTTCTGACAATACACTGAGCCGCAAAGAAATTATCCATAGCTGTTAAAGGATTTACACCATACATACAGGATGCTGTGTGATCACAATACTCTTACCTGAGAATCTATAATTAAATATAACTGGGAAGTAACCACCCGTTTAAACGTAAAGAAATACTTTTCTAAATAACTTTTGAGACACGAAGATAGGCAAGAAAATTAGAAAGTATTCTGCACCAAATAATAATGAAGCACGGGGCGCCTGGGTGGCTTAGTTGGTTAAGCGTCCGACTTTCGCTTAGGTCATGATCTCACGGTTCGTGGGTTCGAGCCCCGCGTCGGGCTCTGTGCTGACTGCCAGCTCAGAGCCTGGAGCCTGTTTCAGAGTCTGTGACTCCCTCTCTCTCTGACCCTCCCCTACTCATGCTGTCTCTCTCCTAGAAATAAATAAAACATTAAAAAAAAAATTAAAAAAAAAATAAATAAAAAATAAAAAAAAATAATGAAGCACAGAAAGCATCTATTGCACAAAAGTAAGCATGAAAAGTGTTGAATTAAGTGTGCATTTCCAAGTGTTAGATAAAACAACAAAACACAGGAAATAGATATTGAAGATTCTTTGTTAAGAAGCATCTCTTAGTGAAATAGAAAGTAAGCATACATACAGAGAATATCAAAAGAGCCAAACACAGTTCAAAGTCCAATAAATCGTACACCTGTGGTTGGATTAATAAAAGATACAGAAGAAATATAACCATCATCAGGGACTTTAAAACTGGATATCACCACAGAATGTGCAGACATTATGAAAAATATTGTGCCGTAAAATTGAAATTTAGATCTTATGAATGCTCAGAGATAGAGAACTTATCAAAATTGCAACAAGAACAGAAAACTTCCAAAACCTATTCAAGATATGAAATTGATAATTAAAGCTTTATATAAAAGTAAACCCCATGCTTAACACATTTGTTCAGAAATGTTGCCACATATTTAGGGAAGAAATAAATTCAACCTTACATAAATATATCAGAAAATTTTAATGGGGGTAAAGTTCCCAACTACTGTTGAGGGCAGCATAACTGTAATATCAAAACAGAACAAGGACACTGCATGACTGGAAAATTGCAGGCTAATCTTCATGAACACAGATACAGAAATCCTAATAGAGACATCAGGTGAATATATATTAAAAAGATAATACATTGTGACCAAGTTTACTCAATCCCAGAAATGCAAAGTTGGTTAAATATAAGAAAACAAATCACCTAATTCACCACATTAATGGATAAAAAGAGAAAAATCTGCTAATCATTATAATTGATACAGGAAAAATATTGAAAAACTGAACATCCATCCATGATGAACTCTCTTGGTAAACTAGGAATGTGAGAAAGCTCCTTCAGTCTTATCATGGATATCCTCAAATTATAACAAAAATTGTGTTTAATAGAGACAAATGAAACCTCACTTCCTTTGAGATGCTGAACACAGGAAAGATTCCCACTATGACTGTTTCATATATATATATATACACACACACACACACATATAGTTTATTGTCAATTTGGTTTCCATATAACACCCAGTGCTCATCCTAACAAGTGCCCTCCTTCATGCCCATCACCCATTTTCCCTTCTACCCCACCCCCATCAACCCTCAGTTTGTTCTCATTATTTAAGAGTCTCTTATGGTCTGCCTCCTTCCCTCTCCTTAACTATTTCTCCCCTTCCCCTCCTCCATGGGTGTTCTGTTAAGTTTCTCCTGTTCCTGTTCCACATATGAATGAGAACATATGATATCTGTCCTCCTCTGCCTGACTTATTTCACTCAGCATAACACCCTCGAGTTCCATCCACGTTGCTACAAATGGCCAGATTTCATTCTTTCTCATTGCCATGTAGTATTCCATTGTATAGATAAACCACATCTTCTTGATCCATTTGTCAGTTGATGGACATTTAGGCTGTTTCCATGATTTGGCTATTGTTGAAAGTGCTGTAATGAAGACTAGCATACATGTGTCCCTATGCATCAGCACTTCTGCATCCCTTGGGTAAATTTACTATCAGTTTCTACTCAATATTGCACTAGAGTGTGTAGCCTGTCAGGCAAAGGAAATAAGCAAAAGGATGAGGATTAGAAATGGGAAGATAAAACTGCTCACTTTCACATATGATATGATTTTGTGCCTAGAACATGTTAATGATCCTAGAGTGATGTATTACCATTGATAATAGGGTTTAATAAGTGTTCTGGATAAGGAATCAACAACAAAAGTAACTTTATATCTAACACCAGCAAATGGTATAAAATTGAAATCGAAAATTTCTGAAGTATCAGGTTAGTAACAAATCTAACAGAAAAGGACAGGATTATTATTACAAAAATGTTTTTATATACAAGCAAAAAATATTGGGACATGAAAATTTCAAAATATTTCTAAGAATTAAGTATTTGTGAATAAATCTTAAAGCTATATAAAGTCTATGTTGAGAAAAAGTCCATAATAAGATAGCTGAATTAAGTTTGCATCGTGTTGCTGTAAAAGATGAAAGCTCAAAGTATGACTTTCAGAGTGGCTGACATCTGATGTTGTATTTGAATAATGTTTAGTCTCACTAGTAATTTGAAATGCAAATCAGATGAGCAAAGAATTGAGGGACAGAATATCTAGAACTGGCAAGAACTTCAAAGTGACACTCATACTCTGTTGGAGGATGTGGTTGGAATAACCCTACTGGAGAAAAATCTAATATAATACCACATGAGTAATCTAGCATGGCATTCTTTGATCTGGCGGTTCTATTTCCTGAAATTCAATAGATACTCAGTGCACAAGATGTATGGAAGGATGTTCATTACGACAGTTTCATAATCATGAAAACTTGAAACTAAAATATTCACTTAAGGAAATTGGTCACGTTCATTATGTTTACTCATGTGGAATGTGATGCACTTATTAAAAAGGATGAGGCAAGACACATACAGATATAAAATGATACCCTTAAGATATTGCATGAAATGGAAAACTTGGAAAATAGACTGTGAACTGTACTTCTCCTATTCTGATAAAGACATGTATGTACACATACCCATCACTTTGATATACATAGAAAAAGTCAAGAGACTGGACATAAATTTTTTATAGTGATTACCTCTAGCAATGGAATTAGGAATGAGAGTGGAGGTGTTTTTGAAAGACATTTGCATTATTTTATATATCTATGAACTCTTAAAATTTTTAAAAATAATTACCTTTGTAAAAATATTAAAAACAAGGTTTTTATTTAAGAATACAAAATGTAGTTTATTGTCAAGTTGGTTGAAATGCAGCTTTGTAAATATCACTGTAATGGTGGCATTAGCATCCTAGAAATTTCCCCAAACAGTAATATTAATGAGATAAATCTAAATTTCATATTCAGGAAAACTGGTTACATATATTATCCAAAATCCCAGTATGTGAAAGGTGTTGCCAAAAACAGTGAGAGTGAAAACATGATGCATGAAGATTTAGAGAAGATTCTACAGGAGCAGTCCAGACAAAGCCAGAAGAGTTCTCTAGAACTTAGGGTTCTCAAAGTTTAGTCTCTGGGGCAACACCTTCAGAACCACCAAGGAACTTACTCTAAATGCAAAGTAGCAGGTGTCACCACAGATCTACTGACACAGACACTCTTTGTGGGGCTAACAATCTGTGTCTTTATCTCCATCCAGGTGATTCTGATGCACTACAACTACAATGGAGAACCACCACAAGCACCACACTGTGGTGCGCAGAGCAATCATCCTCCTGTTTGAACCATGAGAGTTGGATGGGTGCCCTGGTGGTAAAGGCTTCCCTGGACCTGCTCTGACACAAGGGAAAAGCAGGTAGGCATGGATGATCAAACGACGACACAAATACACCATGGTTTCAAGAAGCTGTCTATCAGAATAATACAGGGCAATGTGAGCTCCAATTACCTGATGGCAGAGGATAGTAAAGGAACAACTAACTCATCTTTATTATAAAGAGATAAAGCTGTGTTGTACACCAGTGTTTCTCCAACTTCAAAGTGCATCCCAGTGACTTGGGGAATCCTTTTAATATCCAGATTGGAATTCATTAAGTCTTGGGTAAGACCTGGGATTCTACATTTTTATATTTCATACAAAGTCCTTGTGTCTGACCAATAATTGACTAACAGGTTTATAAAGAATGTTACTATCATGTTAATGTGACACATATTCTTCATCCTATCAGAATCACTTTGAAGAATGTATCAGAAATAAAACATCAGTACATAAGAATGTAGGGAACAAGGTGTTTATTGAAACTTTATTTTAACGACACAATTCAGTAATAGCCTGGATTATACTAGAGGAATGCATGAACTGTTGTAGTATGTATTTTATGAAAAATGAATGACAATAGTACACGATTAAAAATAGGGATCCTTATTATTGAACTTGAAAAAATGACAAATTAGGCCTGTTCATACCAAGGAATATAGAAAGTTTGGCCATTTATTAAATTTAAAGAGAGTTCAGTCAGACAGTGACCAAATAGCATATGGCTTCTCAGCACAGTCAGAATGTGTGTGAATCCACCTTTCTTCGCCACAATTTCATGAAAGCTCTTTTCATCTCACTGTTTCTCAAGCTGTAGATGAGCGGGTTCAGCAGAGGTGTAAGAAGTGAGTAGGACAATGACATCACCTTCTTGGCTTCTGGGGAGTAGCCAGATTTGGGCTGTATATAAGTCATATTGGCCGTGCCATAGAAGAGGGTCACAGACGTGAGATGGGAGGCACAGGTGGAAAAGGCCTTTTGCCTCCCGGTGGCCGATGGCATCTTCAGGATGGCAAAGAGAATCCGAATGTAAGACAGGAGGATCAACACAAAAGGAACCATGACAATCAAAATGGTGCCAGTGAAAGCATAGATTTCAAACAGAAAGGTGTCTGCACATGCAAGTTCTAGCACTGCTGGGGTTTCACAAGAGATGTGGTTGATTTCATTGGAGCCACAGAAGGGAAAACTGAAAACCCATGTGGTCTGTACAGTAGCCACCATGATCCCTGAGACCCATGAGAACATTACTAATTTCATGAAAACCCTTTTGTTCATAATCATTGGGTAGCTCAAAGGATGGCAGATTGCAGCAAATCGGTCATAAGCCATCGCCCCAAGGAGAAAACATTCAGTCCCACCAAAAAAAAGAATAAAATACATCTGTGCAAAACAGCTCACAAATGAAATTGACGTTTTCTCAGTGGAGAGGACCACCAGCATTTCAGGCATAATGACTGCACTGAAACTCACATCCACCACAGACAGGTTCTGCAGGAACAGGTACATGGGAACGCGGAGGCTCTGTTCCAGGGAGATAATCAGTATAATGATGGCATTTCCCATCAGAGTCATAAGATAAACAATCAGGAAAACCCCAAAGAGCTGTTCTTGGAGTTCCGGAAAGTTAGAAAAGCCCAAGAGGATGAATTCAAATACAGAGCTTTGATTTTGCCTTTTCATTTCAATGGTGGAGAGTATATTATTTTGATGGACATTGCCTAAAATCTAGGAAGTCACAGTCCAAATGCTGAGAGTCTGTGTCTGCAATTCACCCCAGATATTCTTCACAGAAGATGTAAAAGGAACACATCCTGACTAAATTCAGCTTGGCAATTTTCGAAATGGCCAATTCCTCAGATTAACAAACATTCCAAATAAAAAGAAGTGAAGAATACTGGCTCAGACGTCTTGTCTGAAAAGTACAAAATAACATCATAATTCTTTTGTAACTTGCACAATACATAGTTTGAAAATTAAACATAGTCTTAAAACAAATATAGATAGTTCATGACTTAAGTTCCCTTCTCATGACATTACTAAAGGATCATCTGTTTTTCTACATTTTATAGATGTAGAGATTCTAAAACTAAAAAAATAATAAAGTATTAAAAATAGACCAATGGAAAAAGATACCCACATAAGTTTTCATAACAACCTAATAACTCAAAGTTACAGCATAGTTGATTTTTACTTATCATAAATATGTATCATGTTCAAAATGCCTGTTGATGGCTTGGTTAAATATGCAGTCTCTGCAGGAACACACAAAGAGACTTGTACTTAGATGTACCTATCTTAGCTAACCAAAGATATAAAAGATCTGTATGCTGAAAACTATAGAATATTTATGAAGGAAATTGAAAAAAGCACAAAAAAATGGAAAAGCATTCAATGCTTATAAATTGGAAGAATAAATACTTTTAAAATGCCAATACTACCCAAAGCAATCTACACATTCAATACAATCCTAATCAAAATTGTGCCGGGATTCTTCTCAAAGCTAGAACAAACAATCCTAAAATTTGTATAGAACCACAAAGAACCCCAAATAGCCAAAGTAATATTGAAGAAGAAAACCAAAACGGAAGGCATCACAATCCCAGACTTTAACCTCTACTACAAAGCTGTAATCATCAAGACAGTGTGGTATTGGCACAAAAACAGACACATAGACCAATGGAATAGAATAGAAAACCCAGAATTGGACCCACAAATGTATGGCCAATTAATCTTTGACAAAGCAGGAAAAAAATATCCAACGGAAAAAAGACAGTCTCTTTAGCAAATGGTGTTGGGAAAACTGGATAGCAACATGCAAAAGAATGAAACGAGACCACTTTCTTACACCATACACAAAAACAAACTCAGAATGGATGAAAGACCTAAATGTGAGGCAGGAAACCAAAATAACTTTAGAAGAGAAAACAGGCAACAACCTCTTTGACCTCAGCCACAGAAATTTCTTGCTCAACACATTTCGAAAGGTAAGGGAATTAAAAGCAAAAATGAACTATTGGGACCTCATCAAGATAGAAAGCTTCTGCACTGCAAAGGAAACAATCAACAAAACTAAAAAGCAACCTACAGAATGGGAAAAGATATTTGCAAATGACTTATCAGATAAAGGGTTAGTATCCCAAATCTATAAAGAACTTACTAGGGGCACCTGGGTGGCTCAGTCAGTTGAGCGTCTGACTTTGGCTCACGTCATGATCTCACAGTTCATGGGTTCCAGCCCCACGGTGGGCTCTGTGCTGACAGCTCAGAGCCTGAAGCCTGCTTCTGATTCTGTGTGTCCCTCTCTCGCTGCCCCTCCTCTGCTCATGATCTTTCTCTTTCTGTCACTCAAAAATAAATAAGTGTTAAAAAACAAATTTAAAAAAAAGAAAAATAACTTACTAAACTCAACACCCAAAAAACAATCCAGTGAAAAAATGGGCAGAAGACATGAATAGACACTTTTCCAAACAAGGCATCCAGATGGCCAACAGACACATGAAAAGATACTCAAGGTCACTCATCATCAGGGAAATACAAATCAGAACCACATTGAGATCCCACCTCACACTGGTCTCAGTGGCTAAAATTAACAACTCAGGAAACAACAGGTGGTGGCAAGGATGTGAAGAACAGGAGCCCTCTTGCACTGTTGGTCAAAATGCAAACTGGTATAGCTGATCTGGAAAATAGTGGGGAGATTCCTCAAAAGATTAAAAATAGAACTACTCTACAACCCAGCAATAGTCTACTAGGAACTTATCCAAAGGACACAAGAGTGCTGATTCATAGGGGCACATGTACTCCAGTGTTTATAGCAGCACTTTCTTTTTTTTAATGTTTTTTTATTTATTTCAGAGAGAAAGAGAGCGTGAGCAGGGGAGGGTCAGAGAGAAAGGGAGACACAGAATCTGAAACAGGCTCCTGGCTCTGAGCTAACTGTCATCACAGAGCCCGACGCAGGGCCCGAACCATGAGATCATGACCTGAGCCAAAGTCGGACGCTTAACTGACTGAGCCACCCAGGTGCCCCTATAGCAGCACTTTTAACAATTACCAAATTATAGAAAGAGCCCAAGTGTTCATCAACTGATGAATGGATAAAGAAGATGTGGTTTATATATACAATGGAATACTACTTGCCAATGAGGAAGAATGAAATCTTGCCATTTGCAGCAGCTTGGATGGAACTGGAAGGTATTATGCTAAGTAAAAAAAGTCACTTAGGGAAAGAAAGATATCATATGTTTTCACTCATATGTGGAACTTAAGACACTTAACAGAAGACAATAGGAGAAGGGAAGAGGAAAAGATAATTACAAACAGAGAGGGAGGGTGGCAAATCATAGGAGACTCTTAAATACAGAGAACAAACCGAGGGTTGATGGGGGCGAGGGGTGGGTAGAGGAGAGGGGGAAATGGGTGATGCGCATTGAGGAGGGCACTTGTTGGGATGAACACTGGGTGTTGTATGTAAGAGATGAACCATGAGAGTCTACCCCAAAACCAAGAGCACACTGTAAACACTGTTAGTCAATTAGACAAAATTATATTTTTAAAAACTTTACCTATGTTAGGTAATGTATAAATCGTGTAAATTGCCTTCATCATATTGATTTTTGTAAAGGCTGTCATGGCCCATTATATTGAGATTGACCTACATGGGAAATTTTAAGGGCAAGTTCTCTATGGTTAATCCTTGTGATCATAATAATTTAAGAATCATGTAATTTTGATCATTCTAATATTGTGATTAAAACATGCCCCCCCCTTGCTCCATCTCCGTCTCTGTTTCCATCTCTGTCTCCCTTTTTTCTCCCTCCTACTACCATTCTCATAGAGAAGTTTATTTAATCATTAATTATTCAATAACTGCTGCTTTCCTACCATTTCCTAAACTAAGTAATCTCAGGGTCCTATGATTCCACACTTTACAGGGAGCTAGAAACACTACCTAAAATAGTATTCCACTGTTACCTCAGTACTCCAATTCCTACCACTACTTTCTTGCTCTGGTCATCTCCACTATTAGCAACTGATATTTTATTCTTATGTATGTATGTANTGTATATATTATATATTTATAATTTTACACATTATATAATATAAAATCTAACTCCATCAATAAATTATAAACATCAGGAATCTATAATTTTGTTTGTCTCTTTGCTAAATTCACAATGTCTACCATAGTCTCTGGCCTGTAATTGTTACTAAACCAATGTTTGATAGAATTTAAAAATGAGGAAATCCACTATATCTATAAGGAATCAAGTGTTGAAAAGAGTGAAACCAAAAGACAACACCGTTAGGAAGCAGAGGTAATGACAAGGGACTATTAGACGTTTCTGTGAGGGATCCAGCACTTCTGAATGGAGAAGGAGGGTGAACAACTACAACCATAGCATGACACCAGTGGAAGGTACAGTAGGGGGAAGAAGGAAGGCATAAGGAGGAGGGAGGACTCATTCAAGTCAAGAGTATTGGATACACTCTGGCATTACAATGGAGGCCTACTGGCCTTTGTGTGACGAAAACACGGAGAAATACACTGTGGGAGATGATGGACCCAGGAGAAGAGAGGACACAACAAGCTAAAGACATTGCATGGAGTCTTGAGTAAAGACCAGTAGGATATTGACAGTAGGATACTAGTGGAAAGAAGTTGATTTATTTATGAGTTTGGCCATATCATTCATTAAACTTGCATGTCCATATTAGCCATACTAATTATAGTTTGCATATTGAAACGTCACCAGAAGTTAGTAAAATATGGACACAGGATCAAATACCTAAAACCTATTTCTATTCAGAAAAAACAACAATGTGTATGTACTAAGGTCCAAATATTTAATNTCATCTCATAATTATTGCCTTTGCTTTGTCTGCACATGGACTGTGACTCTCCAAAAGGCTAACTCCCTTATGTCCCTTTGCTCCAGGGTCATCTTCTCCAGGAGATCCTCCTAAGTCAACATATGTGAAAATCAACTCCAGCCCCACTCTGCATCCTGATTCATTTTTCTCCACAGCATTCCTGTTGTATATAAGTGGAAATTTATGCTTTCCCTCTCGCAATTTATACCATCTATACATCAAACATTTAGACACATTGTGGCAGATATGGAAATGTGCTGCTCAGATCCCTCTCCAAGAACAGACTCACTGCCCATGTGAATGCAAAGGTGGTAATTAGCTGACTGACACTTGCTCCTTCGTGGTCAAACTCAACATCCAAGCCAGGCCACACTCTTCTGGGAAAAGTAAAAAACCGAGCATGAGTCTTATTATTTCTGACCCACACAGGATTCCTCTAATGAACAATCCAGAGCTCCCTGTTGGGTTTGCAGAAGACTTTTCCAGTCCCTGGTTGGCAGTCAAAGGGCTTATTCACCACAATCTTATTTCAACCCTTTATCTTTCCCAGATATTTTCCTCCCCTGGGGAGACCCCCATCTCTAGTGTCTGCCTCTCAGAGAACCCAACCAGCAGAGCTGATACTTAAAGAGTCAGTGAAAGCAGACAGTAAAATAGTGTTTGGAGACTGAATCTTTACCACCTGGCTGGTCTGTAGATCCCATCCTTTCTGTGATTGTGAAGTGTAGACATCTCCTGGCACTAGAGGAAATTCAGTGATAAAAACTTTCAGAAATGATAACTTGAAATTATATAACTATGAGGGAAATGTAATGGCTGGTGCAATGATTCAGACATTGAAATGTAGGACGGGGTGGGGGGGATAATACATCAAAAGAGAATAGTATTTTCAGGTTTTATAAAATTCCTTTGACCCCTGCAGGTAGATAAAAAAAAAAAAAGCTAAATGTGATGAAGAAACCATTGAAAACTAAGTGGGAGAGCTTTAGGGAATGTGGGCTGGTGGACTCTTCAGAGTCGTGAACATGGCCTGATCAGTTTGAATGAAAAAGCACTTATCAGATTTTATGCTGTGAAGATGAACTTCTTTGAGTTGTTGTCCTGAACTTTATCTTACTAGGCTAAGGACATCTCTACATTCTTACCGCGTGTCACTTTACAAACATTTCTATTCATCTTAGAAACTGGGTGCAAGTTCCTACGAGGAGTAAAAAAAAAAAAAAAATCCCACTGCATTAAAGAAAATTTAGATAAGAGGCTATGAAGAAAGGATGGTGTTTTCAGAGGGAGAAAAATTTAAGGACAGTTAGGACATAGGAGAAATAAGGAAGGTCACCTTAAGGAAAGGTATTTTCAGGAGGTCTGCAGGAAGATTAAGAATTGGTTGAAAAGTGGAGTGAGAAACATATCAGATAGAGATAAAGACATGTTTTGACAGTTCCAGCCAAGAGAGGGATGGTGACACCAAAAACGGAAAGCAGACCTTGCACCAGGAATGTAGGTGAGTGAGTAAGTGTGGAGAAGGTAGAGTACAGCACGAAAGAGTAGAAAATATAGGCAGGGGGCGCCTAGGTGGCTCATCTGATTAAGCAACTGTCTCCTGATCTCTGCTCAGGTCAGCATATCACAGTTTGGGGGATTGAACCCCACATCAGGCTCTGTGCTGACAGCACAAGGCCTGCTTAGAATTTTTCTCTGTCCCTCCTCTGTTTTGTCTCTCTTTCTCAAAATAAACCAATAAACTTTAATAAAAAGAAAAAAAGGCCAATTAAGCTGGGGTCCACATGCCACATCAGGATTTTTTAATCCTGAATACATAGAAGCTCACTGAAATATTTTCAACAAGGAGAGATGTTATAAGATTTACACTTAATTTTTTTTCAATTTTTTAAATGTTTATTTATTTCTGAGAGAGAGAGAAAGAGAACTTGTGCTCAGAGAGTAGGGGAGATGCAGAGAGAGAGAGAGAGACAGAGTGTCTGAAACTATCTGAGCTGTCAGCACAGAACCCAATGTGGGGCTCAAACTCACAAACCATGAGATCATGACCTGAGCCAAAGTCGAGTGCTTAACCAACTGAGCTGCTCAGGCACCCCAAGATTTACATTTTAAAGTTTCACTTTTTTTTCCTGCCCATGTTGATTGTGGTTGGAAATCTGGGCATCAACTTCAACACCAGGAAAGCAGGATTTCAAGTATCAGTCCTACCAGCTGCCATGAGATTGAAGCTGGTACTGCCAGAGTGGCTGCCATTTAGAGTAGAATTGCAATAAGGTCCTTTTGGATTGGCTATTTTTGTCAAAGTTAAAACCAAATAGAGAATTAACATGACTCTGAAACATCATCATATTATTCAACCAAACTTTGACCTTGCCAGTTCAACTTCTACTCTTCACCTGGGATGAAGACATAGGGTGGTGTGGCTTTCATGATAGCTCAGTCAGTGATATTCCAATAAACTGTGAACTCCTTGAGAGTAGAGACTGTATAAACCCAGAGGCAGTCCCATAAACGGTCACCTCTAACAAAAACCTGTTGAATGAATGAATGAACGAACGAACGAATGAACGAACGAACGAACGAAGGAAACAGAACAAAAGTAATAAGAAAGTGAATATTTGGCTTAGGAATTAGGTTTTCAGAGATTTTCTTTTTTTTGTCCTGAATGGTCTTATTTAGTTGTTCCCCCTTAGGACTATGAGAAGGAAATTTCAGGACAAACTCTAACAAAAGAATTTCCAAGTGCATGTTTAGAGCTCTACTGAAAAGATTATACAAAATTTAAATAGCATTCAAACTGCTTTCAACCATTTGATGTCAAAATTTGTTTTTGTGAAAATCCAATCTGTTTTGCATCTCTACTTCTCATTTCTGACAGAGGCAATATTTACTAAAAATTTGCTTTTCCTACAGCTTAATGGCAATGGGAATAGTGTTTTCCCCTTCTATTACCATTCCTGGAACAGAAACTAACACAATTGGAGCTGATATAGAAGTAATATAGTTTCAATAAAAGGGCCCCTCGATTTCTGAATAACAACATTAAATAGCAAGTAACTGTCAAATGTTACAAGATGAGAAATTGCTCTGAGGAAGATCACAACCATCGTAAATACGCCAAATAGTTTATCATTTAGTTTCCCACAATAAAAGGAATGAATCATCCTATGTTTATAAACAAAGTGCCTGGGACACTTTGGGCCAACAAAGGGAAATTTAACAAAAGTCTCTAAAAACAGTAGTCTGTAAGTGAAAAAAAGATACTCATAGTATCAAGTGAGACTTCAGAGAAGTTTCTCGTTTAGTTCTTTGCTCCCCGTCTTTGGGTGAATATCTAGAATTATACCAAGGGAAATCCTGTTTTGAATAATAATCTGTGTGAATTCATGAAATGGAACCAGTTTGATCTCCCAAAAATAAATGTATTTTTTTCTTACTCCTTCTCAGAACAGGTTTTCACTCTAGAAATAAAAATCATCTACTCATTGGTTTCTTGAAGCCCTGCTGTGCTTAGTACAGCAGAGTGGGGCTTCAGGTCAGTCTGAGAAGCTACAATGACTTTGAAAGTATTTCTGCTTTTAATAGCTATTAAAACTTATAACCACACATGCTCTTTATTATATCAGACCCACTTTGAAGAATCTGTCAGAAATAAAACAGCAGTATGATCATATGAATGTATGGAATGAGATGTTTATTGAAGTTTTGTCTTAATGACAACAATCCAGTAATGACCTAGATGATCATAATAGAGGAACATAACAGATTAACTGTTGTCTTATATTAAAAATGAATGACAATAGTACACTATCAAAAATAGAGATCCCTAATATATTATTGACCTTGGAAAAATAACAAATTAAACATATTCATACTGAGGAATATAGAAGAGCCATTTATTATATTTAAACAGAGTTCACTTGAGCAGTGACCAAATAGCACATGGCTTCTCAGCACAGTCAGAATGTGTGTGAATCCACCTTTCTTTGCCACAGTTTCATCAAAGCTCTTTTCATCTCACTGTTTCTCAAGCTGTAGATGAGTGGGTTCAGCAGAGGTGTAAGAAGTGAGTAGGACAATGACATCACCTTCTTGGTTTCTGGAGAGTAGCCAGATTTGGGCTGTATATAAGTCATATTGGCCGTGCCATAGAAGAGGGTCACAGACGTGAGATGGGAGGCACAGGTGGAAAAGGCCTTTTGCCTCCCGGTGGCCGATGGCATCTTCAGGATGGCAAAGAGAATCCGAATGTAAGACAGGAGGATCAACACAAAAGGAACCATGACAATCAAAATGGTGCCAGTGAAAGCATAGATTTCAAACAGGAAGGTGTCTGCACATGCAAGTTCTAGCACAGGAGGAGTCTCACAGAAGAGATGATTGATTTCATTGGAGCCACAGAAGGGAAAACTGAAAACCCATGTGGTCTGTACAGTAGCCACCATGATCCCTGAGACCCATGAGAACATTACTAATTTCATGAAAACCCTTTTGTTCATAATCATTGGGTAGCTCAAAGGATGGCAGATTGCAGCAAATCGGTCATAAGCCATCGCCCCAAGGAGAAAACATTCAGTCCCACCAAAAAGAAGAAGAAAATACATCTGTGCAAAACAGCTCACAAATGAAATTGACGTTTTCTCAGTGGAGAGGACCACCAGCATTTCAGGCATAATGACTGCACTGAAACTCACATCCACCACAGACAGGTTCTGCAGGAACAGGTACATGGGAACGCGGAGGCTCTGTTCCAGGGAGATAATCAGTATAATGATGGCATTTCCCATCAGAGTCATAAGATAAACAATCAGGAAAACCCCAAAGAGCTGTTCTTGGAGTTCCGGAAAGTTAGAAAAGCCCAAGAGGATGAATTCAACCACAGAGCTTTGATTTTGCCTTTTCATTTCAATGGTGGAGGGTATATTATTTTTATGGACATTTGGCTATAAATTATGAGGTCACAGTCCAAAGCTGAGAGTTTTAATCTGAAATTATTGGCAGAAGATGTAATAGTGAGTTCATTTTGACAGATCTTCAAGTTGGCAAATTTTGAGAAGAGCCAATATATTAGAATAGTGAATCTTTCAAAAACAAATGAAGTGAGGAATTTTGTCTCAGAAATATTGCTTTCAAAGTATTAAAACCCAATGTTCTCTGGCAACTTTTTTGATAGGTTGAAAACAAATCTTATTCATAAAACTTAGAATCCATTGTCCATGACATTGATGTATGCGTTTCCGTTCTTTCTAATTATATATTTATATATGAGTTTTCCAATAAAGTGTTTGAAATAAACAAATAGCAAAAAAAACCACAAAAATTATAAGTATTAATTCAAAATTAAAACAAATTTTGATGAATATTTATTACAAATGCCAAAGTTCAAAATACATTTATATTGCTTTTTTAAAAATCAAATACATGAGGGATGCCTGGGTGGCTCAGTCAGTTGAGTGTCTGACTCTTGGTTTTGGCTCAGGTCATGATTTCACAGTTCCTTGGATTGACCCCTGCATCAAGCTCTGTGCTGACAACATGGAGCCTGCTTGGGATTCTCTCTGTCCCTCTCTGACCCTCCTCTGCTTAGGCTTGTTCTCTCTCTCTCTCTCAAAAATAAATAAAACTTAAAATAAAAAAAATGAAATACATGAATAGTATACCCAAACAAACAGAGAAACACTCAACAGGGATTGAATTTTAGATACACTTAATCTCAGATGAACATAAGCAAATTGTTTCAAATATATTAATCTCTGGTTAGAATGGATCTGACTAATTATTCTGAAATATGCCTGAATAGGAAACTTTATTTTTTTTAATGTTTTTTTTATTTCTGAGAGAGAGAGACAGCGTGAGCAGGGGAGAGTCAGAGAGAGAGAGAGGGAGACACAGAATCCAAAAACAGGCTCTAGGCTCTGAGATAGCAGTCAGCACACATCCCGACGTGGGGCTTGAACCCACGAACGAACGGTGAGATCATGACCTGAGCTGAAGTCAACGCTCAACCGACTGAGCCACCCAGGCACCCCCTGAATGGGAAACTTTAGAGGTCAGTTCTCCACCGCCCATCCTTGTGACCATAAAGTGGCTTTCAGGGCCTACATAAAATTCCATTTTTAGTTATTCTGAATCTGTGATTTAATCGCTTTCTCTCACTCTCCCGCCCTCCCCCTCCCTCCCTCTCCCTCCTGCTCTCCCTTTCCCCCCCACCTCACACACATTATTAGCAAGTTCATTTAACCATTAACGATTCAATAAACATTGATTGCATACCTACCATGTGGGAGCCTGTGTACCCTCAAAGATATATTTGTGACATAAATTCAACAGAGAGATCTTCCCTGACTACACAACATAAGATAGCAGCCCCTATCCCCTACTCCAACACCCTCTGACTCCCATCTCCCTGGTTTATATTTGGCCATAACACTCATCAGCAACTGAAATAGCACATATTATTTGGGTCTTTTGCTTATTAACTAACTCCCCCTTCTGGAATGTAAGCTCCAGGAAGACAGGAACTTTATTTTGTTCTATTCTTTCCTGTGTTCTCAGTGCCTGGAACAGATAATAAATGCTATAATAGATCCAAAACCAACATTTGCTGGTTAATGAAAGAATAAATATTAAAATTTAGAAACCTGGACTCTGCCCTTAGGGAATGTAGAGTCTGAAAGAAAAATAAATCAAGGAAATAGGGAGCCCCAGAATTAATCCATGGCTTTTGTAGAGGTTTGCAGTCCTTGTAGGGGTCCTGATTCTGCTACTACCTCCAAGATGAATCTCTGACTCTTCCTGTACTCAGATTCCCCTGTGTGGTTGGGAGCCCGAAAGTAGCTCTGGACCTGACATGGGTGTTCCTCTGATTTATTCACAGAAAACTACAGGTTTCCCCCCTATTCAAATGAGGGAGCAGCTGAAGGGAATTTAGAAAAGTGGTGGGTGGGCACCTAAGAGACATACGTGCTGCCTGAGTCCCTCGGACCCACCAGTCCCAAGCACAGCTGACCATGTTCCTCCTAGTCCAGTTGCTCTTCTGAGCCCCTCTCTGGGCAGAGGAGAAGCACCTCACTTCTCCCTCTTCTCCTACCCAGTCACCCAGACCAACTCTCCCCTGTCCCCAGAATCCTATTCATTGTCAGGCCAACAGTGAGGTCTTTAAAATCTGGAATCTCTCTGGCCTCAGCAAGTTCATCCCCCCCTAACACTCCTTCAGTTCATGGCCTCTTTTCTTTGCCTCCCCCTCTCTGCCCCACCCCATCATTAAATGGTCTCCTAACTGGCTTCTCCACATTTTGTGACTTCTCTTCCAACCTGTCCCTCATACCTCTGATAAAATAATATCATCCTCCCTCCCAGTACCTTCAGAGTCTCCTCTCATTGGATGCTCACTTCTCAGGCTGGCATTTAAGGGAAACTAGATGGGAAAGAGTGCTCTAGAAGTTTTAAAGGGAAAAGTTACTTTGGAATGGAGAGGGTAAGTAAACAGCCATAATCACCAGATGTCATGTATGGAAGGGCCAGGAAGTGGAGGAGGAAGGCAGAAAGGTGCAGGCTGACTTGTTCAAATCAAAGGTACTTGATGACATCTCAGTACTAGAATGGGGGCCTCCTGGCCTTGGGAGGCTGCTTTGAAAACCAGCAGAATTTCACTGTGGGACAAGAAGCCAGAAGGGCAGAGGACAAGCAAGCTGAGGATACATACTGTTTTCTTGAGCTCAGATCATTAGGACATTAACAGATAGTAAAAGGCAAGTTGATTTACAGAGTTTAACTATATTGATAAATCAAATACTATCTGTATTAACTTCAATAATTACATGTTAGATATCCAAAAATCTCCTAAAATTAGTAAAGTGGACTTTGCAGGAAAAAAAAAACATGTAAGCACCTTCTCTAGTAAATAAATATAGATATATATATTCATATATATATGTAAAGCATCAAGTATATAAAACCAGTAAGTTTAAAATATTAAAGTTTAGAGTATCTTAAAGGAAAGAAAGAGAAAGAGAAGGAAGGAAGGAAATAAGGAAGGAAAGGAAAGAAGAGAAGAAGACAGAAAAGAAAAGAAGGAAAAGATAAAAGAAAAAAGGAAAGAAAAAGAAAAAGGTAAAAGAACTGAACCTGAATGCTCCCTCCAACTTTTCTCCTTCACATGAGTTTACCTAAGGCCGACCTGACTGATTCAATGACATGTTCTTTCAGCTCTGCTGTTAACTTTCTGTATGACATTGGGCAAATCACTCCCTCCTCTGGGTTTCATCTTTGTGCATGACTGGACTTATTTCTGACCACCTCCAACCCCAGCTACATAGCTCTATGAACTGATGACTAGTGTGATAAAACTACTTAAAGCTATAATTATTGCCCAAAGTTTTATGTGACTATGAAAGGCAGAGTAGTTGACATTCTCATCTGAGCACTGATAAACATCTCCAATTATCAGTGAGAAGAACCATAAATGGCAAACCCACTACCAAGTCCATAAGCAGACTCTTCAGTTCCTTACCTATGGACTGGCTCTGACTTTCATCCCATTTAATCAGATGTTTCACCTTTTCAGTTAAAAAAAACCTCTCCCATAAATACAATTCAGTGATTCAATGCACTGATTTTATAGTAGTATATGGGCATTAAATGTTTGCCCTTGGAGAGCCTTTCTCTGGAGAACTTATACTCAATTTATATACATTTTCCCCTATGGACCTAAGAAAGCTCAGCTACATAAACTTGAAACAGCACTCCTTCAGAGCCCTATAGGGAAAAACATCTCTTCACTCCAGAGATTCAGTTCCACCAGGTCACACACACCCCCATTAAGGAATGAAAGCAGAGTCTGAGTGAATGTTAATAAACAAATTGAAGAAGAGAGAAAGGGATGGGGCTATGAGCAAAGGCAGGGTTATCTAGACTGATTGGTTGGGATGGACAATATCTACAGTGATCGGAAAACATGTTAAGACAAGTAAATTGAAGTTACTTTGTGGAAACCCTGGATGTCATTGCCAAAATTTAAAATATATTTTCCAGTAGAAACATGAAAACACTAAAATTGGCGGG